>NC_089272.1:55999512-56353512 GCF_963678975.1 Dysidea avara | reverse complement strand
TTGTCATAGTAACTGCTGATTAATTATCTTCATAAATAATCATAGATTTGGTTGGCTATTTAGTTAAATTAGATAGCAGCTGTTGCAACCACATTGATTTTTGAGCAGCACTTGACAAAGCAACAAAGCAACATATTCAGCCTCAGATGTTGATAAGGCAACACAGGTTTGTTTTTTACTTCTCCAACTTATGGCTGTTCCTCCAATCTGAAAGTTATAACCGGAGGTTGACTTTCAATCATCTAGATCTCCACCCCAATCGGCATCCGAATACCCTGTACAACTTTCAGATATAGTTGTCTTGTAAAATAATCTATAATGCTGAGTTCCTTTTTAAATAATGAAAAATTCACAGCTGTCCAATGCTGTTTGTTAGGTTTAGCACAAAACTTAGCTACATTGTTTACAGCAAAGGCAATGGTAGAAAGTGATAAATAAAGCAAACTTCCCACTGCTGACTGGTACGATTTTTGATCAACCTCGTAGCTAGAGTCTACTGGCTTCGTACTCACATCTACTAGAATCCGAGTAGCTTTACAATCATTTATGCCAAATTTTCTTAGAATATTCTCTGTGTATTGTTGCTGCCCAATCCAATTACTGCCAGTATCATCATCTTGGATAACTTTAACTCCTAAGAAATGATGTAATACTCCCATATCTTTTACTTGAAATTTTCTTGAAATCTCCTGCTTGACATTGGCCATTCTTTTGCCATCACTTGCTGCTAGAATAATGTCATCCACATAAACAGCTTTTAACAATATCTCTCCTTCTAAAGCTACATACAAGCAGGGATCACCAGTTACTTGAACATAGCCCAATTCCTTTAGAAAAACATCTAAAGTGAGATTCCAACACCTGGGACTCTGCCTTAACCCATATAAATTATTTTTTAGCTTACAAACCAAGTGCTCCTTTCCTTTCTCAATATATCCCCCAGGTTGTTTCATGTAAATGTCTTCCTTAAGCTCTCCATTTAGAAATGCTGTTTTGACACCCAATGATGTAGTTTCAATTGATACTGTACCGCAAGAGCTAACAACACTCAGAACTGGTGAAAATGTTTCATCATAATCCTGACCAAATTGCTGAGAACATCCTTGTGCAACAAGTTGTGCTTTGTATCTTTCAATTCCACCATGGACATCTTTCTTGATTCTAAATACCCACTTGCTACCTACTGTTTTATTGCCTATTGGTAGTGCTACAAGATCCTAAACTCCATGAGCCTTAAGAGATTCAGTTTCTTTATCCATCGGCATCTATCCATTGATCTTTATCTTCATTATCTAGTGCACTCTTGAAGGAAGTTGGATCTTTCCCTGCTTCTGCTACTGTGACCCCGTCTCCATAAAAATCTGGTGCTTTTCTTTGTCATGTAGACCTCTTCAAAGGTACGTTAGACTCCTCTTTTTGTGGGAATTGTTCTTCTATAACCTCATCTTCACTCAAGATGTCAAGCTGAATAACCTTTGTTCTAGATTCACTCTTCTGTGGCTGACTATCATCATCTATTTCACTGCTCAACTCATTAAACACTATATACATCTCTGCTAAAAGATACTTTCTTCCTTTCCAGATCAAAAGCCGATATGCTTTGGTCTCAGTATGATATCCCAACATGACACACTTTCTTGCCTTTGTGTCAAATTTTTCTCTGTCTTCCTTAGCAATATGTGCATAACATAAACATCCAAAAACTCGATGGCTAACATCTGGCTTCTGTTTTGTCAAAGCCTCAAAAGGTGTTACTTCTTGTACAGCCCTTGAAGGACTGCAATTTCGGAGGTACTCTATACGCAGCTGTGTTCAAAGCTTCTGCCCAAAATTTCTTTGGTAATTTGGCACCTGACAACATGGAACGTACAGTTGTGACAAGTGCTCTATTCACTCTTTCAGCAACACCATTCTGTTGTAGTGTTTTTGGTACCATTAACTCCTGATGTACTCCTTCTTTCCTAAGGTAAGTACTGAAGTAAGTTGATGTGTATTCTCCTCCATTATCAGTATGCAGAGTTTTAATTTTGCCCTCGTACAAATTTTCTACTAGAGTTTTCCACTCTACAAACTTTTAAAATACCTGACTCTTACTTTTCAAAAAGTACACCCACACATACTGAGTATTGTCATCAATAAAGGTAAGAAAGCAATGACATCCACCAAGAGATGATGTCTAAACCTTGCCACAAACATCACTGTGGATATGCTCGAGTGACTTGTTTGCTCTCTTCCCTCCAGTAGTTGGAAATTGCTTTTTATGAATTTTACCATCAACACAGGTTGACAAAAAACGAGATTCCTTGATGGGTCATAGTTAAAGCCATTAACAAGCTTATTTTGGACTGGTTTCTCTAAATTTCTTGACCTTAAATGCCCAAATTTACAGTGTCATACATCATCAACTGATACATTTCTCTGAGTGTCTGCCACATTAGTACTGACTATAGTTTTGTTACAGTTCAAATAAAATAATTCCCCAGGCTTGATAGCAATATCAATAAGCTTACATCCATCAAGGATTCGGCAAGTAGTGTCTTCAAATTGAATTGTTTTACCATGTTCAGTTGCAGCTGGCACACTCAGTAAGTTGTAAGACAAACTGGGTACATGCAAAACATTGTGTAACTTCGATTTCTTATGCTTTCCACTAGGCAGCTGACTGGTGAAAGCAACGGTCCCACTTCTGATTCAATCAACTTCATACCCATCTCCTAATTTGACTTTCAAGGGAGTCTTCAACTTTTCATACTTGACAAAATCAGATTGCTCATTACACATGTGACATGTGGCTCCTGAATCTATAATCCATGCTGCTCTTCCATGTCAACTTGTCATGGCATGTTGTACAACTAACCCAGCACTCTCACTGTCAGAACTGCTCTCAACACATTTACTTTCAGCAGCACTAACCTTTTGCTTGAGCTTGTAATCTCTTTTATCACCATAGTAATTTCTACAAAATTTCTTTATGACCAAGCTTACCACACTTGTGACATCTGATACATTGTTGTTTTTGAACAAAAACTCTTTGCTCACTAAGGTCAGCACTTGTTTTTTCTTTTTGTTTTCTCTCTGCATGTAACAACCTTTCTGTTACAGTTCCCATTTTTGGAACATTTTCATTGGCTTTAAGTGCAGTAACTAGTGCACTTAAAGATCCAGGCAAACTTAGCAAGTAAATAAACAACGTGGTCTTCCTCACTAATAATATCTCCCACTGCAGTTAGCTCATTCAGTCATAGCTCTAATGTGATCTTGAACAGATTCTCCATCTACCAACTGTAATGTATGGAGCTTGCGATGTAAAGCTAACCTGTTCATCCAGGTTTTCTTTTGGAATTGATCCCTTATCCTCTTCCAAACCATTTCATTAACTATTCCCTATAGTCCATCACGAATAAGTGCCATTTGACATTGCACTCTCCATGTAGCATAGTTCATACCATTCAAAGGTACAATAACAGCTGCTTTTTGCTCTGTTGCCATTGTTCTTCCACTACTAGACTACTTAAGTGCACAGGTAAGTCTCTCTCACCAAATTACACAAACAAATCTCTTTGTAGTTATATACAATCCAAAGAACATAGCAGCTGGTAAGCCTCTCTATAGTATGTTTACGTTGAGCTGAATCCTGAAAAACAGCTAAAAATTAAAAGTGGACTTTTTCTCAACAGAGTTAACATTTCAGCCAACCAGATGACTATTGGCAACAGCAAAGGTGTCAACAACAGACACGTATGGTTTGGCTCCATTACAAGTTTGGGAAAGGGCTGTAGTGGACACTGTACTTATATGGCTTCCCCCATAGGAAATGTATTGTGAAAATTTTGATTGGCCATAAATATTATGTCAAACATTTGAACAAAAAGATTTTGAATATTTTTAGCGGGTCAAGCAGTACTACAAATGAGCCAAATTTCAAGATCGTGTGTAATTGCATCCATGAGTTATTAAATGTTTTTGAGGATTCAGCTCAATGTGAACATACTTATTGTAGCAGTTCAAAGAGGAATATATCACAAGATAGCATCTGGGCCCATAACCTGTTGCAGAGTACTTCAACTGATCAAGAATAATTTTATTGACAAATGGGCAAAGTATACTATACACACAGTACAGACCTTAATAGTTGTACAAAATCAATTAAAAGAACATTCCAGTCATGGTTAATGTCAGTTTTAAAACAAATTCAGTTCATAAAACAATAAACAATGACATCTGGACAAGTGGCTTCTTCAACACATGAATGATTAGTACATGCAGTATATGTGTGTGTATGTGTGTATATGTTTGTATGTGTGCCCTTGAAAATTTGCTTGACCCATGTTTTATTAAATTTCTCAAGTTCTTTTAAAAATGTACTCTTCTGCTGCTTGTTTCAGACTTAGAGAGGTGTTTTTGTTGCACAAATACAATTAACTAGTCATAAATTACAATATTGCTTAACATTTTAACATTTCTAGGGAACCAAGCGTACATTAAAAACAGCTTATGCTACCACGAAATCAGGAATCTGAAGAATTTTAATGCTCAAAATCTGTCAGTAGCTTGGGACTGTGCCCCCAGACCCAAACTCACAATCAAACTTGAATCACTATGTAACTGAAGTTTTGTTTGACTACACTGTATATAACGTGCTTAATGTCCCATGCCTTCAATAAATTAATGTTCTTAAAAGTTTACCACATGCATTGTTGTGTATACTATGAAACAGCTTAAAGCTTTTTAATTTGTTACATATACAGTGTATTCCTTATTCACAAGACAGGTTATTATGATGGTGAAATTGTATCTTGTTCTGGCAATACATACATCAACCATCAAATCAGGTTGCATTGTTGATGGTATAGCTTCTGTCCTAACAACTGTTGCAATTTTACTAATTTGCAAAACCACTAATGGATTTAATCAACGTTCACCATTGAGATCAAATCACTGTAGTCCACACAGATGCTTGGTAATGCTTGGTGCAGTTGTGAGGAAGACTTTAATAGCTCTTTATATAATGACTGAAGTAGGAATTAAATGTCCACTATAGTACTGCATAATATATGGCCTCCCTTATTTCATTGCTTATAGATTCTCTACTCAAATCCTTATACTTGTAAACTTTATATAGCCAGTTACTTGTTAAATGAAAACACTTGTAAAGTACAGATACTCTCCTGCTATTACAGTAGCAAGTTGAGCTGAAGTGTAGATATTAATACGTATTATTAATTGTCAACATTTTAATTAGCTATCAGTTTCAAATCATTACTGATCATGTTTACATAATTCAGTTGTCATTAATCTGCAGTTGGATCTACAGTAATGCTAGAAATACTGCTGGAAAATATAATACACGCTATTGTGAATCATTCATGGAAGTGATGAATGACTAAGATTAAAGACTGATTTTTTTATTACTGAATTATGATCAGTGACCAGTTTTTTTTTTTCTGAACTAATTTCTCATTCATATTACGATGTGACATTTTAATCAATTTTAGGGTAGTGACTGTGGGGCCAGTGTCCCTTGACCCTTCACCCATTAAAGTTGCCTATGTGCATGCACACATGTACGCACACACACATGCACACACAACACACATGTACACTCTTGAAGACCACTATTTCAATGCAATGTCTTTCAGGTGATAGTGTCAATCATCGATGTAACGCCACCTTGAACTTGTGCCTTGACAAATCCTGGCAACATTTAAGCGTTCAAGGGCAATTGGGCACACCACACACTAAGATATCTTTCTAGACTTTATGATATGAACAGTGGTTGTGGTTTTAAAAATTTCTGGTCATTAATTAAGTCAAGAAATGAGCAAAGTAGCATCCCATCTCTTGAAAAAGGTAATGAAGCAGATAAGCCAAAGCCAACATCCTCAATGAACAATTTTCGTCTGTATTTACCATTGATAATTCTGAAGCTGAATCAATTCCTTCTCTTGATGGTTCCTCCTATCCAGACATATCTCCTATCCAAATTGACTGTGATGGTATTTCTCATCTCTTACAGGGACGGGACCCTTATAAAACTTCTGGTCCTGATGGAATTTCAGCTATATTTCTAAAAGAGACTTGTGTCAACATTGCACCAGTCCTTGCTTTAATGTTTAATGCTTCCCTTGCCCAAGGTAAACATCCCCACGACTGGAAAATTGTTTTTGTTACACATGTTTTAAGAAGGGGTCTTGTGTGGACCCCTCTAACTACCATCCCATTTCATTGACATGCATTTGTTGCAAAATATTCGAACATTATATTATATATTGTTTTCATCGATAACTAATCATCTAAATGCTTATAATGTTATTAAGAGTTCTTATATAGACGGTTATTTTGATATTATTTGCAAGGAACAGCATGGCTTTCAAATATGCCGATCTTGTGAAACTCAACCTTTAGATGCCGTCAATGCTAATATTCAAACAGATCTTCTTACTAGATTTCTCAAATACATTTACGTAATATGGTGTCTCATAACCATTTACTATCCAAATTATCCCACTACAGTAGCAATGGTCAAATATTTAATTGGATTAAAGATTTTCTGCTTGAAAGGAAAGAGCAAGTCATTCTTGGAAATACACAGAGCTTATCTTGTAGTATGCTATCTGGCATTCCCCAAGGCTCTGTCCTGCATCCTCTCCTGTTCATGATCACAATATACATTAATGACCTACCTATCCTCCAAGATTCGTTTGTATGCTGAAATTTACAGAGCTATCCTTTCAAGTGAAGATGCTTCAATATTGCAAGAATGCTTATATAAACTAGTCTACTGGGCTGCAACCCGGCTTATGTCTCTCAACCTTAACAATTTAAATGCGAACACTAACAAAATATCCTTTATCAACTACAGCTGTATGTATGTACAAGATCAGGGACTACCCCATTCATGAAGTTGCCTCAGCAAATATTTAGGAGTTACAATAAGCCAAAAGTTTTGCTGGCATAAACATATTGACATTATCACTTGTAAAGCAAATTCTATCCGAACTTCTTATTAAGAAACCTCAGCCAGTGTTCACTTCGTGTCAAATCTTTATCTTATTTTACATATGTTAGAGTGATGCCTCTGTTGTTTGGTCACCATTCACAAAATCTAATATGGTCGACAAGATTGAAATGATACAATGTAAGGCTGCTAGATTTGTTTTTAACAATCATTACATATGTTCTAGCATACCCAACATGCTCAACCACTTAGAATAGACAAACTCCACCATTATCATGTTATACAAAATCATCAACAATATTGTAGAAGCTTTACTACAGGACAAGAGGTCATTAAATGTGATTTATGACTATTCTTGCTAAAAGAAACACCTAGCTACTATATATCACTGCTTCTTACTCACAGCTATTCAACTATGGAACTCTCTGCAGAAGAAACAGTTAATCCTCCTTTATTTTTTTAACTTAAAAAGTTTATGTTAACTTGATATGCACTACACGAGTCTTGCATAACAACAAAAATACGCGCACGCGCCGCGGAACTTGTAGACTACCATTGTGCATTACACCTCAATACAGGAAGTTACCACTCCGCAACGATTTTCATCCCCAAAGCAGCTCGATGACGGACGCGTGCACGCTGTTATGCAGTTGTGCCAGACTGCCAGGATTTTTATATTGGGGAGCGACTCGATATTTTTTAATTAAAAAACTCCAGTCGGTTATGAATCGAATGCCTTAGGCAAAGCATATTAACCTGCATTAAATGCGACCGAGTATGGGCATAGGCGGGGGAAGGGGGGGCTAGGGGGCTTAAAACCCCCCCTTAGAATGATATCACGCCTAAATTATCCTTCTTGGAGTGGGGCTGAAAACCGCTATATATAAAGATCGAGATACTCTAAAAGAGCAGTGACTCTAATAAAGCAGTCACAGTATTAGAGTAGTGTGTAGCGAGCTATGTAAGGATTTTATGTAGTTTATCAGCTATAAATGCATAGCTGGTGAGGTGGGCAGCCATTGTCAGGTGGTTGCGACCTTTTTTTTCTCCTTTTTTTTGGTCTCACTTTACTAAACCAGAGACAATGTAGGTCTTTTCCATTAGTCTGGGTCAGCCCAGCCCCACTCATATCAACTACTTCCTCCGCCCCTGAGTAGGCTTAAGTCTATTATGCTCCAAAATCTTCCTATTATTCTTTCTGCATGGTACTTCTTTTTTTATTCATCTATTATGCTCAAAATTATTCCTGAGTCTACCTATTATTCTCAAATTATTCCCAAATATGTGTGCCAAATTAGTATTTTTGTTAGGGTTTTTAAACAAGTGACTGCTCTATTAGAATTATGGACTCTAAGTTGACTGCTCTATTAGAGTATCTCGATCGTTTTCACCGTTTTTATGCTTGTACTGTTTTGGTAGTAAATCTAAAAGATTTTTACACTGCACCACAACAAAAACTTATAATTTTGTACCAATTATTCTTAGAATTCATCCTATTATTCCGAAATATTCCCCAATGCTTTTCAGTACCTATTATTCCCGAAATTATTCCGGCATAATAAACGCATGCCTACCCCTGAGTATGTATGGGTAAGCATAAGTCTGCGAAATTCTTCTCGGCGGAGCCGTTGTCTCGTCTTCTGTGCAAACCCTCCAGTGCCCAACTGGTAGACTTGATAATAATAATAATAATCCTACTACGCAGAATAAAAAATAAAATTAATTAATAAATAAAATTTTTAAAAAGCGTGACATGAAAAATTAGAACACGCACACGCAATCCTACTGTAACCATAGTTACCTATGGTGTTAAAACCATCTATGGCTCGATCTGATCTATTGTGTAGTTAACGTTTGTGCTCGTGATTGAAGACAGCTTTTTCAACAACTTATATTACTGATTAGAAGTAGTGATTTCCAACCTACCAATTTTTCACACATATTTTTGCTACTTAAATTATACACCTTCAATAAACGTTTCCCAAGCTGCCGTTCCAGTTAACGCTTCGTACTTCGTAATGCACTTTACTGGATTAAAATCCATGCGGTGTTTATTGAAATACAGCAAATCAAAGTTTGAGAAATAAAAATCCCCATAGGGAGCCCATACAAATAATTGCGTACGTAATTCTAATTGGAAGAATGTGGCACCTGTGATAGCCGAAGTTTCCGCGTGAATCTGCTGCTGATGAGAACGAAGAAATTGGTTCTGGGCAAACCGTATATGCTGATTTCGATTTTGCCATGTGTTTTTTGATTGGAGGACGATTGATGTTGGATTACGATGGAAATATGGCCCTTTTGAAGGTAAATTGCCATCTAGCACTGTTCAGAATTCAGCATTACAATCACCCTGGGCTTCAAGGCATCCCCCTGCATCGATGCAAGTATAGTTTGAAGGTGAGCAGTTTGTTGTCTTGCGCGGAATTACAAAATAAGGTTCAAGGTTGAGCACAATCTTTTCAAAAGTGGAGACTGGCATGTGATACCAGCCTTACATTGCTTCACACTTACCTGTTGTTATATTCTGGTGTATTTACTGCTGTTTTGATCCATTTTATAGCAGCTTCAGTGATTGTAATTTTGATCAGAAACTACTTTATAATTTCTCTTTGTAGTATAGTGATGTCATTGTGTTATATAATAATTATCATCCTTAGTGCTTACAATGTGACAAATAAAGCTGAGCAGTGTCCAAACAAATCTATTTTAAAAATAATGTTGCTCTTACATTGTGTTATCTGATTGTCATGTTTCTGAAGTATGTCTTAATTGTGACTTGTGATGCCAGTACTTACCATGTTATAAAATATTACTGATTTTTCTAGTTAGTTATCCCTGAAAATGCATTAGGTACCTGTGTATACTTAGTGTTACACATTACACATAGTTTTATTTGTGAATCACTTGCTTTATTCATGTAATATTCTGAGTGGTCAGTCTACAAAGAAGTGGTCACTTTTGAGAGGTTTTACCTAGTGCATATGCTGTTCTTCATAAAATAGATATGTGGTGAAAATTTCATGTCGTTATTAGTTTCCTATCTAGATTTATGACACTTTGAATATTGTGTTTGGTGCCATGCAATATACATAAAAAGCATTGAAAATGCTGTACAGAAAAATCATCACACTGTCAACTTCTTTTCCTTATATCTTTTGATAGGAACCACTGATTGAGGTGGGGTTTGCACTAAAATGACCCTGAAAAAAGCACAATATTTGTCATACCAATGAATGTATGGAATGTTAATTATTTAATTTAGTTGGAAATCTCTATTAGAAGAACGCAGTGAACCGGCCAAAAATGAACAGAGCCTTAGATAAGGTTTGCTGTAGCTACGTGTATTATATAGCTAGCTAGCTGTCCGTTAATATAACAGACTGTCTTTTTACTACGTACCAACTCATGTTTGGGATCTAATAATTGTAAATGTACCTTTTTAACAGGGGTCCACTCAGTAATAACACTGATTTTCAGTGTAGCCCTGCACACAAGCAACACTTAGCTAGCCACAAAATTACACTACATAATTAAATCATTATAATATAATCTCTTAAATAACGACCAGTTGGTTGCGTCAGTCGCAACTGGTGGTAAAGAATTCCGTATACTATAGAGGTTCATTGTATCTCTAGCACAGTTGGTTTGTGTGTCCATAGATAGTTAACGAGATCTATGGTGTGTCCAGTGCATGCACTTGCTTTACAGCACCAAACAATTAATCAGCAGATTATCACAGAAATAATATTGTTGTGTACAAAAATAGATAGCCACATGTGCCATCTTCCCAACATAAATAAGAGCTATGACTATGATAAAGGGTGTTGCTATGTACACAGCGGGTGAGTGATGCTACAGCAGATGCTATTCTTTGGAAGGTAATAAAGTTTCTGTTAGCTCTTCAAAGTGGTTAGAAATATAATTACATATAGTATCCAGACTTTTATATCTGGTCAACATTGGCTGCAGGTTTAAATACTGTAGTAAGATTTGTAGATTACCAGTAAGATTACTAGTTTATATAGTGATGTGTGTGTCATCATGCGCTATAGTTTCTACACAATAATTAATAAACACATGCATACAGTGTGTTCAAAATTGGACATTCCCAGTGTCCTATGATGGTTAGAGGCTATGTATACCCTTGGTAGTTTCATTTCAGGTATATTTCAAGATCCCATGGGTTTACTCACAGAGTCGCTGAGTTTACTTTTGATACTTCAACTGGGGATGAAGAACTGCTGATTGGTGTTTATTAGTGTTGATAAGGTCAACCCTTTGTTCTGGAAACAGGCTAGAGGTGTTACTTGACTCTGTCAGTGATTTTCCTGGCTGTATTCCAAATAGACACTAGCAATTATAATCGTAAACAACAAAATGCAGCAGCTATTTGTGCTATATTTGTATCCAACTTCAATGTCCATACCAAACAGATTGTGTAAAGTAATACATCAGACATGTTTGACCTTATAGACACCAGGCAATAGTTTCTATCACCAAGTAAAGGTGCTAAATAGGTGAACTTTACCCAGTGCATTTGTACAGAATTCAACTACTTGTGTTGGATGCCACTACGGAAATACGTACAATCTTTGTTACAAACATAGGAAAGCCATTGCATGCCAGCTTTGCAAATCAACAGTATTATGAGCTCTCTACCTAGATGTTATCTCAAATACAGTAGCTAGAAGTTTTTGGCATTATCGCAGTGAGATCTAGAGCCTTCACTGTGAGGCAGTGTGTCAGTGATCTGTAGCCTTGCTATCAATGCCCATTGTTTAATGGAAGTATCACTGCCCCAATTGAAACAAAGCAGACAGAAACACTAGCTATTATCAAATGCAAAACTAATTTATTTGTGACAGTGGCTAGTAGCAGAACTTTTGAGATGCAAAATGATTGTTTAGGTGGTGATGGCAAAATGAAGCCACACTTGGAGCTATGACAACTAGCTAGGACTAAATTACTCAGGAATATTCAGGTATTCAAATTTAAAGTATCATTGTGCATACACAGTACACAAAACAATTCTCTATCTTGCACAAGTGCTATCAACTCATTTGATTACTTTATTTCATACTGTTTGCATTGCCAAGAGTCCACTTCCTAATTGTGAACAGGACCAGTCCTAGTGATTCTGGGGCCCTTATGTTCACAAATCAGTAGAAAAGAGCTAAAAAGGTGATGCATGGATAGTCATTAAATTAGCACAGTGTGTGAAACATGCATGCTTCTGCTATAGAGGGGCATGGGGGTGTACAATTTTGAAAAATCGACCGTTTGAAACAGGAAGCAATTATGACCAAAATTTGTCAAAGGCAAGCTTAAGTTGGATGTGTAAATACCAATCAGTGCAGAATATTATAATATGACACCAACTAAATTTAATAAGTTAATAGTTTGAGGAAACATTTTTGCAATTAGAAATAAAGTTTAAATCAGCACAGTGACTGCATGACCAGGCTGACTGTTCTATTAGAGTGTCTCTATTTTTAAAGTACCTTTACTAAAGGCACCATACCCTGTGTGGCATAACTTTATATAACTTAATATTTGTTGTGGGAGGTGCATGCACTATACACATTATTCTACTTTTCCCTATATTTGGTAGTACGTATGAGGCCCCCTAAATTCTTAAACCCTAGGTAACTGTCTTTTAAAATGAATGCCTGCATGTCCTAATTACAAACTCTTGGTATAGAATGTGAGCATATCACATAAGATCAGTAATCAGTGTGCAGATGCATGATCAGTACTGCAGGCAAGTCATATATATAGCCTTTTGCAGGCTGGATCAAAAATTTTATTGCAAATTGTTCAGTCCTATTGTAAGCAGACAATATAAAATTTATTTTATTAAGATGTTCAAATCACATGGTTTTCACAAGTTTTCTTACATGAGGAGCTAATGTATTAATAATATTAATAGTCTATACCAAAACCCTGCAAGCTGTAAAATAGGATGTGATGATTGTATTAAAGTTGAAAATGGGTTAAATGGTTTTTGCCATAACTAGCCAGCTATTTAAAACATTTTGTATTTTGCATGATATCATGATAACGAACCATTTAGGCATAAGCAGAAAAGGAAAGTGAAAGCAAAAGCACACGCGTATTGTATATAGCTAAAGCAAAATCATAATACAATAAAAGTTTAATTATTTAATTGTATTAAAATCAAGAATAGGCTAAGGTTTGTCAGTTCATCAGAAACAAACTTATCTACCTACAATAGGGTATGTTTTGATATATTGATTTCATGACCTTTCAGGTTGAATCTGGCGTGACCGATGCAAGAGACAAGATTGACTCCATTGGAGAGAAGACCAAAGAACAATTCCATAATTGGAAACGAGTACTTTCTGGGGCTCTGAATGATCCTCAGTTGATTCTTGGCTTAAGTGTACTATTTTGCTTTTATGTTTTCTTTACTGGTTTCAATTCAATTGTTGGTAGAAATTCTAAGGAAGAAAATACTTCCACTTGTGAATGTCCCATGTTGCACAGTGTCTTCTATCGAAGTGTTATCATCATCAGTGTATTCATCTGGTTTGTTGGTTTTGCTATAATCACATTTTGGGATACATATAAATTCTGGAAATTCAGAGACATAACTAGGTACCCAGAACAATGCCAAACAAAAAAATCAATGTCATTACAATCTTCAGAGATTCAAGAACGTGCAACTTCTATTTCAAGAACAGTTGAAGTAGGAGCTCAAGCAATGATGAAAGTGCCTGTGACATCAATCCTCACAAAAACTTTGGATATAGTACATGATGGGGTGGAGACTCTGCAGGTAGTAGATGATGGAATTAAACAGTTGAAGGAGAAACCCATAGATACAATACTTACAAAGACAATGGGATCTGCGAAGGACACAGTGACTCATAAGTTAGAACCACTGCATGATAGTAATACTGACACTGATAACAATGATGATGATGTTGAACCTAAATTGACAATGCTGTGGAAAGCAACAGAATTAATTGACATGGTAAGACAAGATTCCATACTTGGAAAAGTGGTAAAGCCACTTCATGAAAAAGTGGAAGCAGCTAAGCAAACTGCTGCCGGTTCTATACTGACAGACTTGGTTGTTAGTGGTTCCAAGTTTGCACAAGATGTGAAACCTGCTAAAGTAGTGGAAGTTGTGGATGATAACACACAATCTAACCAAGCCTCATCGATACAGACAAAGTCAATGGAATTATAGCTGCCATAAAGGAGAACCCTAGTGAAGCATTGCTTGCAGCACCTGTGGTTGTAGCTGAAAATATCATATCAAAACAAATGCAGAACTCAGACAAGACACAACAGAAAGCTACCAGATCAATCTTATCAACAGTGCCGGACTTAGAAGAAGCAGGTATGCAAGCAGCTAGGGAAGATCCAGTGGAATTATTGTGTAGCAAAACAATGGGACTTGCTACTTCTTCTGTAGAATCAAACGCGGATAAGTCAAATGAATTAGTATCAATGGTAAAAGAGAAGCCCATTACTAAGACAGCAATGGATATTGTGGCTGCCAAGGTTATAAATCAAGGACCACCTGAGTCATCACTACAGGGAATGTTTGAAAGTGCCATCCAGCTGCAGAGTGTACCACTTGCAAATGATGGAGCAAAAACACCGATGCATAAAACTAACAACTCAGCAGCAGTAAATTTGACTGATACTAGTAATGTTGATCCAACTTGTGCTACATTAGCACTTTCAGGATCAATGAACAAAATGCAGATAGTTGATTTTGAAGAATCACTGCCAAAGAAAAAACACACACCTTCTAATGGTAAAGGAAAGGTACCTGCTAAAACTAAACCCCTTTCTGGTGCAGATCGTATAACATTGCAACGTCTAAAACACTATGAAAACTTTTTATGGCTGGAATTTTACAAAGTGTACTCTGTGGGGGCTGCTACTGAGGATGACAGTCATACACTTCCTGCTTTTGTTGACATTCTTGGAGATGCTGAAAATGGAACAAACATTAGTGATAAGAGTAATGTAGAATCAGAAGCTAAACCATTGTTACAAGCTTCTTCCTATGATGGTGCAACAGAATTACCCACCATTGTTATTGAACCTGACTTTTCAAATGAAGACTCTGATATTGAAGAACTTACCCAAAATAAAGACATTGGAACGGATGCTAAATATTCTGGGGAAAGAAAGAACACCAAATCAAATGCAGAGTTTAAAGAAACAGACTTAGTGAACAAATACTGCAAAGATACTGATCAGAGATCTTTCATTGTTAAGCACAAAGTTGTAGCTAAACATATTAAGTCTCCTGCCTGTTGCGAAAAAAGATGTTTATTCAAAATTCACATTAAACTCTGAAGATGATATTGATGGTAGCGAAATAAAGAGTTTTCTTGAATCATTAGTTAACCTTGGGCCAGAAGGACTGTATCCAGACACAGATGGTGAAAGCAATGTTGTGATGAAGGCTGCAGATGTGACCTGCGCTGGTGTAGGATTCTTTCTGTATCCTTTTCTAATTGTGATAAGACTATTTGCTCAACTAGCACTAGTACCCTTACTGCTGTTTCAAGTATTGAGCACGTACACTTGGGTCTGTGTCACTAATGATATTTACTGCAGAACTGTTTTTAATCAGTACCGGCTTGGATTAGATAAAGCAGCTTTGGGTTTCACCTTTTATTGCTGTTTATTAATAACGATTTTATCAACTGCAATACTACGATGGTTTCCTTGTTCAAAAAGAGCAAGATTGGCTGATGCAAACTGTATTATGTAATTTATTATACTGAGTATACTAGTATTCCTTCATTGCAGCAAAGATGATTTATGTATTGTATGTTATGTAACTATTTGAATGTGTTTGTGTGCATAAGGCCACCAGATGAATGGTAGATTCCTTGTTTCCTGTCTCCCACCCGCATGGCAATTTTAGAGCCGCATGCAAATTTGATAGTCACATGATTTAATTTTTTTTTTGTTTATAAGTAGTGTGAACACGTGGTGTATTATTGGAAAGGTTATTGGTAGTAAGTTTCTGATGTTTTGTAGTGCCAAAAAGCATGGATAACTACGTACGTAGCTTGAATCTATTCCAGCCTCGGGCAGATTACAAGCAGCAGATCTCTTCAAGTAGCCATTGGTGAGCGAGATACTACATTAATGAACAAGAGTCCCACTGATCTGAATAATTATGTGTTATTAAAGTGTGTGGATCATATGGAAAATTTGTACTGTTGCAGCCTAAGTGTTATGACCACACGTATGATACACCCAGCCAGCAAACTTTATAAAACTGAGCCTTCGAGATTTGCAATTGGTGAGTGCATGCTCAGAGAAAATGAGAGGTCTGCAACACTTCGAATCTACCCTTCTTATCTATGAGATTTGAATCTTGATGAATTCCAGTGAAATCACAGCAAATCTTACATCTCTGCTAAATCTGAGAAAAAGGCAATTAGAAATTAAGGACTCCTTTTAATATCCTTGATATTAAATAATTAATAGATTTATAAATAATAACCACCCACCCACATGGTATTTTTTTGCCTGACTAGGATGGGAAACAAGCAATTTGCAATTGTTTGCCTAATTACACACATGTTATGCATCCACATGCACTTTGTACTTAGCTTTATTTTCATGCATGTTTTATTTTGGTGCAAAATTTTCATGATAAAATTTTCATGTAAAAATGTATTCATGTGATGTGCACTGAACAAAATTTACAAATAATAATAGTTGAGTACCGTGTAATACAAGCTGTCAATGTTTACATCAATGATCATCATCACAGCAGGTGATAGTACACATTTACAAGTGAAACAGCTATGTAGGTTTGAATAAATATCAAGCTTTGCTAACTGCTGTTAGACTGCTCTATTAGAGGTGGCAGATACAGGGGGTTGCAATGGTTTCAGCTGAAACCCCCTCTGAAAATAGCGTGCACCCCTAATTTATTTACGATTCATGTCGAAGAGTTATACATATTGTATTATATTAGAACTTTTTCTACTGGCGAAACTTTATCCTTTTGCCTTTGAAATCAGCATTACGTCATTTAACAGCAGGTAGATACCATTTTTTTTGTCTTCAACCTAAAGCTAGGCTGAAGTTGCAATTCCAGAGTGGAACTCCCCTTTCAAAAAGTATGGAACTGTCTTTGACAGTTATTGAAAACTTCCTCAACCTGAAACACCCTCTCAAAATTTCTAGATCTGCCACTGATTAGGGCATTTCAAATTTGTTTCAGTGCTGGTCCAAAGTAAAACTACACTTTAATGCTTGAAGAAGTGTCTTAGTTGAAAGTTATTATTACCTACAATAAAGGAAGTACACACAATGAAACTACGTATGAACACTTAAGATTTTTGCATAAGAAATTTAAAACAGAGAATTATTATGGTAATACCTAACAACTGTACTGAGTATGTTCATGATATAATTCTTCTTAAGTAGCTATGCTATATAGTTGTTCCTCACATGCCCAAGTTTCCTGCCTAAGATTTTTGTGAAATAGTTCTAAAATATTGGTAATATCATTTTGCATCTATTTCTTGGCCACCACTTTTGATTTTGTGTACTGACTTTTTGAAGGCCACACCTTTCATAACATGCAGTTGTTTTGGCATGAAAATCATTTCTTTAAATACCATGAATCCAGCCATATGGGAACACACAGTAAAAACAAACTAGTGAAGGTCACTACTAATTTCTGCCACAATACTCACTATTTTTGCATAGTGACATTCACTACTTTTGTAGTGACCTTCACTACAAAATTAGTAATGAACATCACTGCACAAAAATAATGAGTATTGTGGCTGACAATAGTAGTGACCTTCACTACGTTTGGTAGTGATGTTCACTAGTTTGTTTTCACTGTGCAGGCATGCTGAATACAGAAGTTATTTAGTGCAAATTTTGAAGTACTCTAACAGAACAAACACTTCTTTTATAATACACAATCATAGAAAATGTTCTGGAACATTCTATAATTTCCATTAGTGGGTTGATCAAATTATAAACTTTCACTTAGAAAGTTCAATTTTTGCTTGTGGTGACTATCCAATTAGAGTAGTTTTAAATGGTGATTTTATATTGGCTAGTTTGATTTGGCCTTGTAACTCCGTAGCAGTTATTCCAATCTCCTTTAAACCACCAAAAACTTTCTACAACATACAGACTGGACTGATTTTAGTCATGTCATAAACAGAGTTCTGGTGTGAATACGTAATTATGTAACCAGATTTGCAAAGGGGTCTCATTGCCATTCCTAGTATGACTAATAATAACTCCTCGTATTTACATGGTTTACTGACTGGCTTGATTCTTATACTTGTTTGATGTCTCTCCCTGTCTCACATGCAATAATGGTGACCAGGTATCCATTGGCATTACAGCTTAGTTTACTGCTTCAAATGGTGATCAAGGAAATAGTCCATTGTTACTTTCTGACTTCTGTAGTATATAGTTTGTGGTCGCACTCAATATAATTATTTGGTTAACTTTGATACAAATCCTGCTGGAATGTGCTCAGTGAAATAATAAAATTAAGAGGCACTGTATGGACTGGTTTGCTGCAAATAAAGAGAAACAAGTTAAATCAATACTACAAGAGAATGTAAAGGTAAAATTGATCTAAATAAATCGTTTGGATGATTTCCCCATCAGGCAACTGAAGACAATTAAAAAATTGACCCTGATCCATCATGCAATGTCATGCAATAGTAGTGGTAGCAATTGCAACTTATCGATCCATGCAATTTTAGTACACTATTAATATTTGGCACAGTTAGTAGCAATTCCGTTGCTAATGTTTTAGGAATTTTTGACAGTTACACACTACTGTGTTTTTGGGAAAATTATTGTTCTTCTAACTCAAGGTATACACTCATAGAGTCAAAGTGTGGACTCAGGAGTATTGTTATTCTCAATAGTAATTGATGTCTTGTTTTCATGTGTATACGTATAGTAACTTTTTCATCAATGACAGTTTTAAGTATATAGGCGGACATGAGCTTCACTAAAGTTCATATGCACTTGCCAAATTTACCAACAAGCAAATTAAATGAATGATTTGTGGCATATGTTCACACACAGCTGCCAATTGTATGGTAGCCAGATAAATGCTTTTGAAAACTTGATTAATTTTCTATTGTTTTTGACACTTTAAAATGACACGTGGGCAGTCATAGTAGCACACACACTTTAATCTTTAATAATTTACTATGCACCATGGACTGATATCGATTAATGCACTCTTCTTCTTCAAAACCCTATGTATGTACGTACTATGCAAGTGCAAAAAATGTTTTTACACATGTGCGTACATAGTGGTTTGCCTATTGACAATGTTCACAAGTGTTCCATACAATGCTCATGTCATGCTATCATAATGGTATTTTTCTTTAAATTGTCACTACTGAACAATGTCATATGTGTCTAACATAGTATGAACAGCTGCTGCACAACATCACCAACATTTTTATTATCTTATTGTGAAACATGTGAGTTGATCTTACTAATTATACCACAAGTTGATTCATGACAACTCTTTATAAATTCAATAGAACTTTCATAATTACATGGTATTTATTGCAATGGTAAGCCTAGAGTTAAGTAATTAAGGTTACGGGATACTGAGCGACTGTCAAACAAAAATTTTATTACGTAATTAAGGCAGGCTTGGTGTTGTTGTGTTGTGTATCAGCTGGTAACAGGCTTAAATTGTTGGGAGAATCATAGCGTGCTGACTGGACAGGTACAAGAAAACACATGTAACAGTACAAGATAACACAGAAACAACACACTTAGCAACTGGCGCACCTGTAAGCGCATGGGTAGTTTTGCTGACTAATGGTGATAATTATTTTCCAGAACCAAAAATCAGGACTGTCAAACTAGTTAACATTTTGTATAAACAAACTACTAGTTTGGCTTCTTATCTAGGTTCTGACGGAGCCATTTGTTAGAAATGATGTTTCTAGTGCTTGTGGTATCAATTTAAAAATTAATTTTGTGACCACTGTGTCTTGCTTTAGGCCGTATTGTGGTCATATTTCAGCAACTATACACACTATTCATAAATCCTCTTGTCAATCCCTCACAAGTGACGTTCTTCAAATCTTAGAATTGTTTATATAGTAAGTTCTCATGTTTCTTCATTGGTCTGATTTCTGGTTCATAGTTTTACTAATTAGCATGGGGACAACTCATGTTTCCATAACAACATTTGAATTCCATGTCGATTAATGAGAAATCAAAAATGCATAAATATTTGATAACAATGCATTAAGAAAAATCAAACCCCTAATCATGAAAATGATTGATAGTGTACATGTGAGGTTTACAGTATCCCGTAACCTTAATAAGTAAACCACTTTATGTGAGCAACACATGTCATAGTCAGAATTTGCATACTAAAAATCTCATTTTATTTTTTAGTCCACAAAATTAAGCAGCGTTATCTTTACATAGCTACTGTATGTGGTTTGTATGATACAGATGATTTCACAACAACACATTGAAAAGCCACAATTGGTTGCATAGTTGGTGATCCAAAGATAGAATTAGTGTTACAACAGATACTGGTATCAAAATCACTGAGGTTGTGTGCAATACTGTAAATTCATATCATAGTTCCAAGAAATGTGATGACTGTTAACTTAAATGTAATCTTCCCCCACATGTTACACACATAACATTACCATATTTAATATAGTATAAATGTTTGTTTGCATAACAGTGGCTCTAGTGGACTGAATACAGAGCCTCGCTTTACCAGATGGACTTCTTTTCTAGTGTTGAAAGCAAAATTCAGACTAGCTGGTAAGACTGATATATGATGACTTTATTCTATTGACATCAACCAACAGTAACTGATGTCATAGGCATGGTGCTCGGATAGACTAAGCATTTAAACACACTTGATACAACTAGAAATGGTGCGGATACATTGTGTATGTGTAGCTTGACTAGTTCTACCATATGTATTATACATACGTATAATTACAAATCGATCAAGTATTATCATGAAAAAGCTAGGAAGCTCTGGCTAGGTATATGCAAGGAACAACTATCATGATCTATTATAATCACAGGAGAGAGTGTAAGTTTAAAAAATTAATTATAGTTTGGTTTAATAAAATTTGATGCAATTTACTCCTACATGTGTCATAGGTGTTAATGTGTTGTGCCAAACATTTCCTGTACTGTATAAGTTGTGTAGGAGGTGATGTTAAGAGTTGCTTCATTCAGAATCACAAATGTGAACTATTCTGTTCTGACAATCTCCACACTGTCAATTTGGAACTACATAATTAGAGTTAGCAATAAAGACTATCAATGTCTTTTACCTCTTGGGTTAGCAAATTCTGTGAGTATCCATATTAATGTTTGCATGAATAAAGCTCCATTTAATTAGATATTTTTGGTCCAGACAGGTTTCTGAATGTGAGTGAGCTTAAGAGAGATGACAAAAAATAAACGTATAGTGACTTGCCAAGTGTATGTCGCAGAGCACTCCGCCCATTATCCCTATAAAGCAAATGATAGTTTTATAGGTGTTTCTACCAAAAATGGAGATAAGCCAAAATTAATTTTGTGACATGATTATCCCAAACAGAAGGTATTTGCTCTCCACCAAACCCATGGCCACTGTTTTAAACTAGACCAGATAACTCTATCTTGAGTTACAAGTACTCTTGCCCATTTAAACTCAAAGTAGAACAAACTGGAATCACCATACAATCATTGCCTACAATTTTGATGCATAGACTTTAGTACTATTGATCATCTATTGGAGAAGAAATTATAAAGTTTCATTATTCATTGCCAATCCTACAGAATGAGATATACAGTGTAACACTGCACTGACTGCAGTGTCTGATGTATCTGTGGGTGCATCGTGATATACCTATAATACGTGCATGTTCTTCAAGTAAAGTATGCTGTTAATAAGGGGGAGTATCACATAAGCTCTATACACATATTACACAGTAAAACAGTCTCCAATCAAAATAAATAAAATAAGTATGACACAGGAAAAAAAGGAAACTCACATGGGTCAATCACATACAGCAATTCAATAGAAAGTGTCTTAAAAATTTTATACAGCGGACACGCAATACTTTTGTCCATAGCACATGATACTCAATGATCATGCAAAGGTTTACCTGAAAAGGATAAGTACATCTATGCTCATTTTATAACAGTGGTCCTTCCATTATCCATTATCCAAATTCATTGTGCCCTAGGTGTGTTCAGATAATGGAAAAGTTCAGATAAATGAAGTCCATACAATTGTTATACAGAGTTCAGTTAAAATACTTTATTATATATCGACTTTAGGCAAAATACTCTAATAAAACAATCACTCCACAATTTTGGATAACAGACAGTTCGGATAATCGATTGCCAGATAATGGAGGGACCACTGTATACCTATTGAACATACCAATAGTTTGCTCCACACGAGTGATAACTTCATCATTATCATAATCAGCATAGGTAATACGCTGCAATTTTTTGGGTATAACACCCCCACACTTTATCGGGATCAAACAATTGCAGTGTGTCTTACTAACTTTATTGTAAGCGTACTGCAACTCTAAGCAGTGGTGGTCATATGATGCAGAGAAGAGGATTATTATATATCGACTTGTGGTAAATGCTGTCATAATGTCATCTGTAGTACGGCCAACAACATAATCAACTGGGGTTTGTACACGGTAACCCTTCTCCATCAAGCCGCTCTTTAGAATTGTCTTAACATAATCTTCAGTGTCTTGTGTATGTGATATAAACACATCATACTGGAAGAGATCTGGTGAATCTGCCAACAAAAGAAATTCACTTGTAGCTACTTTGTTACACAACAATTACTTTGATCAGCTTCAGTTCACAGGATGTTCCATTGTGTGCAAGCTTTAGTTACATGCGGTATCATTATACATGCAAAATGACTGCTACGTTAGATATACATGGGATACAAGGATTACCATGATTTAAACCACAGTGAAGTATTATACAGTAAACTTTATTAGGGACATCTATGCATTAGAAAAATTCATAATATTATGGTCTGATGGTCTTCTTATATTAAGGTTACACTAAACTGTGTTAGGGACTCACTAAACATGGTCACAGACTCACTTTAATGAAGCCATTTATTATTGTATTAAAATGGGTTACTTTTTTTGTGAAATTAAATTACGTATGATATTGTGTCAAATACACGAATACATGCAACAAGAGATACATGGGATTTAACCACCAGAACATTAAACAGCTAAGACAAAATATCCCCAAGAAAATGTATGCAGTTGCACTCACATGGCGGTGGAGGTAACCTCAATATACTTGTCATAAACCGTCTTCTTATTACCACTGACAGTACAACAGTTATCATTATCAGTGATAACAACAGCATTGATGCACCCAGTGAACCTGCAATCAGTAGGATCATACTAGTATCACTGTTACTGTTCTCCTGTTGATCTGGAGTAAGAACAAATACACATAATTTTATATTTTGTGTAAAACATATTATTGAACAACATGCCTTTTAGCAATTTTCTCTATTATGTCCCGATTTAGCTTCATTATGGCCCAATTAAGCTTGTAAAATTGCTGCCTTTCATTGACAGTTCTATTAGTATTAGAAGTTTATTGCTTTATAATAGTACCAAAAGACCTAGGATATATAAGACTGTTTTATTAGGATATTTCCCACCACAGTAAATGTGCTTAACCAAAATGTCCAATGATCCCTGCATCCATTATGGTGGTATTGTGTTCAACATAAATTATTACTTATTTTGTCCTAAATAGTGTTGAACGTGTCTTTTAAATGGTGTAAACTTTCACTACTAAAAGCTAACACTTTATGAGCATCTGTCAAAAAGCACACACATTTTGAACTTCTTTGTATAAATAATCCATCTGCAGAATGTGAAGGAAACAATAGTAGTATAGAGCTGATGAAACTTCATCTGTATGAAAATTTGCTGTAAGTCAAAACTGCTCAACCTGAAGCTTAAGGTAGCAAAAATTAATGATGAAGATTCAGTACAAAAGCTAAGTTCATTATCAGGTGTCACTAGAAATTAGTTTGAAGACTTTACAGAAGGGATGACTCTATACTGTTCTGTGATACTACACTGTATCATCTACTCACCTTACAAATATTGAAAGTACAGTAAGTACAGGAGAACTAAATGCAAGTGCATATTCAGTAGCTGATAACATGGTAATTAGTGCAGAGTACACACAATGGTTGGATGTCACATAAAACTGAGAGTTGCAGCATTCTAAGATGGTAACCTAATGTTGGCCAAGAAATACTGCAAACTTTGCTGAATAAATTTCTAGTCCTGGAAAATATAATGTTAGTTACTTAATTAATTTTGATCTCCCATTAACCTAACCACATTGTTATTTATCAGATGGGTGCACTATTTATTAAAAATAAAAAGATAAAAATTAATTCTGTTAAAAAGACAAAGTCACATCATGGCAGCATTTTGTTTAGTTACAGTATACCTGCTTCTACTGCTAGTGAAAATGTCACATTATCTCCTTCCTGGGCAAGTGTAAATAAAAACACTGAGCAACTATACTGTCCAATGAACTGATGACTGAATTGTTTAATGAGTAATGTGGTCTGTGCTGAACAATCAGTCATGTTGTAAGTAGAGTTAACAACTATTCCAATATCACTATATACTGTGCCCAGATAGTTAGGATCAAGGTAGGAAGTGTTGTTGAAATAGAACCTAATGACTGTTAGTGGTGAAGCTGAATCCACACTGCATGTAAAAGTGACTGGATCACCAACTGACGCCGTTACAACTTGAGGACCAATATAGTCGACTCGAGTTGACCTAATGCTGCAAGCTACACATGAATGTACATACAGTAAAATCATATAGATAAAAATAAGTTACATAACTATAGGTTATTTGAAATTTATTTTGTACAGGGAAAACAATATACAAAGAAGGTTGTTCTTCAGCTGTGCAATGTAGTATACGAAATACAATAAAAGTCAGCACATCACTGACAAGAAACACACACACAAATGCTAAGCTACAACAAAACAGCAATGTTTTAAACAGTTGTTGTGACACAAATGTACATTCTTACCACTGAAGCGTATTACAGTTGGAAGAGATGAATTATTTGTTCCCAACATGTTAGTGGCAACACAGCAATAGAATCCCATGTGATTTGGTCTTAACCTGGACAAGAAACAGATTTTACAAACAAGAAGCAAACCTTTCTGATACCCACGTATTAAATGTGATTGTGCAATTATTGTTTGTGAAGACAACATCAGGAGTAATGGCCAGGGGTGCAAAATCTGTGGAACAAATAATGATTGCCACTAGTTTAATGATCATCCAAAAATTTATTGTTGCTGTTATTACCTCTTTGAAATACTTCTCTTGTCCATTCACAAACTGGCAATGGATTAGCAACTACCTCACAGTTAGCAGTAAACCGTTCGCCAAACACTGGAACAGTGCGTGTTTGGAGATCTAGATCTAGAAGTCTTGGTTTGTCTGCAATAGAAAGCCACATAATTTTAATGCAGTGCACAAATAGTACTCACAGTATACATTAAAGTTGTAGCACACAGCACAACTCTGCATTTCATTGTCAAAGCAACATATCTCTGATTTATCCAGTGTGTAGTTAACACTCTCAAGTGTGTAGTAATTAGTAGACTGAGTTACTAGTATTGAGGCATCATTGCAGTATGTGTAATTGCCAGTTGTGGTTGATGAAGAGTTGATAGGTGTGTTGAAGTCACAGGGTAATATCATCTGTGGATCACCTTCAGTCAACTGTACATCCCTGGTTGGACAACTTTGAAATGCACATTGGAAATTGGCTGAAGCTATAGTAGTGAAAATGCATGATTATAATTATTTCGTATCCTTCCCAACCAATTAATTGAGACTACATAGTACTTATGTGTAATCTCAATTAATTGGTTCGGAAGGATACAAAATCAGATTTCTCAAAAACGTTGTATATGCTTAATGCACTGTATATTATATTATAAATTATATGATCATTAAATTTCATGTACAGTACAGGATATACACCTTTCACCCCTCTGACCAAGGCATCTCCACTGAAGTTAACTGGTGTAGCTATGTATGTAAGGATTTATAAAATATCCAGGTCTGACCTAGATTGTACATTGAATCAAGTGTGCCCTACTTGCAGCCACTCATGATGTTCAGTTTAAGTGGAGTAAGCTATTGGCAGTATAATGTACAAGAATCCCAAGAAATTCCCATTATAGGGTGATGAATAACGCCATAAGTCTTGGTCTATATGCTAGAGCCACCAGACCCACGAATGATACCAGACTGTTCGTCAGAATATTAAACTAGGAGGGGAGAGGAAGGAGGAAAGTAAGTTGTCTTGTACTGTAGAGGGAATTTAATTTTTAGTGGTCCTACAGGAATAATTACGAGAATCAGTGTTCTGAAATGCATGAGGTTTCTAGGGGGGGTCTGAGGGCATGCCTTCCAAAACTTATATACACTATTTTGGCAAAATTTTAGTGTGATGTCACTGAATATTTGAATATACAACTTTGGGAAAGATCATCAATAATTATTTTAACTAACAGTGTTGGGATAGATACTTATTACTATTACTTGCAACTAAAACTATTTAGTTGTAGTTACATACAATAACTATTATATTGTTAATAATTCGTATGCACAGCTGTAAGCTGTCATATGTGCAACTACTACTTTATCTTGTGACATGATAGTATTGGTGGATAATGCGTAATAATTGTATTTAAGAGAATGATTGGTCAGTAAGCTTCATTCATTAATTCGAGGTGGGTTTCATTACTGCTTTAGTACTTCGTTGTGGCTAGTATTACTCAGTGTATCAGATTGGTAACTTACAAATAGTTACAGTAACTTCATTACTTACTATAGGTAACAGGTTAAATTTGTATGTAAACTAACTTGAGTTATATTACAAGTTTTTATAGCATAACATTTATTTTTAGTTACCACAATAAGTAACAATATTATGTAACATGTTACATAAGTAACGCGTTAGTGTGTTACCCCCCCAACACTGCTAACTAAGTGTCGAGGCTTTAGGAATAAACCTGGAGGAGGGAAACAGTTAATCCAGAGGGAGGACTATATACTCTGAGGAGCAAGTTTATTTTAGGTTGAGTAACGTTAGCTACCTAATGCCACGTAAACTTAATCATTAGTTTCTCATCCTCTTGTACTCAAAATAGCAGTGCAGGAGGGTGGATTTTTATTTTATTTTATACTGACTAGATAGCTGAATTAGCTAGCTAAAATGAATCAGAATGTAGTTTTCTTAGACTGCTCTAGCAGGATAGTAACTTTAGAAGGTGCTGGATAGCTGCACTTAGCCACCAGCGGTATAAAAAATAGATAAGAAAGATGGCCATGAGGGCGAGGATAAGAACTAATAATCAAGACACACGGTAGTGTGTCGTGCGGCCCAAGAATCCGGCGCGCCACACTGTGATTTGCAGGAAGAAAGTAAACGCGATTTTTACACCTTTGTAGCTCCGTGATTCCTTATCCGATTGACACCAATGTTGCTACAGACGTGCCGGCTAGGTAGGGGAGTCCACATTCCAAATTGGAAGAAATTCGCTCCATCCATTTCCGAGATACAAGCGGCCAAAGTTAGGGGTTTTTTTTCTTCTTCTTTTCGCATACTTTGCAAAATCCGCCATAAAACACGCATTCGTGCTCTAATCGGGCTGCAATTTGGCACACTTAAAGGGCTCATTAAGGCGAATCTCAGTACCAAGTTTGGTTGGAATCCGATAAACATTCACGGAGTTATGACCGATTATTTGCGTAAAATAAGGTCGAAGGTCTGTCACGCCCACAGGGTAAACCGCTTGAAGGAATAAGCTGAAAATTGCTATGTAGATGGAGTAACTATCGTAGGAGTGCCTTTTTGTTGTTTGAAAGGAATCCAGTTAAAGGCCATCAGATATGCCACAAAATCCAACCCGTGTCACAATTACGCGATCGATTTTTATGAATAAAAAAACTATTAGTTTTCACGCCTACTGAAAACCGCTATGAGCAGTGAGCTGAAAATCGGTGTGTAGCTGGAATAGTTATCATAGAAAGTCCTTGCAGTCGTACAGAAGAATCGGATTACAAACCACTGAGTTATGATTCCAAAGCCAACTACGTGTAACATATGCGAGATCGAGATACTCTAATAGAACAGTCACCCTAATAGAGCATTCAGCTAATTTATTTACTCCATTATAGAATTCTATTACATTGCAAGTTATTCTGTAGGGAGTTCAGCTGCAAACAGTTAATCTTATAAACAGTTCAGCAAGAAGCAAGTCACCCTATAGAGAGTTCAGCTACAGATATATTGCTGTAGTGATTCAGAAGAATCAGAACATTACAAGTCACACTGAAGAGAGTTCAGCTATAAACAAGTCATCACCCTGTGGAGAGTTCGGCTACACTCTCTAGAGAGTTCAGCTACAAACAAGTCACTGTGGAGAGAGTTCAGCTACAAAGAAACTACCCTGTAGAGAGTTCATCTATACAAACAAGTTAACCTATAGAGACCAGCTGCAAACAAGTAACCCTGTAGAGATTTAAGCTACAGACAAGTCACTTTATAGTTTATACAATGTTCAGCTACAAGTAAGTCACTCTGTAGAGAATTCAGCTGCATACACTGTTAAAAATGAAGTGCTATGATAGCACCTAAACAGTAGCACCTAAAAGTGCTAAATTTTGACTGCTCCGGTCAAAAAATAGCACCTACCATAGCACTTCATTTTTAACAGTGTACAAGTTGCTCTGTAGAGAATTTTGCTACAAACAAGTCACAGTGTAGAGAGTGCAGCAACCAAAAAACCACCTGTAAAGAGTTCAGCTATACAAACAAGTTAGTCTGTAGAGAGAACAGCTGGAAACAAGAGAGAGCTCAGTTAGAAGAAGTTGCCTGTAGAGATCTCAGCTGCAAAGAAACCCTGTAGAGAGATCAACTACAAACAAATCACCCTGCAGAGTGTTCAGCTATAAACAAATCACCCTGTAGAAAGTTCAGGTACGTACAAATCACTCCATGTAGAGTTCAGCTACAAAAAAAAAATCACTCTGTAGAGAGTTCAGCTACAAAGAAACCATCCTGTAGAGAGTTCAGCTACAAACAAGTTACCCTACAGTGAAATCAGTTTGAAACAAGAGATTTCAGCTACAAACATATCACCCTATAGAGAGTTCAGCTATGAACAGATCACCCTGTAGAGAGTTCAGCTATACAAACACCCTGTAGAAAGATCAGCTGGAAGCAAGTCACCTTGTAGAGAGTTCAGTGACAAAGAAACAATCCTATAGAGAGTTCAGCTACAAACAAATCACCCTGTAGAGAGTTCAGCTACAAACAAATCAACCTGTAGAGAGATCAGCTAGAAACTAGACACAATATAGGGAATTCGGTTACAAGCAAATCACCCAGTAGAGAGTTCAGTTACAAACACATCACCCTGTAGAGAGATCAGCTACAAACAAAACACCATTTTGGAGACTTCAGCTACAAACAAATCAATCTGTAGAGAGATCAGCTACAACCAAATCACCCTGTAGAGAGATCAGCTACAAACAAAGAGATCAGCTACAAACAAATCACCCTGTAGAGAGTTCAGCTACAAACAAATCATCCTGTAGAGAGTTCAGCTATGAAAAGATCACTGTGTAGATAGTTCAGCTATAAGAAGTCACCTTGCAGAGAGTTCAGCTACAAAGAACCACCATGTAGAGAGTTCAGCTGCAAACAAACCACTCTGTAGAGAATTCAGCTACAAATAAATCTCCCTGTAGAAAGATCAGCTAGAAGAAGGTACCTCGTAGAGAGTTCAGCTACAAAGAAACCATCATGTAGAGAGTTCAGCTTCAAACAAGTCATCCTGTAGAAAGATCAGCTAGAAGAAGTTACCTTGTAGAGAATTCAACTACAAAGAAACCATCAAGTTGAAAGTTCAGCTACAAACAAGTCACCCTGTACAGAGATCAGCTAGAAAAAGTTACCTTGTAGAGAGTTCAGCTACAAAGAAACCATCATGTAGAGAATTCAGCTACAAACAAATCACCCTGTAGAGAGATCAGCTACAAACAAGTCACCCTGTAGAGATATCAGCTGGATACAAGTTACCTTATAGGGATCAGATCACCCTGTAGAAGTATGTGTTGGAAACAAAATCATCTTTCATTGTTAAATATACAAATATTTTTAATCAGACAAAAAACTGTTAACAACATTTCTTTCTTTGTTCCAATATTCCTGCAGAAAAGAACAAGTTAGAAGGAAGCACCAAAGCCAGTTAATGGCTGGCTTTGCGGCTTGCAATACAAAAAGAAGTGATATCTAAACCAAAACAGCCAAGCTGTAAAAAAAGAGTGCGGCCCCCAAAAAGGCCATGATGAAAAAAGATGTGAAATCCAAGGTGGCGGCCAAGAAATGGCTGTGATGGTAGGTTAATGGCAAAAGTTTTAATTACGACAATTCAGGTGAATTTGGTGAGGAGGCAACGCAAATTCACCTGAATTGTCGTAATTAAAATTTTTGCCATTAACCTACCATCACAGCCATTTCTTGGCCGCCACCTTGGATTTCACATCTTTTTTCATCCTGGCCTTTTTGGGGGCTGAACTCTTTTTTTACAGCTTGGCTGTTTTGGTTTAGATACTGCTATCTACAGTAATTGTAAGTACAACATTACATTACATTATTTAGCTATTACACTACACTCAACCTTGAAAGTTTGTCCCTTACAATATTAATTCAGGCTATACTTTAGCACTGCCCCTTCCCCTGGGTCAACTGACTGCCCTCCCCCCAGGTTTAGCTACACCTAAAACCTTGATAAAAGTCCCAAAATCATACATGTATTTGTACTAAAAGTGTGCATGTGTATGCATTTGATTCGCATTGTATACATTAGTGCACTGATCATATCAAAACTTGTGCAAGATATTCTGGATTTCCAGATGGGTTACGCCCGTTTCATATAATAACACTGTCATCTAAACAAGACGCCATAATTTCCACGTACTTTGGTTGACATACACAAAGTTTGGTTTATCAGATTCCTTGACTTTCTTTTCTTGTATGGTGTGCTGTAGAGATTTTGTGAGTTAAAAGGTTGTAAATTAATGTTTTTGTATGTAGTGTAAAATACATGTTTTTTGCATTGGACAATGAAGAAATGATGAGATTTTATGATCAGCCTGTTTTACCAAGTGTAGTAACGTCAGACTATACACTGTTAATATAGAGGTGGTCATAACACACCAGCACAGGTGTGATATTGCTGTCCAAACTGGCACATCTTTACAAGCATAGTATGTACACCACATCAATCACACTAATAAGAGTGTGACCATAAGTTTAACAAATGACAAAAAGCACTTAATGCATTTAGGAGTGGGAGGCATGTCATTACAAGCTATTATCAAAGTCAACTACTAATCTCAGTATTATTTGTGAAATGCTGCATCATCTACAGTTTCACAATTGGTGTTACAATCCTGGAATGTCAACAATCTACAAACAGTACACAACATTATGTGTCAGTCAGCAACTTACCTACTTTAACATCTCTACTTAAACATTGTTTTCAAAATGTATTTAAAACCTATATTACCAAGCATGGAGTTCATTGTGGGTTTTAATTTCACTCAACCAAGGCTTACATGTTCTACAGTACGATATGTACTGGCCCCACTGATCATTATTGCACAGTATTGTTATCCCTTTTCTGTTGTTTACATTCTGATGTCTGATGACATAATTGATGTATTTTATTTAGCGATGAGCTAATGGAAATTAACTGATACAAACATATATACCAGCTTTGTGCATTGATCTGAACTGCCTGTGTGTAATGGCTTAGCACAAAATGAGTTTATTGTCACAATTATATTTTAAACAAATAAATTTAATGAGATTGATACTTTGTGATCCTTCTTACAACCCCTCAATGATAAAGGATGCCACAAAATACCTCTTTTAAATACTGGAATCATCTATAATGGCAGAGAATAGCTTTTCATGTATAAATATTGGTGTCATACACACCAATGTACAGTCACACTGCTTGTCTTAAGTGCTTTACACACCATATCCTGAAAGTGTGATTGCACCCCTATGGTGTGCTGCTGTTTAAGCGTGCTATGACCACCTGAGTTTTAACAGTGTATAGAACGACTCTACACTTAGTTCAATAGCACACACTTATCGACATCTAATAATACAATACTATATCAACACGTACAATTACAATAGTGCATGCGTACAACTATTATTACATCATGACACTCTTCCTTCCTTACAAAAAAAATTACAATATCATGACACTCTTCCTTCCTTACAAAAAAAAATATCTAATGATACATACAATCACTAAAAAGAGTTACAATAACAAATGATAACTAAATGTCAGTCTTAAAATGTCAGTCGCTCAGGTGGTTTGATATTTCTCCTTGGCCGTCCTGTAACTAGCTCACTGGAAGGTTCACGTGGATCAGTAAAGGGAATAGGTGATAACTGAGGTGAATTATCTTTGTGAGTATCAACACTGTCTGAGTTGTTTGGCATTGTTTCAAAATTGTCTGTAACCGTTTCAGGAGAAAATCAACGAATGTCGGCTTGATGTCTATGCCACATTTGATTAGCAGAGTCTACTGATACTTTGTAAGACACTGGACCAGATTGTTCAATAACACGAGCCTGTACCCAAGGGTCACCCAGAGAATAGTTGCGAACCATCACTCTATCATCCTAAGTAAATTGTCAACCTCTAGCCTTACTATCATGATAGGTCTTCTGCTTTTCCTGGGTTTTTGCCACCCGGGTACTAATATCAGGAATCAACTGATCTAAACGAGAATGTAGCTTGCATTTCATCAATAATTCTGCTGGAGAAATTCCAGTGGTGCCTTGGGATGTAATTCTGTAATTAAATAGAAACCGTGATATTCTGGTTTGAATAGATCCAGAGTCCATACGTTTAAATGCAGCTTTAAAAGTCTGGACGGCACGTTCAGCAAGACCATTAGTAGCTGGATGGTATGGCGATGAGGTTATGTGGCGGCTACCATTGTTCTGCCAAAATTTCTTCATCTCAGCACTAACAAAAATGGAAGCATTGTCTGTAACTACAGAAGTAGGAATACTATGAGTAGCAAACAAAATTCGAAGCTTATCCATGATCACCTCTGAGGTTGCTTATGATACTGGAAATACATCTAGCCATTTTGAGTGTGCATCTATGACAACTAGAAACATTTTATTTTCCAGAGGACCTGCATAATCAAGATGCAAACATGACCAGGGTTTATCTGGCCATGACCATGGTTGTAGGGGAGCTGAAGGAGGAGCAGGCCTACTAACTTGACATGGCTCACAAGATTTCACTTTTTGCTCAATGTCCTTATCAATGTTAGGCCACCACATCAGGGTGCGTGCTCTACTCTTCATTCGAGATGTGCCTGGATGAGCTTCATGTAGTTCTTCCAGCAGTGGCTTCCTCCCTGGGGGTGGAATAACCAATCGGCTTCCCCAGAACAAGCATTGATCAGTTATGGATAATTCATCTCTTTTGACAAAGTAAGGTTGTAGCTCAGCTGGAACACTTACTGGCCAACCAAACTGAACATAGCTGTAGACCTCTGACGACAATGGGTCTCTGCATGTCCAACTATGAATCTGGGAAACAGTAATCGGTGTAGAGTCTATCTTTTCTAACATCAAAACTGGAACTGGTGTGCTCTCAGGACAGTCAGGTAGAGGTAAACGACTTAATGCATCAGCATTACAGTGAGCTTTACCTGGACGGTGCTTGACACTATACGTGTACATAGACGATGTCAATGCCCATCTTTGTGAGATCATAGTTAAAATTGACTTGTCAGGATTGAACAATGTTTGTAAGGGCTTGTGATCTGTGTACATGGTAAACCGTCTACCGTATAAGTAGGAATGGAACTTTTTAACACCAAACACTAATGAAAGTCCTTCTCGCTCTATCTGTGAGTAATTTTGCTCTGGCTTGGACAGCGTGTAGGAGGCATATGCAATTGGCTTCTCTTCACCATTGGGAAAACGATGAGACAAAACTGCCCCTAATCCATACTGGGATGCATCACATGCCAGAGTCAATTCTAAAGTTGGACTGTAGTGAACTAAGACAGATGAGGAGGTTAATATCTTTTTTGATTGCTGAAATGCCTGTTCTTGTGCATTAGTCCATGACCAAGCTTTGTTCTTTTGAAGCAAGGAATAAAGGGGTGCCAGCAATATTGAAAGGTTAGGTAAAAATTTACCGTAATAAGGATGCCAAGGTAAGCTTTCAATTCAGACACATTTTTTGGTGTACGGGCTTCCTTAATGGCTCTAACTTTAGCTTCTGTTGGGTGAATACCATGAGCATCAATTTGATAACCAAGATATTGTACTGATGTCGTCATGAAAGTATATTTATCTTTCTTTAATCTTAAGCCAGCTTTAAGCAATCTAGACAGAACTTCAGCTAGAGTACGGCAATGTTCTTCGGGAATTTCGCTTGCCACCAAGATGTCATCGAGGTAGATCAACACATTGGGAATATCTTGAAGCAAGTTCTCAACTGTTTGCTGGAAAATGCCAGGAGCCGAAGAAACCCCAAAAGGCAAGTGATTGTAAGCAAACAGACCTTTGTGAGTGTTGATCACCACTAATTTCTTAGATTCATCATCTAATGGCAACTGTTGATATGCCTGGCTCATATCTAGAGAACTGAAATATTTTCCACCAGACAGTTTAGCTAAGAGGTCCTCAATTTTTGGAATGGGAAACTGATCCAACTGTACAGCTTGGTTGACAGTTAAACGGTAGTCGCCACATAAGTGGATACTTTGTTTGTCATGTTTCAGTACTGGTAGCACAGGTGCAGCCCATTCAGAAAATGAAATTGGTTCTATAATGGCTGCTGCTTGTAAGTTTTTTAATTCCTGTTCCACTTTATCACGCATGGCATATGGCAAAGATCGCGCTTTGTAAAATTTGGGTGGTACTTGTGGATCTACAGCTAGTTTGACTTTGGGGCCTGTAAAGGTACCTAGTTCATTGCGAAAAACTTTTTGGAACTGATTCAAGACAGGGCTGAGAGTTTTGTCCTGTAGCAATAGCACTTGCTTACTTATTGCTGGCCAGTCAAGTTGAATTTGTGAAAGCCAGTTTTGCCCTAATAAGGTAGGCCCTGGTGTATCAACAATGACCAACGGCAGCTGGCATTGTTGGTTTTGGTATTCAAAATTACATGTCAGTATGCCAACTGTCTTCAAAACATCCCCTGAGTAAGTGGTAAGCTTAGTGTTGGTAGGTTTCCACAGCTGTTCATAAGTGACCACTGACATAACTGAAACAGCTGCCCCAGTGTCAATTTGCATGCCAACTGTGTGACCATTAATTGTCATAGTAACAGTAAAAAAATTATTTAATTCATTGGTGTTGTTGCAAATATTAACAGTAAACATTGGCCATGGATTGTACTCACTTGGTTGCTCTTGTTCATCTATATCATGGTCAACAAAATGAGTAGGTTTAGCTGGTTGCTTTCCTGAAGTATGAGCTGACTTCGTTGGTAGCTTGCTTCGACAGATCTTGGCTATGTGTCCTTTCTTCTTACAGTTATTACAAACAGCTTCTTTATAATAGCATGCCGTAGCCTTGTGATTGGATTTCCCACAGTGATAACAAGGTTTACTGGTGCCTGTTGCTCCAGAAGATCGCACTCACTGCGGGTTGAAAATTGGATTAACTGGTTGTGGTGTGCCATTACCATCTTGTATGGCCTTAGAGTCCTTAATGGCCGTCTCGTGAGCTAGAGCAATCTCTGTAGCTTTCTTAAGGTTCAACCGTGGCTCAGATAATAGCCGTCGTTGCAGTGCGGCGTCATTAATTCCCACCACAAGCCTGTCACGAAGCATATCGTCCAGCGAAGCACCGAAATTGCAATGTTCTGCTATGCCACGTAGCTCTGCTAAGTAAGTTGCCACTTTTTTACCGGACTTTTGTGCTCTTGAGTGGAAATGAAACCTCTGCATGATTTCTGAAGGCAGTGGGTTGTAGTGGTCCTTTAAGACTTCCATGATCTGAGCAAATGATTTCTCGGATGGCTTGCTTGGGGATATGAGGCTTCGAAGTAGTCTGTAAGCATCTGACCCCATAACACTGATCAGTACGGCTCTTTTCTTATCAGCCGCTGTGATTCCATTGGCGAGGAAGTAGTATTCCAAACGCTCGACATAATGTGTCCACACTTCACCGTTTGTTGGGTTGAAGGGGTCTATCTTTCCAACTGAAGTAGCCATCCTCGTCGCCAAATGTAGTAACGTTAGACTGTATAGAACGACTCTACGCTTAGTTCAATAGCACACACTTATCGACATCTAATAATACAATACTATATCAACACGTACAATTACAATAGCGCATGCGTACAACTATTATTACATCATGACACCATGTTGAGGTTTCAAAAAAATATTAAATAGATATTAATGCATAATTCTTATTTAACCCAGTGTTTCGAAAACTTTTAATGTTGACCACCTGAAAATGGATTTGACAAATCCCATACACATACGGCGTATGATATGTGCGACTATTTTTGTAAAGCAAAACATGTGACAAATTCCTTATTCCTGAGAATAACTTCGGTTATAAATCTGACACCGGGTCTATGTTTGAAAGGTCATAGAGCTAGCTACATATCCATGGCTTTATGATCGCCCGGCTCAGATAATAATTTATGGTTGCGTCATGTTCTGGATCTCACCTTTCATGAAGAGTGACACCATTACTGCAACTTGTAGAATACCTCGTGGTTGAGACATAGCATCAACCCTCGGTGTAGCCTGCTGGAACTTGAGAGGGTGCTTCCGAGACTGTAGCTATAATTACTGTATACAGCATAGACCTTGGTAGAAAATGGTAGCGAAGATCTTCTACAACGTAAAACCAGAGCGTACGTTCCCTTTGTTACATCTCTAATAAAACCGTAGGTTCCACATCCTCAGGGGAGAACGAGAATTTCAACTAATATCAGTTTGGCCGAATTCCGTTTCATGACGATCATTGACTCCGTAATTTACTCCATTTTCAGTTTGGGAACCAATTTACGGCTCAGCCAGTTCCTACCGGTTCCACCTTGATGTGAATAACAGGACAGCTGCACAACTCAAGTCTTGTATCATAGGGGAGAGTCACCACTCTGAGATCATAGTAATGATTATACTTGTAGGATTTCCAGTTGTGGGTGAGAATTTGATGGTGCCACTAGTTTTCTGCTTCAAGTTCAACTTCTTTATGTGATAATCAAAACCATTAAGTTTGTTGTTTTGTTTGTATATGATCATGACTCAAGTTTACTCAACACTATTGATAGTCTCACAACGGACTGCATATTAACTGGAAATTGTTGACTTGTACAGCACTGAATGTTAAATTATTATGATATATGCATTAAAGCAACCGAAAAGTGAGTGTGAGCTTAATCTTTACTGATGATCAAGGGCTGCTTAAGATCCATGATGCCACGGTAAAGAAGCATCGGTAGACTGTCACTAGTAAAGGAGATGGTGAATAGAAGCAAAGCAACTTCTTGTCATGTGAAATTATAGAAATAACAAATGTCAGAGCCATTCTTGAATTTCTCAGCCACTACCAAGAGTTTGTGTTGAGTGTCACTAAACCCTTATGGTCTGGGAGCGAGACTATCCAAACACATTTCAAGGTTAACAACTTTTTTTCTTTTTCTGCATTTGCAATTTTACAACAGAATCCAAGATTAAATACTCTAATAGAGCATTCAGTCAAATACTCTAATAGAACAGTCACCTCATGTACATGTAACACTTTAAACAGTTATGGCTAAGTATGAATGCAGCTCCAACCTATGGACACACTTAGCTATGTGTAGCCCGCTAGGAATTTAAATGCACTTGGTTCTTCGTATTTCATTCTAATTTTGACAGTTAACTTGAAGCTCATAACTGACTTCTTGGCTAGCCTTTTAACTTTATCTATTATGCTATGCTGCAGTGCTCAAAAAGCCTTCTTTTAAAGCTCATAACTATGTTCAAAACTTCTACTATAGTTTCCATGTTTGCTAATATACTTACACTTTCTATCAATGAACTTTCTATCAATAATAGCTAATGAGCAACTGTTAATAATGCAAAAAGTGTTATTTCTTGTAAAATGTTTATAATTATTGTCTGTTTGTAAACTATTTCATTAACATACTCTATAATAAAACAGTGCATAGCTACACTATACCTAACTGTTGCCATATTAGAGATCTATTAGTATAAATTATCTTTTGTCTGTGAAACGCATTTTTGCAAACAAGCGTTTACAGTATGACGTTGTTATTCTGCCTATTTGCTAGCAATATGCTTATAATACATCCAAACAAGGAAATTATGCTCAAGATTGTCCCCTCATAATAGGTTGGTGGCTGTACCTAGATCACTGTATACTGTTAGCTGACAGCATTTATAAACAAGACTCAGAGAAGCTTGGTACATTGGAAAAATACATACATATTTATGAACTGAAGAAAAGAAATTTGATGCTGGATAACTTTATAGGGTGGCTACTTTTAGGAGTACCCTTGTAATTACTTTATACATAGGCTATTCAAATATTCTATGAGTATTAGCTGTACTAACTAGTGAAATACTGACTTTCCAAAGTCAAAGGTTGCAAAAGGTAAAACTAAGAAATACATTTATCAGTAGTGTGTAAAGTAAGAAATACAGGAAGTAGGTGTTAAAGTTACTACCCTGTATGTTCTACAATATCATACAATCATTGGCATCACTCTGACTTATATCTTAACAGTCTGTGTAAGCATTAGCTAGTTGATATTAGCAGTACATGCAGGCTGTACATTCATAGAAACATGAAAATCAATTTTACAAAATAGTCTTGTCTTCAAATCCACCATTAAAAACTCACAGACAGCACTATATTAATAATTTTTTGAAAACTGCCAAAACCCAAAATTTTGACCGACTTGCTGACCACAGTCACAGAGGCTAAACTAAGCAGCACACGGCCACCATTTTTTGTCACAATAACAAACCCACTGCTCACTACTGGTGGGATGTGCCTTTTCTGGTTCTGATGAGTGCCATTTGTCTTTACTTTGTATCTTCAATTATTCCTTATGCAAGGAAACCATATCAAGGCATTAGTTTTCTGCATCAACACTTTTCTTATAGATCCTATTTAGAAGCCATAAGTGCTATAGTGACTGTAAGTGGAATAGATATGTATAGCTGCATTTATAAAACGATTGCATGCATATGGAGTGACTGCATCCTGTACACACTGCCTTGTTCTTAGCAATTAGAGCTTGCTGTGGCCACTCCCCTAACAGCAATAAACTGTGGTTTCAGCTGTGGAAAACTAGATATAGTGATCCACGCCCCTTAATACATTGCATAATTCACTTGAAACAAAAAAAATCAGGGAGACTGAGATATACTCTAATAAAACAGTCACAATTTTGCTCTTGTAAAAGTTAGTAGTCTTGTACTGTTCACCCCAATTCTGGAGAATAGTGAACTGGACTCTACAAAATGTTGGTGTATAAATTAACATTTATCAATACTCTAACCACTCATCATGTGGTATACTTAGAAAAATAATTGTTGTTCACCATGTAACAAGCATCAATATACAACCATATGCAGGGAACCATATATATATATCCTATGCAGCAAGATGCATGGTGATTTAAGAATAAATTGAAGTAGTCTTTGTTAGGAGGTGCCCTTATAAAGACAATCATGTGAAGCAATTTAATACCCCGTTCCATTCCACCATTATACATTCAATTCCAGTCCATTCTACTATTCCGGTGGATTCTAACCAGTTTCCTGGGTATTTTAGCCATACAAAAATTACCTTTTGAAGGGATAAAATTGTTCATAATCATCACTATAAATTATATCCTTGAAACAAAAAAACACATTAATGTTCTATGGTCCTTAAAGAGCAAAAGGGTATGATTCTCTAGTTATTTCAATGCATTATAAATATGCATTATAAATTACACATAATTATGTGGCAAGATATGCTCAACTAAATCACTCATGCTTCATATGCAACAGTTGCTGTGTTGTTTATGTTACAATAATATTTTTAAAATCCAGAAATTCAATCGAGTTGTCTATAAGTAAGTATCAAATACCCTAATAGAACAGTCATATTTTTTAATAAGGCTGATAGCTACAGCCAAATGAGAAATCTGCTTAATGTTGAAAGAACTATCTTACAGGATTTTCATACTCTAAGTAGCTCTATTTGAAGTTTCAGATAAAGTTTGCTACTAAATTTTTCTTCCACACATGACTGTGTAAAAAGAAATTTCAGTAACGTGTTTTCTACTTGCACAATTCTATAGGGATACAGTACAAGGAAAGGATTATGACAATTGATAATGTCATAATAATGTCACCATACAATATACAATCATATTTGCTTTAAGCCTCTATAACTAGCTAATGTGGTTTAATTAAGCGAAATTGTAATTTTTTTATATATGGCTAATGTTTAGGGAATCTATGGTAAGATCCAATTGCAAAACATTGTTGTATAAGGAGTGATCCAATATCATAACTAGCTAGGTAGATTAGAGGCTACAGCTACGTAGGCCTCAGAGTATAACCTTTCCTTTTTAATTGTCTGAAACAGTAATACTTAACCTTTGAAACAGCCTTTTCACGCTAACACAATAGACAGGAAAATACATAAATATCCATGCAGAACTGTATCTGAATGGAACTGATCATGACTGGATAATGACATTGTTATTTGTAGAAGCATTTAGCACTTACTATATACAGTGAGGTTGATATAATTATACTGATTGATTGTTATCCTATGTCAAGCTGCAAGTAACAAAGCCCTAGCTGGAGGGTTCTGCTGTAAGTATGATGGTGAAATCAGCTTCACATAAAATTTCAGATGGCCTTATGTTTAAGAAAGTTCTGTTTGGAAATGTGCTTTGTACCAAGATTGAGATACCCTAATAGAGCAGTCACCCTAATACGACAGTAAAATAGCTATTAATATTTATCATTATTGTGATAAACACCCTCAAAATCAATCTCAGAGGCCTATCTCAAAATTTTCCTGGGGTATGGCATACCCCCCCAGGTTGGCATGCTATTACAAAAGCACGCTCCATATATTACCAAGCTATATTGTCATGTACTGTAGCTAGGCCTCTTGTGATTGTTAACTAAAGCTATACCCTAAAATCCAATCTTGGTGCTTCTTAAGCTTCTGGAGGCATGTCCTTTGATGCCTTATCATTTTTACTGCATTTATCTATAATACCTGTACATTATTACTATATATAGTTTTCAGAAACCCCCTTTAGATCTGCCAATGCCTACACCTGCAGATATACTAGTGGATATTTAATCTCTGTAAGTAATAAAATTGCTATAGTGAGATCTATTTCTTTACTGTATTAGCTATCAATGACTGGAACACTTTACCCAATCAATCTTTACCCTATCTGCTGCTAAGGCTTTAGTTGCCAACGTTCACTCTGCTACATTCAAGAACCATGCATGTATGATTTACGTAATACTCGTGCTGATTGTTGGGAGTCAAAATTCAAGACATTCACTGTTGGCAAGCTTGTCCTTTATGGAAGAGATTAATCCATGGCCTCCCTGAGAAACAGCTGTCCTTCTTGCTACATGCTGGTTGTGATACTCTACCTGCATGGCTAGGTGGAACATCATTACTATCCCTAAATGTGCCCTTTGTCAAACTACCCAGCCCACAACAACCATATCTTGACTGGATGTCCTGTTGTTCTTGATCAAGGAAGGTATACCTGGAGAGATAATTTGGTCCTTCAGGTTCTCATTCATGAACTCCAACAGCACTTACCTGACAGTTTTAAATCCTATGCTGACCTTCCAGAATATCTTGCTAGTGTCTGCCCTCCCAGCACCATTCCAACTAATTTCTCCACCCTTACCAGATCTGATTTGGTTTTATTTTCCATCTGTTTGTTCGAACTAACGATTCCCATCAATACCCAATAACATAATTTGGCTGCTAGAGCTAGGAAAGAAGACTGGTATAACTGTTTACAATATGACCTTCAGCTTTCTGGCTTATCTGTTACTCATTTCCATTGAGATTGGTTGTTAAGGTCATTTTATGCCAGACAAAATTGCCCAAGTAGCCAATGCTTGTGAAGTGGCAAAGAAGACCATAAGATCCCTGTTTGAGCAGGCTACTCGCATTGCTGTCTCTTGCTCACACAGAATTTTTAATTCTAGAGTGGGATCTACCGGTTTGCCTAAACTGAACTTTTCTGCATGCTATAATTATTATTTTTGTATTGTAAGTTAATAGTGTAAGTCTTGCCAGGGCTCCTGTACTGTCCATCCATATTGATCTAATAGAACATTCAGTTACCCTAATAGAGCAGTCAAAACGTTCATAAGCCTCAAATAGTGTAACCATTTCCAATAGCAGGAACCATGGTTTCAACAGTCTAACACATCAGACCACATAATTATTATGATCTTGTAGTTCTATCATGTAATATTGCAAAAGTGCTGGTGTTAGTCTTTGAAAAGCACCTTCAAAGTTGGGTGTTTATCAACAGCAGAGCAGTAGGACATAGTCATTAACAACAGTTACAGCATATATTTATTACCTTCATAAAGGTATTTCATATACAGGTGTATGGCCATATATTAAGTGTTTCCATTGGCCAGTCCCAAGAATCATTAAAGCCAATTTTACAATTTAACAATTTGTATTCTTGGTTAGTAGCCATTAGCAGGATAGCTATCATAGAAGAGGAATAGATGATGAAGGTTCTGTGATTTGGTGCCACGGACCAAGATGCTGGCAGGTTATGATGAGGACAAACGTTTTTCAGGTAGCTAAATAGGATGACAAGGATTTGCTAATAATACCCAAACTGACCACAAAGTAATTTATAGCCCATACCTACAGTACCTATCTATTCTTGGTGCTGTAAAATTTAGTAGCAACAAAGGTGAGAATGAATATTAACAAGCGTTGATAAACTACTCTACATATGACAATTAACACTGTACAACACTATAAGCCAACTAAGTATACAAAAGGTTAACATAAGTATTTATAAGTACGTGCCTAACACAAGATACATATATGCGTAAATACATACAAAAATCTTATACGTTCATTACGATGTCAGTCACTATACAGCACTCCCCCCTCAGTAAAAGCATTAATAAAGATGCTTTGACCAACAGTCGCGATCGGATATGGCATCCAGATCTTGTGGTTCGTGGTGTTGTAGAGGGTGATGGTGTTTATGAAGTAGGTAAATTTGTAGAATCAGTTGAGATGGTTGAGTCAATGTAAGCTGGTTTCAGTCTGTCAATAGATACTACTTCATCATGATTGTTCATCTGTAATGTAAACTGTTTGTCTATTCATTTGTATTTATAAGTACAGAACACGTGATACATACATGCATATATACATACAGAAATCTTATAAGTTCATTATGATGTCAGTCACTACAGCGCTATAATCTTTGCATCACATACAATGTGCATTTTTTGTTGTCGTCTGTTGTGTGACCATTGGCTTTTTATTCAGTGTCCTATTATTCAGTGTCTTGTTTTTTCTAAGGTCTTTTTGCTCTGTCAACTGTGTTTGTGGTGAGTACATTTGTAGCCATTCCTTTTGTACAACCAGTGATAAAGAAATTGGGGTTGATTAGAATGTGGAATTCCTGAGGTCTGAAGGCTGTGCAACCCAAAAGCTATTGCCATTTATTAAATGCTATCTCACTAGGGACCTGTGAGAAGGCTATAGCCTGTGAATACAGGGAGTCTGAAATATTTAGGTTTCATGGTGTCTCCAGTCCACCAGAATTAAGATATACATAGGTACAATTTGAAGTGTTCAACTAAAAAACCAACTTATACAATATTATAGCTTGAGTTGGTAATAATTTAAATAAAGTTTGAGTAAGTTCCGTATATATATAATTACTGACTGCAGTTTACATCCAGCATTAGGAGTAAGCACTGCAAAACAGCCTTTGGACACTACAATAAAAAATACACAGCTCTCACAGTGATGGGTAGGTGGTTTGAATTTTGTTGTTTGGTTCAGAGAAACCGTTTTAACTGGTAGCATTTCTGTAAACATTACTAATCTGGACATTCAAGGGTAATGTTCCAACTATCATTCCTGAATAATTTTTATTAGTGGTTACCATTCCTGTGTGTTATGAATTGCATAAAATTTAATGCTGCTGGTAAAGCCAGTCCCTTAAAGCATAGGTAGACGTTGTGTACAATTGTGTACAAGTGAATTATTACACTGCCATTCTGATATAGCTACTGTATTTCCATAAATATTTTACTTGATAGAGCTAGTTACTGTAGCTGATAATCACTCACATAGTGTATTATACAGACCAATAATATAGACCACAACACATACTGTAATTGATAAATACATATGTAACTCTCTGCTTGACATAGTAGCTAACCTATAGCTTCCATAAGTGCTAGTACCTCAATCATGGTATATGAAAACAGTGGTTGAAAATTTGTTATGGTCTTAATATTTTATTGTCCAACTTCACTTGTCCTAGGTTTATTGTCAGACTGGTGAGATCATGAATCCTATTAAGTAGTTCCAAGAAAATCTAATGAATAATGTATCTAGATTAACAGCTGGAGCCAACCTTAGTGACCAATTGGAATATTCACAATGTGCTAGGCAGCTATACTGGTAAATTGCCACTCCTGGAATTGTCTCTACATCTGATATGAATTACATAAAATAACTAGCAAAAACAGTCCCTAAGAGGTAATTACCAGTACCCATCCATCTATAGGTTATCCAAGTAGAGCTAGATTCATTAGTTTTTCACCTAAGACTGTTGCTCAGCTTTATACAGATTTTGTCAACAGTATTCTAACTTTCCAATCATAAGATGTTGCTAGCAGCTATAAAGGTGGTAATTATTATGAATTAAAACAAATAAAACACTAATAGGATGTAATGAACCACAGCAATAGAGAATCATTTCTTAGCATCTGTGAAGTTTGCTTTTGCATCTCAGTAGAAAAGATATATAATTATATATATATAGGGCATGGGAGCTATCCTTTTACATGATTATCTGTATGGCAGGGTGTAATGTATTTCGCCAGCTGGACTTGTGGACTGGACTCATGGATTGGACTGAAAACAACTCTTTAACAATAATCCAGGTATTATCTCTCTCTTGTGGGGCTAAAGACACCACTACCGATCTACACTGTGATCTGCTGGTACTGCTCTTCCTTACAAGTCACTAATGAAGGTCGTGCATGCAATATATTTTTAGAAACTTTGCAATGCAGTGTACAATATAAGGAAAAATTATTTCTCAGACAGAATGGCCAACCAAAAGTAAATTTGATTGGCCATTTCTGAAATTGCATGGCCATAAGATAGAGGTGTACTATCCTGATGTGCGAAGCAAAAGCCTTCTAGGGGGGTCTGGTGGCATGTCCCCCAGGAAAGTTTTGAAAAAGGATCACTCTGAGATTGAATCTGAGACCACTTTCAGCTACTTAACACTCAACTTTATGCACATACATTTTACAGAGAAGAGGAAACTTCCAGTTTGTTGGACCTTGTTTTTACAAACGAACAGGATATGATCAATAATTTAGTGTACCTACCGCCCCTGGGAAATAGTGATCACATCTGTATAGAATTTGATTTGATTTGCTACTCAGAACCAAAGAAGTATGATAATCTTAAATATAACATTAGAGCAGCTAACTTTGATCTAATGAAACAAGCTCTTAGTAATGTGGACTGGGTATCTATTATGGAAACTCTTGACGCTAATGAGTCTTGGTTATTGTTTAAGTCCATCTATCAAGATATTATTGATAAATACGTTCCTACTTATAAACAAAGAGAAAGGAAAAGTTTGTATTGCAATTTTGAAGTATTCTCTTTAAAGAAACAGAAAAACAAATTGTGGAAAAAGTATCGTTCAACTCGTTCTCCAACTAATCTATTAAACTTCAAAACTGTAAATAATCAACTTAGAAACCTAACTCGCAACCTTAAAAAGGACTACGAAAAGCAATTAGTTCAGAAAGTTAAATCCAAGCCTAAAGCTTTTTGGCAGTATGTAAACTCCAAAGTTAAGACACACCCCAGCATTACTGAATTGATCCATTCTGATGACACTGTGACATGCTCTGATTTTGAAATGGCTACCTTGTTTAACAATTATTTTTCCACTGTTTTTACTAATGAAGATATCACTTCTACCCCTGCAATAGACCCTAATGGTTCCCCTCCCATATCTGAGTCGATAGATTTCGGGAACTGTGTCAAAGACTTTTTGAAAATCTAGATATATCACATCAACAGAGTAACCTTCGTCTAAGTGTTTAGTGAAATAATTAAGTACATGAAGTAATTGAATAGTACACGATCTGCCAGGTACAAATCCAAATTGTAAGCTGAGAGCAAATTGTTCAATATTAAATGACTTATTAAATGATCTTTAACTATAGTTTCCATTAACTTACCAAAAATGGACGTAAGACTGACTGGACGGTAGTTACTAACATTGTTTCTAGCACCTTTCTTGTGAATGAGTGTCACTTGGGCATTTTTCCAGTCATGCGGTAAGGTTCCACTAATAAATGATTTGCTGAAGATAATGGACAATGGGATAGCAATAAATTCACCCATAGATTTTATTATAGAAATTGGCCAGTAATCTGGTCCTGGAGACTTATTGTCATACATGTTCATAATTTTATCTAAAACAATATCCAGGGTCACCAACGCTTGATCCAAAAATTGTCGTCTTTTGGGATATATGGTAAGATGCTGGATAAAAGATTTTCTTAAGGACAGAACACAAGAAGTAGTGCTTAATGGAAAGAAATCTAATTCCATTCCTGTTAAAAGTGGAGTCCCACAGGGTTCAGTGTTGGGTCCCATCTTGTTCATGATGTTTGTCAATGACTTACCTTGAGTTGTATCAAGCCCCGTGTATATGTTTGCTGACGACACTAAGATTTTCCGTGTTGTAAGAACTAGTGAGGATTATTCAGCACTACAACATGATTTAGACTTACTTTATGAATGGTCAATTCATTGGCAACTTAAGTTCAATATCTTGAAGTGCAAGCATATGCACCTTGGACCGATGCATCACTATGGGCCATATTATTTGAATGGAACAGTTATTGACAATATTGATTCTTACAAAGACTTGGGCATTATCTTGGACCACCAACTTAAGTTCCACCTGCATACCACAGAGGTTGCTGTAAAAGCTAATCGATTACTAGGATTAATTAAGAAATCTTTTGATTATTTAGATTCTGATATGTTGACTAAATTATTTACAGCTTTTGTGCATCCAACACTTGAATATAGTAACGCAGTATGGGGACCTTTCTTTGTTCTTGATCAAAGGAAAGTGGAGAAAGTCCAACGTAGGGCTACACGTTTATTGCCATCATTAAGAGATAAACCGTATGAACAGAGACTAGCAGCACTACAACTACCATCCCTGGCTCACAGGCGTCATATATAGAGGTGATATGATACTACTTTACAAGATTATCAATAACTATTTCAATTCAGATTTTCCCCTCTATATACCTACTCCGATACCACCATCACAAGGAGGCATCAGTTTAAGCTTTTCAAATGTCACTCAAGGTTAACTGTCGATCAAAATATATTTTTTAATAGGCGCTTTGCCTGCAGTTGTAGTTAACGTAAATTCTGTAAATAAGTTTAAATCCTTATTAGATCATCACTTATTTAATTCGAGATTTACTTTTGTATAATGGTTAATTGTACTATTGTGTGCAGATCTGGTATACAGGCTGTGCCTTTACCGGTACTTTAATCATAATCATAAGACAACGCCGAAGCCAACCCAGGACTATGGAGTATTCATCACCCTACTTAGCTGATAGGAGGGAAGCCAGATGCTTGTAGAAAACTGTGGCCTCGTGAGCCAACCCCCCTGTTACCGACATGACAATAGGTGTAACTGAAAGAAGCATGCTCAACCTCATGAATTCTCTGACCATAAGCACAATGCTTGATATTCTCATGCTTCTTAAAGGTAGAAGAAAGCGATGAAGAACTGTTAGATGGGTCAAGCAGATTAAAAACATGAATATCGATAAAACATCTCTCAGAACGACTATCCCAAAAACCATTCATGGCAATGTCCAAGTGAGCCCCTTCTCGAGTATTTGAGGTGGAAAGATGGAACTCATCAGGATTGTGGATGGGCTGCAGTACACAACTAGAGCACACCTCTATCAAAAGTGTAGCAGTGAGGTCCCTTATCTCATTGTGCCGAAGGAAAGGTAGTCCCCCCTTCGGGAAAGAGAGCACATGATCCATAGATAATGAAGCCACACAAGCACAAAGAGTTGGAGTACGGAGGGGAGGCCAACTGTAACGCAAAGCCAGGGCATCCTGAAAGGTGGACTTGACAATGTGTAGAGCAAAACCATGCTCATTCAAGCGAAGAGGGTCTTTATCTGGATTCCCACAACAAGGCACTCCTACGATGGTTACTCCATTTACACCATAATTTTCAACTCATTCCTCCAAGGAGTTTACCCTGTGAGCGTGACAGAAGTTCGATATTATTTTATGCAAATAGGTCATAACTCTGTGAATGTTCACCGGATTCCTACAGAACTTGGTACTGAGATTCGCCTTAATGACCTTGTAAGTATATCAAATTTCAGCTTGATCGGAGTACACATTTGCATAAATTTTTTATGGCAGATTTTGTAAAGTGTGCGAAAAAAGTAGAAAAAAAGGAAAACATTCTGGCTGCTTGTATCTCGGAAATGGCTGGAGTGAGTTTCTTCAAATTTGGAGTATAGACTCCCCTACCTAGCTGGCACTTTTGTAACAAATTTGGTTTCAATTGGATAAGGGATCACGGAGCTGTTAAGGTGTGAACATCACATTTACTTTCTTCCTGTTAGTATACCCTGCACGGTGTGGCGCACTGGTTTCTTGGGCCACACTACCGTGTGTCTTGATATATGTAGTAGTTATACCATGAGCATGAGTATTTTGCCTGATATATACGCATTTGCCCTATATATACGCATTTGCCCTCGGGCAAGTGCGTATATACAGGCGAAGCATAAGTTCCAGTAGTGTAACTAATATGCTCTACTTTAGCGTGCAGACAAATGTAATTGGCAAAATCTTTAGCTGTTATACCCTTTTCTCATATAGGGAACCAAGTAGGCTGTGATTGAGGGATTGAATTTTGCCAAACAAGCTGTCACTGTGAAAAAAGAGGGATATAAGATGGTATTTCCAGTGGCTTATTGAATACAAAATAGCTTGTATTATACTAACAATCTCATGTAAGGCTTTAGTTAAAGTGTTAAACATACTGAAACCATACATGTGATGGTATAGTGTGGGCATTATACTAGATATAAGCTATTTCAGGTAATGTGGTAAATAAACTGAAACCATATATGTAATAGTATAGTATGCATTATACTAAAGTATAACATGAGTATACTACAGGGTTTATATTAAAGCTTATTTGTATTCAATAAGCCACTGGAAATACCATCTTATATCCCAACTTTTTCACAGTGTGTGATTATGGGTTTCAATTTTAATGCATCAAACAGTAGTTTGATTGTACTTTTGCTAATATAACAGTGTTAAGAGACTAGTGTTAATTATGTACTACCCTTACAAAAGTAAAAAAAAAAACTATGGTTATGTATATTAAAATGAATCCCACAATCACAGCTTGCTTGATTCCCTATTATAGGAGAAAAGAAATAACAGTATAACATCAAAAAAATCTAATGATTTCTGGAAATAGTGTGCACTTCTATTAGGTGTGCAATGTCTCAAGTTATTGAGATATACACACTGTCTTAACAAGATATACGCATTTGTAGCAGCGCATATATCTCATTAAGGCAGTGTATAACGAGATATACACACTGGTAGCAGTGTGTATATCTTGTTAACATTTTGAATATGTGGTAAACATGCACTGGCTTTCCTTTTATCTGAGGTGTGAAAGCGGTACATATATATATATATATAAATAATATATGTAATAGTTAAAGCACTGCCGCAAGTGCTATATGGGAAATATAGCACAAAAAGAGTGGGCAAGAGACAAATATATATAGCACTTGGCTTCACCTTGTGCTATATTTCATCTCGAGACCACTCTTTGAGTGCTATATTTCCAGTATAGCATGAGTGAAGTCAGTAATTTAAATGGTATAGAGAACTTTCAACTTGAAATACACACAAGACACGCAAAACATTTAGAAACTCACAGAGTAGTGTTATCATCAGTAGAATAGGCATTGTACCTATGTTTTGCCTATGTCGCACTGTGCTGCACCCATAAGATTGCCTACTTTTTGAAACTTTGATGTATCATAATGTCGTATTCCATTATTGCATGGCCATGCAATTTTCAGCACTTATCCAACATTTAATTTGCTTTTAAAGTAAAATTAGCATACAAGTCACAGAATGGAAATATTCTATCCCAGTACAGAGATATGAGATGGTAAGTGGCGGGATGTAGCTTGTACTCACAAGCCCTATTTTCATACAAATTACATCCCACGTTTAAAGATGTTATATTTGGAATTTAACATTGAATTCTTGCAATTTTGTAAGTGTGAATGAGTATACATATGTGTTTTTGTAGATTTATCTAATTTTCAATGGTGGTGGACACCCGGCATATCCAGGGGCGGATCCAGGGGGGGTTCCAAGGGTTCTCTTACTCGAGATACTCTATAATAGAGCAGTCAAATCGATATACTCTAATAGAGCAGTCACAGTAGTCTTTTGAGGAGCAGTGTAGCAAGTTATGTATCTAGATATAAATAAGGAAATATATAGTTGGTAAGGGTATCTATGGCGAGGGGCAGCTGTTGTAAGCAGGTGATGACATTTTTTTTTTTTTTTTTGTCTTTAACTTACAGCTAGGCTAAGGCCACTTATTGTTAATTTTATGTTTCAGATCCCCCTCCCGCATTGCTTTGCTGCACCGCCTAAATTTAGTCATTATTGTGATGTCATGTCTAATTTTCCATTATTTTTTGTACTTAAAAATTTTTGTAATGTTTTCGTGCGAGTTATTCAGTTAGCTAGTATGCATGGCTTCGAATATCATAAATGTTATTGTGTTCTGCAAGTCGACAAACAGTACTTTGTTGCCTTGGCAAATTGCCAAAATTCATCCTCCTGCTACTTTTCGTCCCTTTTTCACTGAAGTTATTTCCAAGAAAATGGCGTCAAGGCATGATGGAACAGTAGGAAGCATTGCAGAAGTTTTTATTGGTAAAAGAAAGGACCTGTTAGATTTGGTGGATCCTGATCTATAAATTAATGAGGTTACTCCTACTTTTGGCCAATTTATCAAGTACTACATGCGCGATTGATCTGCTAGCTAGTGAATCTGGTGTGACGACAACGGCGATTCAGTCGAATGGTCAGTGCAGAAATGCGTTTCAAATCATGATGACAGCACAAGCCGAACTTTGCAGTAAACAGTTACCAGATGTTAACCCCAATCCTCGAAATGGAAAAGAAAACTTAGAAACGACGTTCTTTTATTCCTTGCAGCCAAAGGATGCAAGTGGAAAAACATGCAGTTTGAAAATACATGGTATAATAATGAATAATGAATAATGAACCTCCCTCCCGCCTTGCCATACAGCAAATTTCCTGATCTGAAACATAAAATTAACAATAAGTGGCCTAAAGTTGCAATTCCAAAATGGAACCCCCCTTTTTAATAGTCTGGATCCGCCCCTGATATCATGCCTCAGACTGCTGTACACACCAGTGACACAATTTCTTTAACAGGGTGGTAGCATAGGTTGTTTCACTTCAAGAATAGTAAGCCACGATCAACTCACTTAACTGGCAATCCATCAGGAGACAGCACGAGGAATTATGATTAATTATGTTTTTCAAGATGTTGAAATCCCTTACCAGATTACATCACACTAGCACCTAGAGTCACTCGTGGAAACAGTATCAAATTTATAATGCTTTCATTTACTGTGAACCCTAGTTTAGTTTCCTTCCCCAGATCAATCAGGAACAAATTATCCCCCTCTGATTGCTCCGTAGTTTGTTTCATAATACCATACCTGTTTCACTGCCCATACAAAAGTCTCAATAGTAGCAGTGAAATTTATCCCGTATTTCACTGGTAGCAGTGAAAAAGTTGTATTTGCAATTTCATTGGCTAGAATTTATGTTAACAATGTAGCGCCAATTAGTGTTGACGCGTGTTTAGTACATAGTGAGAAATTGCGTACATGGCAACGCTAATGCACAGCATGCGTATATGCAGCGAGTATGGTATTAACTGGGAATAGCACGGGTAGCAGTGAAATTTAGGATAAATACCACTCTTGTTGTATTGGAAATGGTAAATTTCACTCGGCTTCACCTCGTGAAATTTGTCCCCATTTCCAATACAACACTCGTGATATTTATCCCGAATTTCACTGCTACCCATGCTATTACTAGTACAAATCATACTAAAATTAATGACTGAAATTATTTATTATTATATTTATTTATGAGGTTTACAATTAATAATACAACAGACACACATGTGCAACAACTCTATGCATTTTGCACAAAATTGCAAGGAGTGTTAAATTTCCTTTGCAGCTGTGCGAAATGCATAGTGTGGTTGAGCATGCGTGTCTATTATATATCGCTATTCTTGAAGTCAAATAACCTATGCTACCACCCTGTTAAAGAAATTTTGTCACATGTACAGCAGTCTGAGAGGCATGATGTGGGTATCCACTACTATTGTGACACCAGATAAATCGCTTATAAAGAAGTGTTAAATTCCCTGTACCAGTCCATTGCCCTATGTATTTTGGTGCATGCGCTTGGGAGAGTGAAGGAATCAAGTAGCTAATTAACTGTATGTTTCCCATCACGATGAATACTTGTAAGTGTGGTGCCTGTGTTGCTGTGACCATTATCATCAGTGAATGACCCACTGGTGGCACTTCAACAATGGCTTGCAGCTTTCTTATCAGATTGTTCTCAACAAGTAACTATAAAAGGTGCATCATCTTCCCCATGCAAGGTCAATTCTGTAGTACCTCAAGAGTCTGTACTTGACCCAACACTTTAAATTTCCTTGTGTACGTCAGTGACATAGCAAATGGTGTACAAAGCCAACTTTGTCTATTTGCAGATGACTGTATGGAACCATAAACTCTCCCGAAGATCATACAATATTACAGCAAGACTTAAACTAGTAATCCAAGTGGGCTACATTCTGGCAAATGGAATTTAATATATCCAAATGTAACATTTTACGAATATCACATCTCCACACTACAAGTAACTACACCTATACAATGTATGAAACTCAACAAAAGTCGGTGAAAGAACATAAATATCTTGGAGTCTGGATCAATGAAAAACTGTCATGGTAAACTGACATCCTGTTACTCCTGTATTCTTGTAACAAAGCAAATGGAATACTGGGATTCCTACAGTACAAAGAAATGTAAGAACCTGCCCTACTCACTTGAAAGAACAAGCATACAAACAACTAGTGTTTCCACTACTTGAATATTGTGCTCTTATTTGGGACCTTCACCATCAAGCAGACATCAAAAACTAGAGTCAGCTAGTGCAATGCAGAGCAGCAAGATTTGTTCTCAACACACCATGGAATAATAATATGGACAGTGTAACTGTGATGCTAAATGAATGAAATGGCCAACACTCCAAAGTCATTGCAAATACCTTAGATTGATCCTACTATTTAAAGATGTTAAATCATCTTCAACTAATACCTGAACATTATTTACTCTCACTCGCAATACTGACATCAAGTATATCAAATTATTCTTGTAAATTTTACCACATTCAAACCTCTTGTGATGCTAATTATATTGATGCATGAAGTATTTTTGTCTAACACATTTCACTGAAATAAAATAACTGTATGATTTCTGGTACTATATGATTAACTGTAAGTCATGCAGTTGATTGATCTTCATGATCAGTAGAACTGGAAGTTTCTTTTATTTTCTTTGGGAATGGAATCCAATTCAACATCGTAGATGCTAAAAATGATATTGTAAGAGCACAGTAAAATCCAAAAGTAAAACAGGTCTGGTCAAAATGAAGTGTGTATTCTTCGTTCATTGTACAGTAACTATCAGCAGCAAGGCAAAGGAAGCCATAGGTGTCAAATATTTGAATTAGCAGTAATGGAATTACTGACAACTGAACCACAAATTGCGTAAGTTTAAGGATTACATGGGATATGCTTTGAAGATGAAATCTCCAGTCTTTTTGCTTGTAGGAATCTGATACTGCAGTAATCATTGGAGCTGATTTCTTGTTTTTATTTTGGATATCACCTTGATTTGGTTGTGACGACAATGTTTCTGTATCAATTATTGCTAGTGAATTTTCTATAATGGTTCATATTCCAGTAGCTGTTGTTGGTTCTTCTAATATAGTTCCTCTAGGCACCACTTTCTGTGCTGCATCCAAAAAAGTATTTTTACGTGCATGTTCTTGTGTTGGCAATGCAGTTTCTTGCTGTGCTTTTCTATTATAGCAAGTCCCTATGTTTTGTTTGTGCCTTGAAAGTTTTGTTTCAGTCGTGGTCTTCAGTGCATTGATTATATCTGGAATTTCATATTTTATGTTTTTACTGATTCCAATAACATACAACTCATAGTATTGTGTAACTATGTAAAACACATACTGATAAAGATCAAAATGTGTACCTATAACCCATTTCTTGATCAGCCTGATTACTGTGTAAACATTTTCCCAGCAATTGCTAAAACAGTTATAAAAACAGCTACAGAACTTTTTAAACCAGCCACAGCATTCATTACAACACCCTACTTCATCATTACACTTGCCACCACTGGTACAACAACAGAAGCAACAAAGACCTCCAATGTGCATGCATGCATTGCAGCAGCAATTGCACATGCAACGATGGCAGCCTTTAGCATCAATATAGCAGTCATTGCACTTTAGACAAATTTCTCGACATTGATTGTTATCCTTCTTACCACTCTCAGCCTGGCCACAAGGAAAACATTTTCAACATTTTATTTTGATAAGATGCTTCACTACATGCAATAAAAGCCACAAAACACAACAAAGAGTAAACCATATAATGTAAAAAGCTTGATGTTCAGATTTACAAGTGCAAGCTTTACTGATTTCATCTTCATTTTTCTTTATGTGTTTGTGATATGCATTAGCTGAAGTTAAGCCAATATAAAATGTTCAAAGGACAACCAAGGCAACAAGCAGCTGATCATCGTCAAGTGCTCCAGAAAGAGTTTCTTTCCAACCTGTGCTTGCATCATTAGTGGCTAGATCCAGTACTTTCTTTCCCTTTTCTTGTAGCCCATTACTTGAAGTTTTCTGATTATCATCATGATTTTGTCCCTCTACTTTGGGATTTCCTTGTGAAACTGCACTATTTGATGCCTCCATTATGCTTGCTGTTTATTTTGTAGCTGCACACCTCACTCAAACACAGTACTTCGTACAGCTGATTACACAATGTATATTTAGTGTAGCAAATGGATTTATTTTATGGTAGTGCTGCACCATTGCATGCATGCAGCCTTGAAAAGCTGTATGCAGTAATAAAAGCCTGAAGTTGTATAAATTTTGAGCAGTGCCAATGTGTATATTTTAGTGATTCATCTTTGTTGTGCGATAAAAAAAGTGTTCACTAACAATGCCAGGTTTTAATTTGGATAATAAAAAGATAACTAAGGCATCAAAATGGACTATCTTCTTTCTGATTGATCTCAGAGCAGTATTCACCATCATTTATGTTTACATATCAGTTGTTAACTTGATATCCACCACAGCTAACAGTGAAGCTACTAGAGATTCAAATTCAATGGCTTCATTTAATGTTACACCTGAACATAGGCGATTCTAAGGGGAGGCCAGGGGGGGCCAAGGCCCCCCTGTTAAAAAATAACTTTTAAAAATCTTGGGGAAAAGTTGCTGTATAGATTGGCATTGTTATTTTTAGCATTTTTCATGTTTTTAGAACAAATTTTAGGCTGTTTTCAAGCCTTTAAATTGCAAAAATCCTGCAGCTTCTGGGGGTGTAACCCCCAGACCCCCCTGAAAATTCTACTTTATACTATAGCCAAACAACAATCGTTATGCTGTTCCCTACTGGGCCCCCCCTGTAGGTCAGGTCTAGAATCGCCACTGCACCTGAATATCTAAATGCGAATGTATCTTCCATTAACAATGCAATTTTATGGAATTGCAGGGAACTTTCAGTGACAAAAAAATCCTTCTTATAAATGAACTGTAAAATTGTAATTAGTTAGCTGTAGCTATATATTTTGATTTGTATATTGCATTTATACTCGCTGTGCGAGGTCTTGCAATTATAATAATAATAATAATAATAATACAAAGGACTTTACTGGATGCTAATTGGAGCTACTGGTGTAATTTTACTCATCTTTCTCTTTGTAAAAATAGGAATTGTAGTTGGCGCTAAGCACGGGATACCTTACTTGTGGCAGTTAACAGTAGCTTTTTACTTCTTGAGTGGTAAAAATGGTATTTTTGATGATTCTTATGAAGCTAATCACTGTGAAAGTTTGTTGAAATTAGAAAAACATCATATTGGAGGTACATTAGAGGGCAAAATTAAATCACGAGAGCTTTGCCAAAAAGGAATTGTTAGTTGTTCATTTATTTGTATTGAATGATGTTATCTGGTCTTTCTTATGATTTGCACCCTCTTTCATGCTTGTTAGGGCCAGCAAACCATGTTATTTCTTATGATGAACACACACAGAAGGTCACAATTGAGCCTTCAGATTTTTTGATATCCATCCAAAAAGCTTTTGGAATAGTTGCAGTTATCTTTACTATGGCGCTGATGGAATTAGTTATTGGATTTGCTTATCTTAATTATGATGTTATTAAGCTGATGAAACAAGAGATACCCGGCTGCAATCAGCAACAAGTTAAAATTGATGGAGAACAGTACAGCAAAACCACAGCTGCTGCAGTTAATGGACGGAACTCCAATGAAGATAACAAGCCAAAAACATGAAACAAAAAGATTCAGTGCAGGAGAACTTTGAGACTTTTCAGAAACTGAGAAATGTTAGATTAACCTTTACTATATTCTAGTTGGGTGTGCATGTGTGTGTGGTTATAAACTGATTTGATTGTTCTTCCATTGACAATCCGCTATTATAAATTAACACCAGTCTTACAATATATGCATTATATGTGTGTGCGTGTGTGTGTGCATGTGTGCATTTAGCTAAGATTTCACTATGTAGCTATACACAAATGGCTTAGTATGATCTTGTACCAATTCTTGGTTGTAGTGACTATGGTCTGGCAATGTTAGGAATGGTTTCCTGTATTACATATAAGACCACCTAGTAATAAGATTCTGCATAGGCTTTTGTTGTCATTACAATTGCAATGTAAACCTTAACAGAATGAATCAGTTTTCTGCTAAAGTGTACAAAATTTCATTAAGGATGTACATGCAAATATTTAAAGCACCATTGAAACTACAAAACTTTTGTAATAGTACTGTCAATAACATTTGATTTTCCTGAAATACGAAATTGTGATAGCAAAACAATAATATACATAGTTACATGCTATTTAACTACATGATAGTGAAAGGTGTATTGTGTTTCTTCTATTGGCTTAGTCTCACCAGTCAGCTTGTATTTTTTCTTTTGTTGTTTGGTCAGCAAAGGTCTTTTTTCCTAAAAAAATGACAAAAGAAAAGCACAGGCTGGCTGACAAGACTACAACATGTTGGTTAGCAGCTCATGAAATTGTGTAGCATCCTCTACACAACCATTTGCATTTGTGTAAAATGGTGATCACATTCTTTTGTGCCTGTGACTATAGCTATAGTTCCAAGAAATCTTATGAATGTTAACCTTGCCAGCTGATGATCAGCATCTTCCATACCACCTACATAATATTATATAATTGGTTAGAATTCTTTTGTGCCTTGTGACTATATATAACCCTTAGTTCCAAGAAGTGATATGAATTTGCCAGCTAATTCTGTTAAGTATCCTCCTTACCACCATGGTCTTTGTGGTACCACTTGCTTTGTGCAAATGTAGAAATCATGAATTCTTTTGTACCTTAAAACTATAGCTTAAAACTATAGCTTAATTGGATTTCTTGAAAGTGTATTACATATATTCTTTGGCTTTACAGTTCCAAGAAATCATAAATACAAATGTGTAACTATACTATATGTCTGTATGCATATGTGTCTTCGTTGCCAGCTTCCTTTATTTGGTGGACATGTTAAAGGTCATGTGTCTAATAGCAGCACCCCTGACTCTACCATATGGAGATCAGACAAAACCAAGGGATTCTTCATGTTGCAATAAAACTAGAGGTTTCTGTATACATCATACATTGTAAGTACATTATATTTATTCTGATTTTCAATAATAAGCCTTATGTAAAATAATAATGTGCATTAATTAACACTTTATACATCATAATACCTTGTTTCCTGTAACTTGTTTTGCTGGTAATTTACTATACATGTATATAACCTATATAGACTTTCAGAAGGCATTTGGCGCTGTACCTCACTGTAGATCACTTAAATGATACATTAAAGGAGAATAATTATTGCAAATAATATGGATCAAAGATTTCCTCAGCGTACATTCACAGCAAGTAGATTTTAAATGGTTCAGCTTCCCAAAACCTTTACAGTGCCTAGTGGGGTTCCTGAGGGCTGAGAATTATGGGCCATGTAATATTTCTACCTCACGTTACAGACATATCTGAGAAAGAATATAAAATTAGCATGTTTGCTGATGACACCAAGGATGCGGTGATTATGCCGGCATAATTTCGGGCATAATAGGTATGCCATATGTGTGAGAATCAGGAATTATGCTAGCATTTTGAGGTAATTATAAAGCTTAAGCAGTACTATTGACACCACAGATAAAAACATTGCAGATTCTCGGCAAGTACAGGCTGACTTGAATTCATTGGAAAGTGAGCAAATGACTGGTTATACACAGTATTTGAATCACAAAGAAACTCAAGTGTAAAAATGCATGTCAGTTGGACCACAATCAATCTCCATGACACGTCTATACCCATGACAGATCCAGACAATGTTGGCCACACTCTTTCCACTACATAAACCATAGACGATTTTAAGGGGGGAGGGAAGGGGAGTCATCGCCCCCCTGCTGAAAAATAACTTTTTAAAGATCTTGGGGGAAAGTTGCAGTGTAGATTGGTAATGTTATTTTTAGCATTTTTCATGTTTTAAGCATAAATTTTAGGCTGTTTCCAAGCCTTTAAATTGCAAAAATCCTCCAGCTTCTGTGGGTTGCATCCCCAGACCCCTCCGAAACTCTACTTTATACTATACAGCCAAACAATAATAGTTATGCTGTTCCCTATACTTGGCCCCCTGTAGGTCAGGTCTAGAATCGCCACTGACATTATACTGTACCCTATTTATAATAATGATGTACATAAACTTGAAAATATTCAAAGACAGCAAGATGGGAATTGAAAGATTATAATGAACCACGACAGTGGTTCATAATAGGGATTGGGACAAAAATTTTCAAAACTCTCTAATGGAACGCATGCCAAAAGCAGCCTTCTGGGCTTTGGATGTGTTTCAAAAACCTTCCAGACCTTCCTCTGGTGTTGTAAAGACTGATCTGGAAGTATAAAACACAAGGGAAGTGGTTTTGGAAGTTTTTAAAATTGCACTAAATCTCCATCTTCTTATTTCGCGCGTCTACAGCCCAAAGGAAGTAGATATCAGCACTAAAAATATATGGCGTATTTTAAAGTTATTCCTACCCAGGTATTAAAATCTTTTCTTTCTAAGGAGATTGCGAGATATAGACCTAGAGTCATGGCTTTGAGATGCCATTCACTCGCGAAGCTATAAAAACAAAAGTACAACAGTTTAAAAAATGCCATTTGAAGCAACGCACGGGACTAAAACTTATCAAGCTGTAGCTATTAAACTAAACATTAAACATTTAATGCTATACTCACTGTAATTTGTTTCTGAATGTTTTGGAGTTCTTAAACTCACATCAGTAGTGAAGGGGGTGTGCAGATTGGTAGGGTTTTCTAGCTACATAATTTCAATGACTTTATTGTTGTGGATCAAAGCATTTAACACATTTTGTGAATAATAACCTGTGCATGATTATGCCTTTTCAGAGACTCAGAGTCTATAGCTATTCCATAAGACTAATCATGAGTATACACTCTACCTGTAGCTAGTAGACAGATGCTTGAGCATCATGAAGTAAGCCTTCATAATATCAAGACACACGGTAATGTGTCGTGCGGCCCAAGAAGCCGGCGCGTAACACCCGTGAGTATATTGACAGGAAGAAAGAAAACGCAATTTTCGCACCTCTGTAGCTCTGTGCTGCCTTGATGAAACAAGACGATTTTTGCTGTGGACACTTCCTCCACCTTCAGCACTCCACATTCCAAATTTGAGAGAAATCGCTTAAAGCGTTCCCGAGATATGCGACTTCAAAAATTGGCTTAGTTTCTTCGTTTTTTTTTTCTTATTATTTTTCTTCCTCTTTTCGCACACTTACAAAAACTGCTATAAAACGCGAACGCCATATCCGATCACCTGGAAATTTGGCACACAGACGGGGGATATAAAGGCGCATCTCTGTACCAACTTTGGCTGGAATACGATAAACAGGCAAAGAGTTATGAGCGATTATTCACGACAAATAACACCAATATGTTGTCACGCCTACAGGGTAAACCACGTATGGGAAGAAGCTGAAAATCGGTGGGTGAATAGGTTAACTATTGAACCTCAAACCTTTTGTGGTTTGAAAGAAATCGAGCTAAAAACCAGGAAGATACAACGACACAACCAACAGTGTGTAACAATTATGCAATCGAGATTAGCTAATAAAAAACGACTGCTTGCCACGCCTACCAGGTAAACCGCTTGGGGTAATGCTTTGAAAATCGCTGTACAGATGGAGTTATCATCTTAGAAAGGCTCTTCAATGGTGTAGAAGAATCAGACTTAAAGCCACGGAGTTATAACAGGAAATCCAACTTGTGCGAGATGAGATACCCTAATCGAGCAGTCATCCTAATAGAGCAGTCACCCTGAAGAGAATTCTAGAGATCAGCTAGAAACAGGTAACCTGTATAGAGATCAGCTAGAAACAAGTCACCCTGTAGAGAGATCAGCTGCAAACAATTCACCCTGTAGAGAGATCAGCTAGAAAAATTTACCTTATAGGGAGTTCATGCAACTATGGAAAGGGATAGTTCAGCTAGAAGAAATCGTCTTGTAGAGTTCACTACAAAGAAACTACCATGTACAGAGTTCAACTACAAACAAATCGCCCTGTAGAGAGATCAATAGAAGACGTTACCTTGTAGAGAGTTCAGCTACAAAGAAACCATCATGTAGAGAGTTTAGCTGCAAATAAATCACCTGCAGAGAGTTCAGCTACAAACAAATCTCCCTGTAGAGAGATCAGCTAGAAGAAATTACTTTGTAGAGAGTTCACTTACAAAGAAACCATCGTGTAGAGAATTCAGCTACAAACTAGTGACCTTGTAGAGACATCGGCTAAAAGAAATTACCTTGTAGAGAGTTCAGCTACAAAGAAACCTCCATGTAGAGAGTTCAGCTGCAAATAAATCACCTGTAGAGAGTTCATCTACAACCAAATCTCCTTGTAGAGAGATCAGCTATAGAAGAAGTTACCTTGTAGAGAGTTCAGCTACAAAGAAACCACCATGTAGAGAGTTCAGCTGCAAACAAATCACCCGTATAGAGTTCAGCTACAAACAAATCTCCTGTAGAAAGATCAGCTAGAAGAAGTCACCTTGTAGAGAGTTCAGTTACAAAGAAACCATCATGTAGAGAGTTCAGCTGCAAACAAATCACCTGTAGAGAGCTCAGCTACAAACAAATCTCCCTGTAGAGAGATCAGCTAGAAGAAGTTTCCTTGTAGAGAGTTCAGCTACAAAGAACCATCATGTAGAGAGTTCAACTGCAAACAAATCACCTGTAGAGAGTTAAGCTACAAACAAATCTCCCTGTAGAAAGATCAGCTAGAAGAAGTTACTTTGTGGAGAGTTCAGCTACAAAGAAACCATCATGTAGAGAGTTCAGCTGCAAAGAAATCACCTGTAGAGAGTTCAGCTACAAACAAATCTCCCTGTAGAGAGATCAGCTAGAAGAAATTACCTTGTAGAGAGTTCAGTTACAAAGAAACCACCATGTAGAGAGTTCAGCTTCAAAGAAATCACCCTATAGAAAATTCAGCCACAAACAAATTGCCCTGTAGAAAGATCAGTTAGAAGAAGTTACCTTGTAGAGAGTTCAGCTACAAAGAAACCATTCTGTAAACAGCTCAGCTACAAACAAATCACCTGCACAGAATTCAGCTACAAACCAGTGGCGTAGCCAGGAAAATTTTTTTAAAGAGGCAAAGTTTATTCATTGAAATAACTGAGAGGGTCAGCTTCTGACTCAACTGATTCACACACACTTTCAAGATTGGGTAGTACAGCATTTGCAGGTTGACTCTCTGTTTGGATGGAAGAAATTGTTTCAGAAGACTCTGAGAATTTTCTACATGTCATAAGTAATGTTCCAGCTTAGTTAATGCTACAGTATATGCATATCATGCATACTTCAATTTTTAGACTAGTGTAATTGCACTCAACACAAAAACTGAATCAGGCCACTCTGGAGATAGTTTGAGTGATCAGGCCATCGTGGATTGCAATGGTAGTCATACAGTCATGCACACTACTTTTTCAGCATTGATCTGCTGTGATGTTCAACTGCATGTGGTAATCATGTCAAGCTAATGAGTCTAGGGGCATGCTCCCTTACGGAAATTTTTGAAAATATGTGCTTTGAAATGACATGTGGAGGCTATTTTTTTATTGTAACTGCTAATACATGATATGCATGATCAATTGATTAACATAAAATGTTAATGATTTAAACCAAGCAGTGCATTGAGAACATTGGCTATAATCTGTACTGAATGTTCTATTAGAATATATTACGATGACTGCTTTATTAGAGTATCACGATCTTTTTACAACCTCATGATCAAGTAGCTGAAAAGTGATCCATCCAATGCCGGACTGTGTCACCAAGGGTTCTGGCCCTGCTTAGTACTACAGTCATAAATACTGTGTGGTACAGTAATGCTGTCTAGTAATGTTTGAGTAGAAAATTAGGGATGCCAAAACTCAGGCCTGCTCAGCCTGTTCAATTGAGCTTTTTTTTACCGAGGCAGCTGCCTCGGTTGCCTCAATGGTAGTTACGCCACTGCAAACAAATCACCCTGTAGAGAGATCAGCTAAAAGAAGTTACCTTGTAGATAGTTCAGCTACAAACAAATCACCCTGTAAAGAGATCAGCTAGAAGAAGTTACCTTGTAGATTGTTCAGCTACTAACAATTCACCCTGTAGAGAGGGCAGCAAGAAGAAGTCACCTTGTAGAGTGTTCAGTTACAAAGAAACCACCATGAAGAGTTCTGTAATAAATATATGTATTATATATATATAATTTGTACATTTATTGATAAAATCAGAAATATTTAAAGTACATCTGCTTCATCTTTTCTTCTTCCTGTGGTAAAGAAAAAAAAGACAGGTTAAAAAGTCCCAAAGCCAGCCTATTTGTGGTATACAAATACAAAAAGAAATAAAATCTAATCCAAAACAGCCAAGCTGTAAAAAAAAACAGTGCGGCCCTCAAAAAGGCTATGGTGAAAAAAGATGTGAAATCCAAGGTGGCAGCCAAGAAATGGCTGTGATGGTAGGTTAATGGTAAAAATTTTAATAACGGCAATTTAGGTGAATTTTTGCCAAGACCAAGTGGCACAAAAATTCACCTAAATTGTCATTATTAAAATTTTCACCATTAATCTACCATCACGGCCATTTCTTGGCCGCCACTTTGGATTTCACATCTTTTTTCACCATAGCCTTTTTGAGGGCTGCATTTTTTTTACAGCTTGGCTGTTTTGGATTAGATACTATATTACTGCAGTACTATATTACTACATGTAGTGCACACCAGCCATAAAATTGTATTGTCCATAAGCATGGACATGGAAAAAATTCAGAAACTAGGGAGGCAAAAAATTGTAAATTTAATCAAGTAGAATAGGAATCGAAGTTGTGATTCTGAAAAAAACTGCATAAACAAAATGTAATAGGGATGGTAATTCACAATATTGCTTAATTGATACACCAATACAAGCCAAGCAGCTTGATTTGTGTACATCGAATTTAACATTCCTATTTCGGCTTTTTATTTGAATATAGTCGAAATATGAATCTTACATTCAATGTACACAAATCAAGCTGCTTGGCTTGTATTGATGTATTAAGCAGTATTGTGAATCACCACCCCCTATTACTTCTTGTTTATGCAGTTTTTTCAGAATCACAACTTCGATCCCTATCCTACTTGTTTAAATTTACAATTTGTTTGCCACCTAAGAGTAGATACAGTTCAGTTACTTCCATGCATGCTCCAACATCTCTCCTGGCCTGAGCTTCAAACTTGATGCAAAATATCCAGATTACAGACATTTTAAAAAGCATTTCACAACCAAATTTCAATATATAGCTATTCCAACTAATTATCTTTTAATGACCAAAGAAACCAGGCAACATCATCAGCACCATTTCACACTCCCTACAACATGTTACAACTTACCAAAAAGCAGAACAGCTCAAGACTGGAATTCTAGCTGTGATTTGGTGTTGTACAGCACCAAATATAAAGGAAATAATTAATACAATTACACTATATAGTTTAAAATGGTATATACAAGTATCTAGTGTACTCTTATAGTAGTCTCCAGTTGTCTCTAATAGTCTCCAGTAGTCTCTAATAGTCTCCAGTAGTCTCTGATAGTCTCTAATAGTCTCCAGTAATCTCTAGTAGTCTCTAGTAGTCTCTGATAGTCTCTAATAGTCTCCATTAATCTATAGTAGTCTCATTATAGTATCTGGTAGTCTCTAATAGTATCTAGTAGTCTCTAATAGTCTGCAGTAGTTTCTAATAGTCTCCAGTAGTCTCTAGTAGTATAAATAGTCTCCAGTAGTCTCTAATAGTCTCCAGTAGTCTCTGATAGTTTCTAGTAGTCTCTAGTAGTATAAATAGTCTCCAGCAGTCTCTAATAGTATAAATAGTCTCCAGTAGTCTCTAGTAGTATAAATAGTCTCCAGTAGTCTCTAATAGTCTCCAGTAGTCTCTGATAGTCTCTAGTAGTCTCTAGTAGTATAAATAGCCTCCAGCAGTCTCTAATAGTCTCTGATAGTCTCTAGTAGTCTCTAGTAGTCTCTAATAGTCTCCAGTAGTCTCTAATAGTCTCCAGTAGTCTCTAGTAGTCTCTAATAATCTCTGATAGTCCCTATAGTAGTCTATAGTCTCTAATAGTCTCCAGTAGTCTCTAGTAGTCTCCAGTATAGTCTCCAGTAGTCTCTGATAGCCTGTAGTAGTCTGTAATAGTCTCCAATAGTCTCTAATAGTCTCCAATAGTCTCTAGTAGTCTCTAATAGTCTCCAGTAGTCTCTAGTAGTATCTGATAGTCTCTAGCAGTCTCTAATAGTTTCTAGTATAGTCTCCAGTAGTCTCCAGTAATCTCTGATAGTCTCTAGCAGTATCCAGTAGTCTATAATAGACTCTCTGATAGTCTCTAATAGTCTTTGATAGTCTCTATCGATCTCTGATAGTATAGATGGTGTGATAGTAGACTTTTTATAGTCTTTATATAGTCTGTAGCATAGACTGCATGCATAGTCCAGCTTTTTAAACATTTCTTGTAATTTCTAATATTGTAAAATATTTGGAAGTATGATGTTTGTACTGACATGTCTCTTAGTATAATTCATTTTACTTTGAAGTATGATTGTCATACTAAGTGACTGCAGGAGACATACTATCAATTTACAGTATAATGGTCTCTTGTAGCTTTGTATAATGGTGTCTGGTATCATGTATTCAGCTATACTGTTGTTTAGTTTCAAATAGTTTTTGTCATTTCTTACACATAGTATCTTATAGTGTCTAAATTCAATTGGTGATTTTCTAAAAATGTTTTGTACTTACATGTATTGCCAAACTAATTTCAGCAGGTCTTCAAGGTCTGGAGTTTACTTTAGAGTAATGCAACCAAGCAGTTGAATTTTAAAGTTAATTCTTATATATTTGTTACTAATATAACATGTGCTTATATTAGAGGAATTATTCCCTAAGACCGTAACACTAAGAACCAAAATAATCATCAGGTAAATAACATGTTGCTCCACCATGCAGTACATGAGACATCTGGTGATAGAAATGTTTCTGAGCTATGGACATACTGTAGCACCGAACTTTGACTGATATATGTATGGACAGCAGGCATTCTACACAGTAGTGCATGCACATTCATTCATTGCTGGTGTTTATTTTGCTTACTGCATGGTACATTAGCTACAATTTTTGTTATAAAGTAGCAATATAATTATGAGGATTCAAAAATCAAAATGTTTTTAACAAAGTTAGTAGACTATTATTATTACAGTGTCTAAAAAAACTTATTTAACACTGCTCACTCTCCAACAAATACAGGGTCTGTAATCTCCACATCACAATGGATCCCATGGCTCTCCACACTTTTACATATTCTTAAAAACATAGCTATACTAAAGTGAATGCATAAAATGTTATTGTACAAATCTTAACTAAACCTAGTTTTGGGAAGGGAATATTCATGTTACGTATAGTAGCTAGTACTAGTAAATCTCAATACCAGATGTGAAGGTATGCAGGATAGCCTCCAAACACTGGCTAAGTGGCTGGTGGAAGTAGGCAGCTATTATCTGTCCTTCAGAATTGGTGTCTGTAACTAACCAGTCATGAACTTCCAAATCAATAAATTTTATTTAGTTGCCAAGGAACCTGCTTATTGTGTACCATACTGGGCAAACTGACAAAAGTAAATTATAATATATGGTGATTGTAAATTATGCAAACCAGCATGAAAAATGCAAATACCAGCACTTAGTTAATCCAGAAAAACGTCACTGCCACATTTAATAATAGCTGTAGCCATTGGACACTAAGTAATTAGAGGGGTTGCTAAGGGTAATCTGTTAACAGTCACCTGTAACTTATCAGTGTAGGTAACTCCAATTTTCCCAGTTAGGTAAAATTATGCTACTTGCATTGACTGTCAACAAATGGTTTTAGCTTCCTTAACTTAATTCTTTAATTTATACTGGTCTATATACTATATAGCTGCTTAATTACAATATGTGACCCAGTCTGGGAAAACCGGTCTTATCATCCATGTTAGCAGATTTGATTTTTCACCAATAACACAAAGCTACATGAATAAACTATCTAATTTCACAATCAAAATCAGCTAGACTTGAGTGGTCTGCTTTTTCTGGCTGCTTTTCCCAAGGTGACCCGTACATGTGGTGTGGGGTCTTAATGGCACTCTGGTCAGCCTGGGATGGCTGCATGTGGCTGTACAGCTCTGTGGTGTTGAATAAACACCTCTACTATGAATTTCCTTTTATCTTAGCCAGTTTTGAGACCTGAATGGCCCATAACTTGGCCTACACCTTGATTGATTGATTGATTTATTATCCTCTTCATAATTGGCATGAGCTGTTCTTCCTTACCGGAGCTAAAACACATATGTACAGCACAAACAGATACAAAAACAAAACTATACACATACACTAATTACTAACACACATCATTACTTAAATACATAGATTGAACACAATCAACAAGTTCAGGATGAGTCATTACAGGAGGAAATGATGTCTTTGAAGTAACATCATTCCACCAAGCACTAGCACTAGACCGAAAATACTTCATAGTCCTCAATAGATGATAATTAGATGGGTTGGAGAAGTGATCACTACAACGTGTAGCATATGAATGCTGGTGGCCAAAAATTATAGAGGGTCTAAGGATAATATCTCTTGCTGTTGGTAATAATGTGACATAACAGCTATAAACTGTAATTGCATTATGTGTGAAACAGGTAGCCAGTTTAATTCCCTACGATGTGAAGTCACATGATCAAACTTATGTAATGACATGGTGATTCAGAGGCACAATTTTGTAGTCGTTGAACATGAGCAATCTGATCTTTTCTTAAAGGTGTACCCCACACTGGTGAAGTGTATGTTGTTCTAGAAAAGATCAATGACTCAGATAACAGTTTTAAGATTGACAATGTTAAATAAATGCAGATAATATGCTACTCATTTGCAAACATCATTGACTTGGTGATCCCATTGTAATCTCTTGTCAAAAATTATTCTCAAGTATTTTTGGTGGTCAACCTCCTGTAGCTTATTAGCATCTATAAAGATAGCAGATAGCAGGGCAGGACATATTCTGTGATGTTTTAGGTGTGAACCACATAACACTAGATTTATTGATATTAAGCTTCATTTGACTTGAAGATATCCAATCAGATAGTAATGCCAGATCATAAGATATTTGCTTTTTCACAGTGTCAATATCACAACTGGAGCAAATTAGGGTGGTGTCATCTGCAAACTGTAACAAACTTCACTACAGATGGCAATACATTGACATAAACAAGAAATAACAGTGGTCCCAGAGCACTGCCTCAAGGGATCCCACCCCTTACAGTTGTCCAAGAAGATACTTTACCATTGAGTTTAATCCATTGGATGTGATTGGAAAGATAGTGCATGAATCATTTAAGCTAATTTCCAAGCACACCCAGCTCGCTAAGGCGGTGCAGTAAACTTGAGTGATCTAAAGAGTCAAAAGCTTTGCGAAGATCTAAAAAGGCCGTGCAAACAATTTTCCCACAGTCCAAAGCATTCACAATAGTATCCACAGCATAAAGAAGGATCATTTCTGTTGACTTACTTTGACGATATGCACCTTGAAAGGGACTTAAATGCTGATTTGTTTCAAGGTACCGTCTAGCTTATTTGCTACATTTTTTCCCAAAGTTTTAGCGATTACTGAAACTACTGAAATTGGGTGATAGTTGGAAGGATCATCTTGAGACCCTGCTTTATGCACAGCGGTAACATTACACTGCTTCCATTCTAATGGAACACAGCCACTTTGTATAGAGATATTATAGAGCTTTGTCAATGTTTCTGCAATCTCAAATGCAACCTCCCTGAGAAATCTACCAGAAAGACCATCAGGGCCAGTAGACTTTTGGCTGTTCAGATGTTGCAGCAAATGCTGTATTTGTTGAGGATAAATAGGACTGGTGTGAAATGAAAGGAGGAGTCAGATGAATTACAACAGGACGGAGCATACTGAGTGGCTGGTTGATGTTCCTCTGACACAGCAACAGTACTAAAGAAATCATTCAGAGAATCAGGTGATAAGTTAAAACTATTGCCCCACATGAGGTTTACATCGTCCTGTAATATCATTAACTCTAGACCACAATCATGGAATGAATGAGGATCACTTTTGGACTTTTCCAGTAGTAAATGCAGATGATGCAGCTTGGCTTCATGAATAGATTACTTCAACTTTTTCTTGACCATTTTGTATACACTGACTTTTCATGCCTTCTTTTCAATTTTTTAAAACAGCCTCTTGCCCTCCTTTCGGGCCCCCTCCTCCCTCCCCTTTTGGAGCTCGCCTGATACAGTCAACCACGGTTTAAAAATGACAGGAAACTTAGCTGTTGGCTACTCACACAGTATATGCTCTGGAAGGTATAGGGAATTAATGTAAAATGTATGAAATTTTGGTACACATAACTTCAACCATTGATGAGCTGCACCACAAAACCGCATTTCTTGATACTTTTAAATAGGCGATAAGACTGATTTTCCCAGACTGGGTCACATGTACTTTGTCATGACATTAGCAGGGTCTCAAGTTATGGTGTAAGAAAGATACAGCTGCACTGGCTTTTGACAGTAAAATTTATAATATGCATCACAGACATGCATGATGGCAAAAAGCGATCTTACGTGTTAATGCCACAGTAGGCAGTGTACTAGGTGTTTTGGGTAGTACTAAATTCATGGATATACTGGATGTTGCCATTACACATAGGCAGGTTCCTTGGCATGTGAATAAAAATTTATTAAATTTGAAAGTTCATGATTATTTAGTTACAGACACTAGTTCTGGAGGACAGATAATAGCTGCCTACTTGTACTAGCAATAAGTGTTGAGATAAGTGTAGAGCATTATATCAAGGTGGTTAGGAGGTACAGTAAGAGAGGTATTGTATACACAATTGGTAACACCGTGGTGAAAATAAGGATTTATCAATTAAGAGTTAATAATAGTGGAGGAGTTTAAAAGGGATTCCATCAGACGTGTCAATGTTCACACTGGCAGAACAAGGAAATGTAATGGAACAAAGAAATGTGAAGATTGAATCTATCTTTACCTATAGAGAATACTACAAATTACAGAGTTGCAGTGAGAATTACTCAGCCTCAGACCCTATACAGTGCTGGACACTCTCCTCTCCTCTTGGTTTTATCCTTTGGTTAATTGTACTACTCTTACTAAGTTTTGAGGTACTGGTTTCCTAAGATTTCACCCTTTATAAAACCTAGTTAGCCACATAGCCAGTGTTTGGAGGCTATCCTGCAGACCTTCGAATCACATCTGGAATTTAGATTTACTTGTACTATAGCTAACTATACATAACATGAATATTCTCTAACCAAAAACTAGAAGATTTGAACAAACAATAACATTTTATACATTCATTTTAGCAAAGCTATGATTTAAGGATATGTAAAAGTGTAGAGAGCCTTGGGCTCCACTGTAATATGGAAATTACAGACACTGTACAGTGCACCAAGGCATAGACTCCCAAAATTTAGTTACGATTTTTATAATTCTGTAACTCTGTAATGGACAGTGCTATTACCATGAAGTTTGGACCAGTTATACAAAAGTAGACACTTACAATTTGAGCCAATTTTCAGATTGTTCCAAAGTTGCCTTTTTAAGTTACAGACCTATATCACTTCTTAAATCCTGATTTTTCATGAAAAATAAGTTCAAGATAAACATATAGATTTACAGCATTTAATGCATTCACCTATGGTACTGTGAAAAAGTTACAGAGAATTTTCTTGATTGCTGCTTTAGAATGAGTTATAAAAGCGAATAATTGAAAAACTTTAAAATGCATCAACAACTGCATACTTGCAGAGATCCAAATTCTTTTTACAGAATAGAATATACATTCTATATCTACAAAAGTTACAGAGCCATTTCAGCATAGCTTATTTGGTTGAGAAAATGTTGCTCAATCTTTGCAGTCGTGTAAAAATGTTTACTTTAAAATCTTGTAAAATCGATTTAAAATATGTGATAATCCAAGCCTAAATTTCATAGGTGTGAGAGGTGGTAAGAAGTTGCATGAAAAAATAGTTTTAATACTTTGAAAGTTTATGCCTTGCAACTTTACGGTCTTAGGGATTAATTCCTCTAATATAGGGCTATGCAAAGTTAATTGTATGTTTTTGGTCCTACCAATTCCCCAAAATTGACCAGGTTACCAGGCTTGTTTTTATTGTTCTTCTTTTTTTTTGCAACTTTTGATATAGTACACTACATTAAGCAGTACAATGAATTATAGGGAAAAGCAAAAGTTAATTTTTATGGTTATGTATCTTATAAGAAAAGAGTATTTACAAGATATGAATATCTTTCAACAGATATAAAACATTGTATGGTAATTGCACAAATCATACAGCAAAACAATGACCAGGAAGGGAACCCAGACATTGATTCTGCTTTGCAATGGTGTGACACATGGCTATCCTTTCTTAACCTTCCTAAATGTCACTACAGCACAATTGGACATTCTTCATCAAACACAGAATATTTATTTCCCCTCCGAAAATGAAGCAAAAAGATCTGGGTGTAGTATTTGATAAAGATTTGAAGTTTATATATCATATTAATCAAATTGTAATGAAAGCTAACAGGGTATTGGGAATTATTAAATGTACCTTTGCCTCCAGGGATGCCAACACAATAAGATTATGATATGTTACTCTTGTTCGCCCAATTTTGGACTATGCATCAACTGTTTGGAACCCTCATCTTATGAAAAATATTTGTAAATTAGAAGTAGTTCAAAGGAGAGCCACAAAACTTATACCCCCCTTCTATAATTTGACGTACTCAGAAAGACTCCAAGAACTTAATCTACCCAGCTTACTTTACCAGAATGGATCTGATTATGACTTACAAAATCCTGAACAACTTAGTATCTGTGGATATAGAGTATTTTTTTTTTTACTTTTAATACCAACTCCACCCGATCAAATGGACTCAAACTTGCTTCAACACTGCTATTAGAGGTCATAGGTTTTCACAGAGAATCGTCAATGATTGGATCACCTTACCCCACGAAATTGTATCTATACGTAATGTACTGATCTTTAAGACTAAGTTAGATGTATTTTTGTATGACCGCCGGTTTGATTTTATTTAGAGATTGGTTTTATAAGACTTTGTCTTCCTCGTACCAATTAACAAATAATAATTATTCAACCAAGTACTAAGAATAATACGAAATGCGGTTAAAATTACGTCATTCATAATGAATGAATGAATGAATAAATAAATAAATAAATAAATAATAAATGTTTGAGAAAACTACGAGGCCTAGAAACATGAACTAATGCACCTATCGATGTATTGCCCCGCTACTCCCCCCTCGGGCATATATGGGACTATAGTGGGAATTTGACACAGCCGAATGTAAAATGCCCCATAGTATTATTATTACAGAGAAAAAGGCATTATGCCTGTGAGTCCTGCTCATTACAATAAACAATTACATTAAGAATAAAAGTTATCAATCAAAATTTTAAAGTTGTCAGTAGAATTAGACGACACTACATAATTGGGTAAATTATTCCATGAATTGATGGTTCTTACAGTAGGGAAAACCTATCGTGTCAAATCCCCACAGTTGGCCTCAGTTGCAACGCGGGATTTGACATAGCGAAGGAAGTTACAACAAAAAAATATTTGGGTGCTTACTGAACGATCGTCAAATGCCCCATAGGGGGGCAGCAGTTTCGTGTCAATTCCCCCTGTAAAGCCCCACTTACGCCCGAGGGGGGGTGGTGGGGCAATACATTGATAGGTGCATAAGCGGGGGATAGATTCGCCTGTAAATGAAGGTACAACCGTATAATAAGTACGCCTGTTCGTGCCGATGACTTTATCGTACGTGTAATTCTATATAACGCCCGGCATCACACCCTTGTTCTTACAGATTGCTCGAAGGAGAAGATTAGTAAACGTCCGCGGAGAGGCCAGAGGCCACTTTACTGGTAAACAACATTACAAGTATGTTTAAATCTTTGTAACTGTGTATTTTGTGTGCAGGATAGCTATGCGCTCCAGGCGTCATGCAATGAACAACCAGCTGGAACAACAAGGTAATGAGTAATGTAATACTTGTACCGGTGGTAGTTGTATTATGCATCTTCATCCTTCATCTGGCTTGCTAGTGGCTGGAATTATTTTCCACTGGACTTATGCACCTATCAATGTTATCCCCCACCTCCCCCCTCCCGGGCGTAGTAGGGGAAATGGTGGGGATTTGACTTTTTGAAAAATCAAATTCTCCACCCACTGGGGAACAACCAGTGGTCAAATCTCCATGTAGTATCGATGGAATAAACTTTAGGAAACAGATCAATTCTCATAGCTCGCAAGCTAAAGCAAACGCCTAAAATTTCGAACGGTCAAATGCCCCACTAGTGGGGCAAAATTTCTGATCAAATCGGCGAAAATCCCCCACTAATCCCTTAGTAAGCCCGGGAGGGGGGTAGTGGGGCTTACCATTGATAGGTGCATTACCTACTGCTCTACTGTGAGTCTGTATAATAGCTATAACAAGAAGCCGATGCAGTATATACAACAATATCTCCTGTATGTTGTGCATGGCTCTATGGATAATATTATAGACTGTGATCACTGTGCCAATGCCACACCGCTGATATACTGGCACATAACCTGTGGCCTCTAGTTACAACAGAGTCTGTTGTGCCATATTGGCTTGATTGGGATCAATTGTTAATTGTGACTTCACCATGTCCCTTGTTCTGCATATAGCCTCATTTCACTGCTGAGTCATCTTGAGAGACACGTCACACCTACAATATATAGCTACTTTCAATATAGCTTGGTTTTTGTGTGGGTTGTGTTTTAGTATTGCGGTTTTCTGATGCCAGTTAAACTCCCTTGCCTGTGTACGTATGCATATGTATCATTTCCACCGGTACATATGCATACGTACACAGGCAAGGGAGTACGTATGCATATGTACCGGTGGAAATGATACATGCATAATTTTTTTTCTTGCTGCCTATGCCACTGTTTATACTTGCCCAATGGGTAGGTTGCAACGTTGGTGTATGTACTTGGTTGTATGTGACGCGGTCCTAGTAATAAATAATAATAATAAACAACAGTATAGCTGACTATATGATACCAGAAACCATTATACAAAGCTATGAGACCATAATTATATACTGTAAATTGATGGTATGTCTTCTAGCTGCAGTCACTTAGTACGGCAATCATATTTCAAGTATGATGGATTATACTAAGTGACTGCAGGAGACATGTCAGTACAAACATCATACTTCCAAATGTTTTACAGTATTAGAAATTACAAGAAACGTAAAATAAAACCAGACTATATGCATCCAGTCTATGCTAAAGGCTATAAAGACTATAAAGTCTACTATACAGACAATCTGAGATCGCTAGAGACTATCAAAGACTATCAGAGAGTCTATTAGAGACTACCAGAGACAGCTAGGGACTACCAGAGACTATAAGAGACTATTAGAGACTACTGGAGACTATCAGAAACTACTGGAAACTATTAGAAACTACTGGAGACTATAAAAGACTACTAGAGACTACAGGAGACCATCACAGACTACTGGAGACTATCAGAGACTATTAGAGACTATCAGAGGCTACTGGAGACTATTAGTGAGTACTGGACACTATTAGAGACTACTAGAGACTATCAGAAACTACTGGAGACCATCAGAGACTATTAGAGACTACTGGAGACTATTAGAGACTACTGGAGACTATTAGGGACTATCAGAGACTACTGGAGACTATCAGAGATTTTAGAGACTACTAGAGACTATTAGAGACTACTGGAGACCATATGAGACTATTAGAGACAACTAGAGACTATTAGAGACAACTAGAGACTATCAGGGACAACTAGAGACCATCAGAGACTATAAGAGACTACTGGAGACTATTAGAGACTACTAGAGACTATCAGAGACTACTGGAGACCATAAGAGACTATTAGAGACTACTGGAGACTATTAGAGACTGCTGGAGACTATTATAGATTACTGGGGACTATTAGAGACTACTAGAGACTATTAGAGACAACTAGAGACTATTGGAGACTATTATAGACTACTGGATGCTATTAGAGACTACTAGAGACAAACGGAGACCATAAGAGTCTAGCAGATACTGTGAGAGACTATACTATAAGAGTGCACTAGATACTTGTATATACCATTTTAAATTATATAGTGTAATTGTATTTCTATAAGTTTCCTTTATATTTGGTGCTGTACAACACCACGTCACAGCTGGAATTCTTTGCCACAATTTCTAATGGATTTAAATGACTTTGAATCATTTTCAGTTAACTATTGTATTTACACGTATGATTTCTTGTTTTTCCTGAGCACATCAACAGTGCTGGCTGCTCAGTAATAAAAAATAAAAAATAAATACTGTGAGAAAGAACTTGGTGTCTGTCACCTTGTGCCAAATTAAGTGTTCAATGTCAGAAGTAATAATGTTTAAGCAATACAAAATCTTGCTACTACGTAATTAATGTGTAGTCTACATATAACAATATCCATAGACAGTGAGTATATTTATTATTTGAAACACATATGGTTACAGCTACATATGCATGAAACATTACACATGCACGCACGCATACACACACTCATGCATGCATAACAACACACTTCAATTACTTAAAGCACACTGTTTAGCACCTCATGACGAAGCAGTCAAAAGCATTACCACTTAAACGATTGAAAACATTGTATAATTTTCACAAAACGTTTGTAGTACTTGTATCTGCATATTGTACTATAGAATTTGTTTAGATTGAAAAATCCCAAAAAACCTGTCAATATCACAATGATTATCACACTGGCTTGCTGGTATCTGATTACATTTTCGGAAACTGTCAAAGTAACTGACTTGTTAATTGGGCAATAGGAAACGTTTATATGAGAAAGGCATCCAAGTGGGTGGATGTCATAGCTTGTTAAAGTTAGTGTTAATATACAAAAAGAAATCAAATTTACAACCATTGGAAACACAAAAAAGATAGTGGACCAGTTGTAAGGGCGCCTGGCATTAAAATTAAGAAACTTCCAACTCTCTGATTTGATGTTCTCCCTTAGCATTTTGAGTTCATTAGCAAATGTTTCAGGTGATGGGCGTTCATTATTCTCAGCATTGCTTAGCTTCTCTTCCAATTGTTTTCTAGAATAAGCTAAGTATTTCAAGCCATTTGCAAGGTAATCCAAATACTTTACTTTTCTTTCAATTGTAGTGTTTTCAAGTTTACTGGACCACTCCCTTGTAATGGTTAGATTTCTTGACACATGTACAATGATAAAAGTCAAAATAATTCTGACTAAACAATAAATCAGTACTGCTGTAAGATAGATCAGGATTAACCCTAGATATATAGTTTTATAATATGTGTCAGTTCTTGAATCATCGCGGCAATTCCACAACACTTTATCTGATACTCCTCCAGAAATTGAATGGTTTGTCCATTCAGAATTAATTCTGAATGTTCTTTTGCTATCTTCGTCTCCCTCAGCTTCCTGGACACCTATTTGCCTGAACTGCGCAACGAGTGCGGTGTAGATGGTTGTCAAAATTAGAATGATTTTCAAGTCTGCTGCATAAACAGCAGCTGGTACATGATTAAAGTGAAAGAATATGTCTTTTAAATTAAAAAAACAGCTTAGTAGCATTTGAAACGCTGATGCCATGGCAAACTGCAGCGTTGTATAAACAGTTTAGCTATACTGTGCGCTAAAATACTGCGTAATATATACACTCTGGGGATAGGTTAAACAATGGTGCGGTGCATGTGTACAGTCTAGATGCATGCATGCAAGGGAATTTGCATGTGTATGCGCATGCAGTAACTTTTTCTTGTATGTAGTAGCTACTCCTGAAAGTTAAAATGTGTTAGAAGTTACTTCTTTAGTCTATCGTACGGCTATATAATAAACGTTGGCATGTATATATTATTATTACTATTATTATTAATTGTATGGATATACACTCAGTACAAATAATTATGTAGAGTTAGGCTGTAAGCCTTTGTTCATATCCATATCCTGAACTAGACCAATAGTCATCTAACTCCGACTTGAAGGAAGCGATAGTATGAGCTGAGACTACTTCCTGAGGCCAACTATTCCAGCTGTTAATGATACGTTGGGTAAAAAAGTTAGATCGAGTGTGAGATTTAAAAAGCTTCATGTGATGACCTCTAGTGTTGCTGACATCAGTTAAAGTAAAGAACTTTGTAGGGTCTATCTCATAATACCCATTCAGTATCTTGAAGACCTCAATGAGGTGACCACGCTGGCGTCGACGAAATAAAGTGTAAAAGTCTATATACTTTAACCTCTGTTCATATGGTAAGTGTCCAAGGCCCCTAACCATCTTCGTAGCCCGCTTTTATACGATAGGTTAAGTCGCGGGTTAAGTTTATACGCGTATGAGATATCCAATCAGGGGCGGATCTAGGATTTATAAAAGGGGAGGCTAACTCAAGGTCTAATCTCTTGGGTAGATGTGTGCGAAGCACACTTCCCAGCATGCGAAGTATGCTGGAACTAGGGGGGTCTGGGGGCATGTCCCCCCAGGAAAATTTTGAAAAATAGATGCTAAAATACTGCAATTTGGAGACATTTCCACATAATAATATTTTCTGCCTGTAGATATTTTATATACTGCCTTTAGATTATAGGTATGGCTCTCTGAAGCATTTTGCTAATGAAAAAGTTTGGATAGGTACAGACAACCAAGTATATGATGCACCCCTCTCACAATTGCACAACACTGAATAGGTGCATGTTAGAATAATAATGTTGAAAGTGGAAAAATTTGAACTTTGGACAATACAAGATTGAATCTGAGAGCATTTTCAATGGAAATTGTGTACCTGAATTAAGTATTGCCATACATATTAACTACACAAGTAGATGAATGAAGCCCTTTAAACAGACCAATGCACTTCATTGTACGTATAGGTGCAGGCAGATTTGGAAAAATTCCATAACAGAACCTACTACATGTTTCCAGTGAATGTTCTATTAGAGTAGTTAGCTGACTGCTCTATTAGAGTATCTCGATCTTGTACACCTCCAATGCTGATTCGAGTTCTTATTGCATAAACTTTAGCATAAATGCACTGATAATACCTTGGAAAGATGTTTATAAGGTGGTTTTATGAGTATTTGTATTATCAATGATCATATAATTATGCTAAGACAAAATTTCGTTGTAATACTCAGCATATTGATCAAGTAAAGCTTAAATATGAAGGGGGGGCTTCAGCCCCCAAAGCCCCCCCTGGATCCGCCCCTGCCAATGGCGGATCCAGGATGGGGCATTTGGGGCAAATGCCCCCTCCCCGCCTTGTGGAGCCAGCTATACTTCTGATTAAAATAGCTCCTAAACTTTGTCAGGCCAAGGTCAGTTTATCAACTCATGCCTGAAAATATGCACATTTTACTAGCATTTATTACAAATTCACCTCGAACCAAAGTCGAACTAGCTGTAAAATAGTCACCCAGCACCTTCGTACGTAATAAGCGCCTCTAAAATAATTATCGTGTTGTTGTTGTTTAAGACATTCAGAGCCTTTAAAACAGCTTTTTTAAGACTTCACAACCATCTGAAAAGGCCAAAATAGCAAAAATCAACAGTGAGACACTATGAGGTGACTTCAAAAATACTGAGAATGTGGCTCTTCCCAACCACCTACAACTTACCCTGTTTGTGCCTCTCCCCTTGCCAGCTCCTGGATCCGCCCCTGATATCCCATACGCGTATACCTATACGGGATTCCTATACGCGTATGGGGTATCCCGCATACGTGCGTAAAGGGCGCCCATACCGCACGTATGGGTCACTACCGTACGCAAGGAAAATTTGACGAATTTTACGAATCGGTTTAATTCGTCAAATTTAAATTCGTCAAATGTTTATAAGCGCCCTTAAAAGTACAGGTTTTGCCTACAATTTCTTCATTTTCGTCAAATCTGCTGAAGTCTGAATTCGTCAAATTTTTTTGACGTCAAAATTTCCTTGCGTACGGTATCTTAAATCGATCTATTTGCTAAAGCAGAGAGATGATAAAAACTCATTCTAAAACCTTGTAGTTAATCAACTAGCTAGCTAGCTGAGCCTAACAAATCTACTCAAGTCCTGACAGTTTCATGGAGTGGCGGATCTAGATGGGTTTCTTTAGTTTCGACATAATCCCCTTTCAAACTTAGCTGAGTAGCAATAGCAATTGTAGTAGAGACTGAGCTGTGTTAGCAATTTATCATGAAAAAACTACTACTATACTATACAGTATTTCAAAGCTAGCTATATGCATTCAATTAGCATCCATTATAGCTATTCAACCCCCAACAAAACTTCACTTTTAATTTTACAGAGATGCTATAATAGAACAGTCACTCTAATAAAGCAGTCAGGCTACAACTTGATAGTACAACTCTCGCCCTAGTTAGTTTATTTCACAGTCTAAAATATTTATTTTATTAAAGGTTCACAGAATAAATGCTGAAGGTCTACAAGACTCGATGGTCCTGTAGCCTGAAAACAAATTAAACTACGTGCAGCTATGCATAAAATGTGTGCATGCATGAATTACAAGTAAATTGTGTTGAGTCACTGATCAGAGTTAGCTAATTGTGTTAAAAGTGTGAAAATTAGTTAAAACTGTAATGGCTGAACATCGATAACATGGACAGACAGTATGAAAGTTTCAGGGTAAATCAGGTCTTCCCGGTATAGTTTATAAATACTGCTTAAGTTTATGTACTAAAGAGATGTGTCATTTACAGGTAGATGGTTTCACAGTCTGACATTTCTGCTGAAATAGAAGTGCTGGTGTACTCAAGTCGAGTTTTTAAATTTGTAGTCATTTAAATGATTTGATATGAATTTTGTTGCCCTGCTGCGAATGCGTTTCAACGTGAGTATATGTAATTGTGGACAGTTATGTGCTACATTGCTATCCTTGGTGCCCATTTTCCCAATTTTCCACCTATTTTCCAGCATTTTGCTCTTTGCTTTTACCAACATATTTTTTCCAAATTTTTTGCTTGCAAAATCAGTACAACCCTATTCCTTAGTCAGATCTCAGTTGCTCTATTGTTCTCATGCAGCTATGGAGTCCACAGTTACATTTTTAAAATATAGAACATGTTTTAACAAAATCACAATTGTTCTAATCGATATTGTTATTGATTAGAACAATTGTGATTCTGTTTCTATGTTAGGGTTTCCACTCTAAATAGGAAGGTGCTTCATTTTGTTGTTTCTGGAGATAGCTTCAGTCCATGATGCAGCTACCTTAATTAATTTTAATGGTAAATAATCACTCTCCAGCAAAGTTTCAATGTTAAATCTTACCTTTTGCCTTTAAATTAGAAATGCAACTGAAGCCACATCTATACGTAGTTGCAAAAGCTCTAAAGCATTAAACTATTTTATAGAGGCACTTATTACATAATAAGATGCTAGGGCAGCAGTCTCAAGTGATCTGAGGTTTAATGAGTGTTTTCCACTATAAACGTATATGTCTTTGGTCAAATAATATCCTGACTTTGGTTTACTGAGTTTAGAAAAGCATCAGCAGCTTACCAAATAATTCAAAGCTCTTACAAATAAGGTTCCATGGAACCCTTTGAACCCCCTTGTATCCATGTACCCCTGAATAATTCAATGTACCAGCATATTTGCATGTACATCAATTTTACTGCGTTGAAAGTAAAACAACACTAATACTGAATGTTTAATGTAATCAATACAACTGTACACAAATACTCTACAGCTGCATGCATATAGCTATGTGTAGTGTATAGTCAAGGTCAAGATGATCTTGGATTTAGTTATGCCTGTTTTTATGCATGGGCCGAATCCTTTTTTTCTTGAAATACTTCACATCAAACTGATCAAAAAATTTATTGTTTTCTGAATCATCATATTGAATTATAACCCATGGAGTGCCTTTGGGTAGCCAGGTTATCAAATAGGTCAGAAGCAATGCTATAATTACACAAACGTACAGACAGTATAGCACCAGAGAGTGGTCTAATGCCAGAAAATATTCATTAGTAGTTGACGAACAATAATCTCTCAGAATTCCATTCATAACACAACTCCAAGTATAATCATTAACCAATTGTAGTAGCATTAAAGGCACAATCAGCAATCTAAAGATGAAGCGGAAGAATATAAGTGCAAACTTTGTGCTATGTGAGCAAATGATTGGACAACGCCATACTGCCTTCCTAGTTGAGTCAGTGGCCTGCAGGTGCTCAGTGCTAGTGTTATCTTTCCCATTATTATTCTGTACAGTGGCTTCGGATCCCTGTGTACTGCACTGATCATTTAAGCTGTCATGTGTGCCTGTACACAAGTCAGTTTGAATGGCCTTGCTTTTTACTCTAGTTTCTCCTTCCACCTCAAGTGTTTTCTTTCTGGTAAGATAATGTTCAATATTTAAATAAGAACCGTTTACCAACTCTATAAGACGATCCTGAAGATCTTCTTCTCGATTTTTAATATAATCCTTTGTTTGTTGATAATGTTTTAGAAATTCTTTGAATCCGTGATGGTGACAAGTAAAATGCGTACCATTGCCTATCGTTAATAAAGCATAAAACAATAAAAAGATCAGCCATGCGATAGGAAATCCAAGCGTGATACTACGATAGAACTGTCTATCACCAGAGCTGCAGTAGCATTCACTCTCAAGTCGGTCTTCATCACCTATTCTGCTACCAAAGAACGCCGCATATGAAGTATAAAGAAAGCTGTACAAAACAAGGAAGAATACTGCAGCTTTGAAAGGTACACCGCCTAAAGTTTCCTGTAAACCCCCTTTAAACAACTGTATTTCATGTTCTACATCATCCACGGCGCTATTGTAAAGTTCTTTAGCCTGATCGTAGGTGTCGTCAAGCGACATTGTAGTCGTAACCGAGCGGCCGTAACTGCAGCCAAATAACTACTTTAAAAATTAACTAGATTAACCGGGCTTTGTGACTGCATTCGCACTTTTATACTGTAGTGCTAAGGACGCCCCTTCCATTAAGGCGCCTGGGCTATTATTGAACCAACAGTCACGTGAGATCTACCAAATAGACTTAATACAGGCTATGGCAAAGGCCGACTAGTAATGCCAAACAGCAAATTATGCAGTAGGAATGGGCGATTGTATGAATCGTCTGCTTTAGTGATCACGTGCTCTACAAGTCCATCAATTTAATTGTGGGATGCAGCGCTGTTTAAAGCTCGTGCAGTTGTAGTACTGAGGATTTCCAAGTCTTTGCAACACGTCTGAAATGTAAAGCGTAAAAACGTGATCCAGTACGTCACTTCCTGCGTTTTACCCATTCGACGGTTTAGGCCCTTTACACCGGACCAACAGTTATGATTCAATCAAGTCATTTTTTGACAGATTTTATACTCGTGTGCCTGTGTTTCACTGTTCTCATGGCGTGTTATAATTTCACGTGAGAGACGTGCACGTGAACGCATTGCGCTTTGGTGTTGCAAAGATTTGGAAATCCTCAGTACTGATATTATGCACCAAGGGAGTAGGACAGGACTACGTGCACTACGGAGCACTAACAAAAATATTTATTTTAAACGCGGTCATACTACCTGTTGAAATTAATAGATCGTACAAAAAACGATTGTATTGTAATCATTGATGACCACTGTTACTTTTGATGTGAAAGTCGTCACCGCCACACATCGTCATCGTTGCAAGTCTAATTACTCCATAACGGCTGCGTTTTTCCAATCGTGAATCACACCATTGCGCACTACAACAGAATTCTTTACTGGCACCCCACACGTTCAAGTATTTGCAGATCTTCCTAATTTCCATGCAAACCATTACCCCCAGTCAGCAATTCCATCTAGACTGCTTATTACATCATACAGTCCAGACATTGTGTTATATCTGGCTGTGGACACCAGTTGCCCACAGACCATTAATGCAGGCCTTGCCTGCATTAAAAAGCAGTTAAAATAAAATAAAATAAAATAAATAATTCTCAGAGTTAATTTGTTGCTTTGTTGGAATTAACTTGCCCTCTGGACTCTAACCATCATATTGAGTCTGCTCGTGCACGAAAGCAGAAAAAAAACAGAATATCTCCAGCTGTTGGCTGAGTTTGACCGCTTGAATGTTACTAATTATTATGATGTTCTATACCATATGCGTATTTTGTACCATACGCGTATGGTACATACCATATGCGTATACGCGTACGGTACAACCATACGCGTATGGTACGGAAAATCGTACCATCTGAGTATAGCTAACCTGGTATGCGTATAACATCAAGCAGAAGGTTTTTGCACTGCCGTACCTATTGACTATGCCGGATGGAACTCTGCTTTCGGGAAAGAGGGAGGGGGAGGCGCTAGTCTCGCTTAGCGGTTTCTGTTCAGTGAAGACCGAGATATTCTAATAGAGCAATCATATTTAGCTATTCTATTCTCTAGAGCTGAGATGTATTTAGCTTACTGCGATTAAGATACAATTTGCTTTACTGCATGATGCAAATTAACCGCCTTGTTGATATCCCAGCAAATCCATTTCTGATACCCATATCCACTGTACATAGTACCAGAGGTCATAATATGAGATTTATGCAACCAATGACACGGATTGATTCTTATATGTACTCCTTTTTCCCTTCAGCAATTAAAATCTGGAATGATCTACCCCAAATGTGATTGACTCCAATTATATTGATCAGTTCAAACAAAAACTAGCAATTATTTAATTTGTACTTGTATGTATGTTGTGACCTGTGCACTAGACTCTAGTAGCTATAGAGGTCTACACAGTATTACCAATAATAATAATAATAAACCTATTTTAGGGTTTCCAACTCAAAATAGGAAGGTGCTTCCTTTTGTTGTTTCTGGTGATTTTCACACAGACCAACCTTTAAGATAAAGCAAACAAGTGCTAATTTATTATTGGATTGCTTGTAGCATTGGGTATCAGCATAAGTTTAACACACAAAAACATACAAAAAGTAGTCACGTGACCAAAAATAGCATAATAGTTAAATTAGGCAGCTTGTTAGAAAATCACTTTATTTTGGGGTGACCGAAGTCACAATTAGTGTATTTCCTTGCCTTATAATGAAGACTTCTACATCTTGTAGTGCTACATCCTTTGTGGTTGTAATGGGAGTTTTGGCCACGTGACCACTTTTTGGGTAATTACAGTTAAAACTACACTGATATATTGAAAATAATTGCATGACAGTCTAATAATATATTAGCACTTGTTTTGTTATCTTAAGGTCAGCCTGCATGAAAATCATCAGAAACAATGAAAAAGACAGAGGTATCATTTTGTTTTGCAGTGGAAATCCTATATGAAGGGATTTTTGGTCACGCGACCACTTTTTGGATATTTACATTATGTTAAAATTGTGCTGATAGTGACTACTGCAAACATTCCAATAACAAATTAGCACTTGTTTGCTTTATCTTAAAGGTAAATCTGTGTGAAAATCTCCAAAAACAACAAAATGAAGCACCTTCCTATTTTGAGTGGAAACCCTACCTATTTAAAATAAAGCATTCCTTAAAATAAAAGAATATTGATGGCATGATATCTTGCATGACTATATATAAGTGATGAAACTGACATCTTTATTTATGATAAAAACAATCATGAATTCATCACACTGTTGGCAGATCCAGTCTTGAATTGTGTTAAGTCCTGCTGATCTGGTACAGTAGGATCTGATGGAATTCTACATAGTCAAAATTAATAAAGGTCAATCGTCTGGGTTGGAAGCTTTACGAAAAACATGATAACACCTAGCTACATACAGTATAAGTATGAAAAGTATAAATCAAAGGAAGGGGATTAAATATAATATGTCTTGATTTATACATAGTCATTGGTGTATAATCTATAACAATGTATCTCGCTGTCTGTTTAACATTTCATTTCATCAAAGTATCTGACAGTTCCACTAAATACAATAGTGCCATCACTCATACAATTATGATGGTTTATGTAAGCACCTGCACTGTAAAAAATGCCAAAAAAATGACAAAAAGCATACGTTGTTTCAGCAGAACTGTTGATTGCTGTTTTAACATTCTAGATGTTTTAACAAAAAGTGACTGTTAGTGTAACGACAATTTTTACTTTAAAAAGGAAATGATGTTACAACAACAAAAATTCCCTGTTGTTATTTTAATAAATGAAGTATTTGCTGTTTTTTGCAGCAGGGATAACAAGTTCTTTGTTAAAATGAAAAATCCTTTTTTACAGTGTGTAGATTATTTTCTTGATGTCTTCTGACTTTTGTACATATTGATTTATTGGCTCAACCAGCTGTCTACTGCCTTATTTGTCATGGATTTTCATCTCACATTTTTATAACAAATGACTTCATTTCTCCATAGTGGAAATGCTATTGATTTGAAAATACACAAGCTGGCATACTGTATGTTCTTTAGAATAGTTGAGTTAAAATGACCAGATTTGTGAAAAGGTACCTTTTCCTAATTGTGTTGTAAATTTTCATGCAGTTATCCACATTTATAATTGAGTATGAGGCCATCTGCATGTTTCTGATAGCTATAAAGTAGCATACATACACAGTACCATTCATGTGAAGTTCTACAGACAAAGTGAGATCATGTACATAAGATTTAGGTACATCAGTGTAGGACTATATAGTGGGAAATGCATGGGCATGGCAAGGATAAAATGCATGTGTGTGCTGATGAATAAATCTACATAGTTACAGCTCAGTAGTAAGCAGATTATTATGTTGTGTTCTAAGTTTACTCAGCTAGAAATGCTTGTAAAGACAGCCCATTATAGCTAGGTGATGGCAAGGCTAGAAGACACTGAGAAAAGGCATAATACGCATATGGTACGTACCATACGCGTATGTCCATACCGTACGCGTATGGTACGGAAAATCGTACCGTACGCGTATGGTACATACCATACGCGTACGGTACAAAATACGCATATGGTATAAAACAATGACACTATTGAAATAACAGTACTGGGCCACTATCAAGTTTCCTCTATTACTCAATCTTTTAAAGTTTGTTCACCCCGATATTGATTCTCCAAAGTCTGCTGTCAAGAATTGGTTGGACTTTGCCAGTATTTCTGCTTCTCAGAGGATATTTCTGGCAAGAAACTGTAAGGAGTGGTACACAAACTAATGATAGACTCTTTTATTCTTCATTTTTGTATTGTAATAGCTACTTTTTTTTGCCTTGCCATGCCCACGGTGTGATTCTGTTGTGGTGATTTACTTTGTGGTCGCATGTTGCCTGAGGCCTCACATGCAATTTAACTTATGTACATTTAATTTGTTCATCATTATAACGATGGTTTCTCTCTCAACTAAGAATATGTATTAATCCCCGTTGATCTTCTCCCTCTACTTTTGTACAGGGTCTATTCAGCTCACGTGAAATACTTTCAGTAGTTACGCAATGTTATTACGTATTCACGTGGGCTTGTACCCCCTGGTTAGTTCGCATCTATAATTAGAGAATATATATGTATGGAACATTCGAGATTGTACACGTGCTTGTGTAGTGTGAGTGCTATTCAGAGTGTTATTAAAGATTGTTACATTGGTAGCAGAGGATGGCTCTAATGGCAGAGAGACACATCAGTATTCCGTAGCCGTTCTCCACCGGAGATGTTACGGAGTGGTTTCAGCGATTTGAAATATGTTGTGCCGCCAACTCCTGGAACTTTTTATTTCCGTTGCCCCTGTTGCAAATGTTTAAACATTCCAGCTCCTACAAACTATTTTATTCTTTAACTTGTACTCTTTATAGCTACCCCTTGTAATTATTATTTGTAGTTATATAGCTTATTGTAATTTGTAAGTAATTAATTATGGCTACCAGTGCAAGACACTGGTAGACCTTCAGTTCTGTAATTTAATTGTTATAAGCTCTTAGATATTGTTTAATTTTGTTTATTGATCTGTACAGTTCTGTGAAGTATTAATAATAATAATAATAACGACGAAGTCAAAGCTGTGAAACTACCACACTGTTAGAAGGGGAGGGTTACTCTTCAGGACATCCGTCTAGCTACTATTTTATGTGGAAAAATAGTGGAATCACTGATGGTCACGAATTAAGGTAGCTACTACTATAGACGGGTCGCCTTTTTAAGGCGTGGTCGTTTTACCGTAAATTTTCCACATACTTTCCGAATTCGCTAAATCAAAAATGTATTTATATAATACGGCTAATGGAGGAAATGATCGTTTCGGTTAACTTTAGCAAGCAGGAGTTAGCCAGCCTTCAGAATAGAAAGTATGTTATAGAGAAAGGTTCGAGCTATAACATATCCATCGTGTAAGGTGAAGGCTGAACGAGAAGATGATCTTCTCTCAATCTCGGGTTTTTGGAAAGCGATAAAACTCGCTGAAAACATTGTTTGTAAGACTTTGCTACTACTTAGAATGATAGACTGGATGACACCTTGTACCTTTGAAGAGTCAAAAACATTTGTCAAACTATTATGCGTAAAACGGAAAGTCGCATTTGCTCGCGTTACAGAAGGGACACGCCCTAAATAGGAAACCCGTCTATACAAGAAAGACTCAAATAGCTATTGTGTAAAAGGCTAAAGAGAACACTGAACCCAAAATAATATATCTAGGCAGCCTGTGTTCATGGTGACTGTGACTTAAGTTAGAACCAACAGCTGGAACTAGTACAACAAATGGTATGTGTTTTGTGTACTGAGACAGGTACATTAGTGAGTCAATTACCCATATTAGCTACAGTGGGTGAAAATTGGACCATACGGGAATAATTATATGCATGGTGGTTGTGTTAAGATTTAAGATTAGGTACTGGGCAGTCAGCTCAGCTGGTTTGCCCAGGGAGTGAAAACCCCAAATGGTACAATCAAATACATACATACAGAAAATTTGATAACTAATTACAGTAGTTATTAAACGTTAAGTAAGTAAAATTCATCCAAGTTTCTTGATTCTATCATATTAATTGGCAACTCATTCAACAGTTCTAGGATAAAAACTATACAATATAGTCTAGGTGTTGAGGGTTGCTTGTGGCAGAATGAAATGATTGGGTGATATCGCCTGGTACAAAATTGAGTTCTTTGATAATGTGAGGAGATGGAGATTGGTAGTGTATTATTAATTATTTTATAGAATAGTGTTAATCTTGATGACTGACGGCATTGTTGTAATGTAGGTATAGTATGCTAAGAGAGGACAATATGTGACTGGATCTACGAAAACCGTTCTTATCGCCCAAGACAGGAAGTTTGATTTTTTCACACAAACACAAAGCTTAATGAATGCACTATCAAGTTTCACTGCCACAGTCGACCAGAGTAAAGTGGTCTGCTTTTGCTGGCTGTGTGTGGCTGTACAGTTCCATGGTGTTGGACAATGACCTGTGCTGTAAATTTCCTTTCATTTTAGCCAGTTCTGAGCCCTGAATGGCCTATAACTTGGCCTAATTCATCTCAGCACGTTTCTTTTCAAGTTTTGAACACCATCTTGAAATGTGATGATTGAAACAATCTTCACCTATGAAATGTGATGATTGAAACAATCTTCACCTATGGAGAATACTACAAATTACAGGGTTTTACAGAAAGAATTCCTTTGAATTTCTCAGAATCATTTTTTACAGTCTAGTCCTATGTAGTGTTAGACACTCATATTAACTCTTGTTACTATTGTTTCTGCATGGAGATATATACATAATTATCCCCATTCAACAACAGCATTACTAATTGTAAATATGGCATCCATGGAGGTAGAGAAACTGGTGCCTGAAAGTACTGATATTTGGTACGACTAAGAACGAATGTGATATACATGACTACACTGTTAAAAATAAAGAGTAACCACCACTCTGAGAGTTCCCAGTGTAGGGAGGATTTAACACCCCATGGAGAGTAACCAACACTCTGAAGAGAATAACCATTACTCTGAAGAGTAAGTGACACCACCTTCAGAGCATGTGTTACTCCCCAGTTACTCCTTTGGAGTAATGGTTACTCTCCAGGGGTGTTAAATCCTCCCTACACTGGGAACTCCTTGAGAGTTGTGGTTACTCTTCATTTTAACAGTGTACTATACCGCACCCAAGGAAATTTTGATGTAAGAAAAATTTGACGAATTCAGACTTCAGCAGATTTGACGAATAAAATGTTGACAAAAATCAAGAAATTGTAGACAAAACCTGTACTTTTAAGGGCGCTTATAAACATTTGACGAATTTAAATTTGACAAATTAAACCGATTTGTCAAATTCGTCAAATTTTTTTGATGTCAAAATTTCCTTGTGTACGGTACTATAAAAGATTTAATCTTTACCATTGAGATTGTTCTACGTACATCCAGTCTTGCTATTAATACCAGCTATAGCTGATCACTACATAGTCTATAATTAGTTGTAATGTTTCAATAATCAGTGTAGCGAGAGAAACAGGTGGCACATTACTAGCCAGTGTCAAAAGAAATTATTTAAACCGCAGAGACCTGAGTTATTGACTTGGTCCTCCTCATGCAAAGCATAATCATGCATGATGAACTATAGAACCCTGTATAGTTGGACTGCAAAGTCAAAATGAAGGAATTCATTGATTCTGCCCGGTTTTCATCATAAAGCAGTCAGGGGTGCTGCTGTTCTATACCATATGTGACCGGATTCGCGAAAAGGTACCTTTTTCACACATTTGACATACCAGCAAACAAAATGATGTAACACTTCACTCCTTATATTGATTAACTTTCTCTTAGTAGCAAATTGTAGCCAGATACTGTAGCTACATTCAGTGAAAAGTGCAAGCAATTACATGCCATGATCAAAAAATTATGAAGCTCTAAAGGTTAAAAAATGGGTCAAATTTTGCGTGTGAAAAAGGTACCTTTTCACAAATCCGGTCACATATGCGTATTTTGTACCATACGCGTATGGTACATACCATATGCGTATACGCGTACGGTACAACCATACGCGTATGGTACGGAAAATCGTACCATCTGACCTGGTATGCGTATAATATCAAGCAGAAGGTTTTTGTACTGCCGTACCTATTGACTACGCCTGATGGCACTCTGCTGTTCGGGGAAGAGGGAGGGGGGAGGAGCTAGTCTTTCTGTTCAGTGAAGATCGAGATACTCTAATAGAGCAATCATATATTATTTTATTATTATTATTATATAATTGCAAGACCTCGCACAGCGAGTATAAATGCAATATTCAAATCAAAATATATAGCTACAGCTAACTAATTACAATTTTACAGTTCATTTATAAGAAGGTTGTTAAACACGGTGATAGATGAAGCTTCAAAAGTCTCTGGTTGCAAGTTGTTCCATATAGCAGTGGAAGGAAAGAAGCTGAATTTATATGTGTCAATTCTAGTGAATGGCAGGGTAAGTTGATCTGATTACTGTGATTAAGATATAATTTACTTTACCACATGATGCAAACCTATTTAAAATAAAGCATTCCTTAAGATAAAAGAATAACATGATATCTCGCATGACTATATATAAGTGATGAAACTGACATGACATCTTGATTTAGGACAATATATGATAAAACCAATCATGAATTCATCACAGTGTTGGCAGATCCAGTCTTGAATTGTGTTCAGTCCTGCTGATCTGGTAGGATCTGATGAAATTCTACATTGTCAAAGCTAATAAAGGTCAATCATCTGGGTTGGAAGCTTTATGAAAAGCATGATAACACCTAGCTACATAGCTATACAGTATAAGTCTGAAAAGTATAATCAAAGGAAGGGGATTAAATATAATATGTCTTGATTTATACGTAGTCATTGGTGTATATCTAGCTATAACAATGTATCTCGTTGTCTGTTTAACATTTCATTTCATCTTAACATTTCATTTCATCAAAGCATCTGACAGTTCCACAAAATACATGCAATAGAGTCATCACCCATATAATTTTGATGGTTTATGTAAGCACCTGTGGATTATTTTCTTGATGTCTTCTGACTTTTGTACATATTGATTTATTGCCTCGTCCTGCTGTCTACTGCCTTATTTGTCATGGATTTCCATCTTGCATTTTTATAATAAATGACTTCATTTATCCACAGTGTAATTGATTTGAAAGTACACAAGCTGGTATACTGTATATGTTCTTTAGAATAGTTGAGTTAAAATGACCAGATTTGTGAAAAGGTACCTTTTCCACAAATTTTACATACCAGCAAACAAAATGGCATAACACTTGACTCCTTACACTGATAAACTTGCTCTTAGTATCAAAATGCAGATAGATACTAGTAGCTACTGTACACACATGCATGGATAATTGTATACGGGCAATTATAAGGTATATGTTCAAAAACCTACGAAACCCCGAAGTTCAAAATATACATGGGTCAAATTTTGTCTGTGAAAAAGGTACCTTTTTGCAAATCCGGTCACAAATTATCTAGTTGTTGCATAGCAACTGCACACACTGTATGGTAAATTTTAATTTTTGTTTCTTCTTCCACACAGTACATTGTGGCTGCAATTGCTACACATATATTGCTTCTTATTGGATTCATGATCCATTGTTGATACAATGAAAATTCAAAAACTAGGCCATTATTACAAATGCTACTCCTCCTTCATATCTATAATAGAGTTAATGATGTAATGTAATGATGTGACATGATGTAATATAATGTAATTTATGCATACCTGTAACATTAATATTGTGTACTGTAGTTGTAAGAGTTAGTTGTTATTGTGTACTTTCAGTTATTGATTAATAATATTATATACAGTAGTCTGTTTTGCCTATAAATGGTCTGCCTACACTTCCCTACAATTAGAACAATACCCACACATAATATTTATGTGTTTACAAATACTCCTGAAGATAGTTAAAGATTAGTACAATAATTAAAAGCTATATAGAGCGATATTACCCAAAACTCTACTAGGGGTTTCTCTATATACTTGTATATATGAACTTTGTAAAAATGTGTTTGGGTTTAAAGGTGCCCAATTATCCCTTCAACATAAAACAAGAGCATTATGTTCCTTGTCTTACTCAGAAACTGAAATTTGAAGTTTGATCTTCTAAAGCATTATTTAGGACAAAAGACATTGATTTCTTTTAGGCTGTAGAATTGTGCCAGCATATTGATATTCACAATTTTCAATGAATATGACTGGAATGCATAGTGATATAAACGCTAAGCCAGTAGAGGTAGCATTGTAGCTAAATATAAACATAAGATTTTGATATAATTATCCATATATTACATTCTGATTGGTTACAACATAGCAACCATATTAAATAATTTGCATCCATTGGTAAATGGAGCCAATTTTTTCAGGCATATATATATAAATATTTTATTCTATTGTTGCTACATATAATCTATTGTTTACCTTTAATTTGTTAGTAAACTATAGCTTCCACTTAAAAATGGATATTTATGCCTGGTGGCACTAAAGGTGTGTCACAGTTGAGCAGACAATTTTAATCAGATGAGCTAGAGAAGTACAATGTATAATGATTGCTCAAACAGAGGAAGACCTGGAGAATGCTGATACAATAACATTGAGGGAGGTAGCAAAGAGATATAACTGTAATGTTTTTAGTTTGCTAATTAATGTAAATCTGCACGGCTGTAGCTTATAGCAATATTAGACATGCTATACTCTAAGACTGATGCGCATAGTAATTAATTGTGCAATAAATTTTTTAAAACTGTAGTTCGCTGAATCTTTGCTATTGAATGAGGCATGTGCATTGCCTGCTGAGATGAAGTAGGAACGAAAACATAACATGGCAGAGATTTTATGGTGAGTTTATGAATTCTAATGTATAGTTCAGTAATGAATGTATATTAAGTAGCATTGTTTTATTATTGTTAAGTGCGTTGTATAGCTACTCGCTACTTACTGTATGGGAAGACAATGTGTTTAGCTACTCTTATCTGAATGTACTCTTTAAAGTTAACAACATCCACATTAATTTGTGCTGTAGGTCCAGTGTGATGAATATACTATTTACAGTATGTATAAACAAGAAAAGTACGTAAACAAGAAATTGGATCCTCAAAAGAAGAAGAGTGTACATAGTATATAAAAATGCAAATACAGTGAGGAGCCATGTTGCACAACTGATGACATTTATGAAGTTCATTTTCCAGTCAGTTATTAGCTTTGCACAAGCAGTATAATTATGTATAATTCAGTTAGAACTTACTAGCTACCATGCATGTTGTAATTTCTCTCCTTGCTTATTTACCCAATTCTGTTGTAAATTGTCACACTTATAATTGAGTATATTATAAGACCATCTGCATGCTTCTGACAGCTACTGTATAAAGTAGCATACATGCACAGTACCATTTATGAAAGTTCTGCAGACAAAGTGACATAAGATTTAGGTACATTAGTATAGGACTATAGTGGGTATTGCATGGGCACGGCAAGGATAAAATGCATGTGTGCATGTGCTGATGAATAAAATACAGCTCAGTAGTAAGCAGATTATTGTGCTGAGTTCTAAGTTTGTTCAGCTAGAACTGAATGCTTGTAAAGACAGCCCATTGTAGCTAGGTGATGGCAAGGCTAGAGAAAAGGCATAATACGCATATGGTACGTACCATACGCGTATGTCTATACCGTACGCGTATGGTACGTACCATACGCGTACGGTACAAAATACGCATATGGTATAGAACACTGCCATTATACTCATTACCTAAACATGATGCTTTAACATGTCCACCAAATTGAGGCAGTACTAGCTGGTAGCAAGGATACACATGCACACACCATGTACATACACACATTTACCTGCACCAGCGTTGAAACCGGGTCGGGTCATCCGGGTCACATTTTCTCCGGGTCATCCGGGTCTGACCCGGTTTACAATTTATCCGGGTCTGACCTGGATTGGATCACGTGAGAAACGAAATTGTTCGTTTGACGACGTGGAACTTATAAACGCTATCGCGTAGCTCTTTCGTGAGCCACGCCCACTTATCGCATTACCAACATACGCTCAGCCATGCTCATTTGTTAGTAAGTGTAGTATGTAGCACGAAATTGAGGGTATCTATGGTGAGGGGTAGCTATTGTCAGTAGGTGAAGACCTTTTTTTTTTTTTTTTTTGGTCTTCAACCTACAGCTAGGCTGAAGTTGCAATATTTACTCAACACGAATCGAACGCTCAAAATGTAGACTCGTTCGCTCGCTCGAGACTAGCCGAAACACGTCTCGGCTTTAATTAATCCGGGTCAATCCGGGTCACATCCGGGTAAAATCCGGATCTGACCCGGATTGCTATCCGGGTCAGTGGGTCATCCGGGTCAGCAGTAGTGACCCGGTTTCAACGTTGACCTGCACAATTATTTGTATTCACAATTTCTTGGAATGCACAGTTTATTGTACTGTGGCACACTTCCAAGAAAGTCTATGAATTTAGGTTGACTAAACAATGCACTTTGTGGCTGGTTTGTATATTCAAAACTGTCATGTAGTAAATTCCAACCATCAAACTTGTCTCTATATAATGATGGTGGCCAATTCTAAGCAACAATCTGCTGTCACCATGTTATTAAATGCAATTCTTGTTGGGTTTTCATGCAGGCTACAAGATCTTCCACACAGGGTAAGAGAATAGAAGATCTAGCATGCAGTTTTCTCATCCTGTATAAGTGATGCAATGATGATACATATAAAGCCCTAGAAATAGCTGCAATCCTCACAGTCTCTATTAGCTGTAGCATATCAGACAAGCCCAAATGACTGGGGTGTGCAAAATTAAAGTGTAGCTGTTCATACTACATAATTATATTTTGAAGACATATCCAGCAAAATTGTAAATAATTATTTAACTGCAGTATGGAAAAATATTGATATCATTCAACATTAGTGTATAACCTTTCAGCTTGTGTACCAAAACCATGTGCCTATACTCAGTGATTTACAGAGCCATAATCCTCAGGTGTGATAGTTTACAATACCAGTAGTCTCCCCTACACACACAAATGATTTCATAAAGCTGTGTATTATTGGCTGGGACACTATAGCTATATTAGGATTTAACACAATAGGATTTCTTGGAACTATAGTTTTAAGGTACAAATGAATTCACAACCACTATAATTACTTGTACAAACCAAACAGTACCATAGTGGGCCTTGGTGGTAAGGAGGATGTTTAACAGAATTAGCTGGCAAGGTTAAAATTCATAACACTTCTTGGAACTAGAGTTATATATATATATGTAGTATAGTTGTAACATGGGCACAAGTGATTTGCCTGATATACACACACAAGCACGAGGGCGCAGCCCGAGTGTGTATATTTCAGGCAAATCACAAGTTCCCATGTTACAACTAACATATCCCACTTGGGTGACTCACCTGCAAGTGTACATGGAAACTGCAGGAATGTTTTGCGAGTGTATTTATATGGGACCATGTGAATTTCGATTGTGGGTAACGTCGTAAGAGCAATGACAAGGCGCTGCTGAGAGGCCGAACGTAAGTGTATCGTAACAAGCTTGCAGATCGCTTTGATTGTAGGTACGCAATTAAACACAAAGGGGTCCTTTTAGGATCAGCACCAATTGACCTCATTCAAGTAGAGTCAAAACTCCCATCAATTAAGTAGTAACTCTTATTGTTTTTTTTTTCCCTTTCTTTGTTACTTTTAATTTGTTGTTCTTGCTATTTTATTGGACAAGTTGTGATTTATCACTGTAAAAAAACAAAACAATCAAGACTCACGGTAGTGAGTCGCGAGGCCAAGAAGCACAAAGCGCGCGCCCACAAAATAATAAACACCCGACAACTACTGTGAGTCTTTTACATGAGGGATCGATTACGCAATCTTTTAAAATCCGCATGGCGAAATCTCAGCCTTACTAAAAGATTCCGACTCGAAACCAGGGGCATGTAACCTTTGTATAATGAGTAACTACCACACGAAAAGTCAGGCGAATTGTTGCAGTAGTTTGTTCCATCGCCCACCCATAGATACCATGTAGCCGGCCTAGCGAGCAGCGAGCAATAGTGCGATAGCTAACCAAGAGCCTCGCCCCTCGCTAGCTCAGTGGCCATGCAGTGATGGTAAGCATTTTTTAAATTTATTTGTGATGGCTTTTTATTTAGTTTTTGTTCGTAGTGATTCTGATTCCAGTTTACCTCGAATTTTGCCTAGCCTGATGTTTCTTCACCAGAGTTTTTATCATTGATGAAAGAAAGGTTACCAGGATATGTACAGAAATGTTTTCTTGCATCAGGATTTGACATGGAAGAATCTATTGCTTACATGGATGTAGGTTCTGTTAAAACAATGGAAACATTTGTAGAGACACAATTTTCACATCATCCTAGCATGCACAGCAAGTTATTACCTATTAGTTCTGGGTCCTCGTTTGAATTACCTCCAGGTCACAAAGTTTTGATCTTGAAGAATTATAATACCAAGCATTCACATCTACATTTGCGATCACATCTACAGGGGATTCTACCAGATAAAAGAATTCCCCTCCACACGGCATTGCAAACGTAGGTCTAGGATTTTAAGCACTGAAGTAGTTGAAGTTCACTGCATATGTGACATGCCAAATGCCAGATGATGGTTGCAAGATGGTATGCTGCGATAAATGTAATGGTTTCATGCTGCTTGTGTGGACTACTGTGATGATGTAAAATTGTGGTACTGTGTTGAATGCAGCAAATTTAAGGAGTGGAATCTATATAGGTAGCTAACATTTATAGCTACGTGTTTACATTATTGTATGACACATCATGTATTTGTCGAGGTAGCTAATTGTCATTGTGCTTGCTTATATTATTTTTTTATTTATTTATTTTTATACTTTTTAATGCAGTGCAAGACTGCATTAAAGGTCAGTGGGTAATAGATACCCACTGCCAGAGAAACATGCATACAATACAGAGCAATAACTAATAATTACAACTATTAGTTACTTATAATTACAATAGATAACTAGAGTTTGTTAAAATTGGTAGAAATTGGCGCTCTAGAGCAGCGGTGACAAGGGCACAAAAGGTGAAATGTACAAGCTCTCTCAGGGTTGAAGTTATTAGTAAAATGCGACCATAAATAGTTAGTTAAACGATATTTAATTGTGTTGATAGATAGTGAAAGATCAATGACTGGTAAGTAATTGTATAGTCTGGCTATCCTGTTAAAGTAAAAATGATGTTGTGTTACTGATGATGTCCTTGGATGATTCAGTTTTTGGTTAATCCCAGATCTGGCGTTGCCTCTTGCAAAAGTGATGTAGTTGTAGATGTTAAAATTATCAGTGGGTGACTTTAATATAATGATTTTATTAGAAACAGTATATCTTGGAGTTCGTAGTGATACATGAGAGGCAGGAGATGCAGTTGTTCCAGTCTGAGTTTGTATGAGGATGTGTAATCGTTAAGAATATATTTAGTGGCTCTTCGTTGAATGCGTTCTAGTGCAGTAATGTCTCTTATTAGTTGAGGCCTCAATAGTTGTGAACAATATAATAGTTGTGATCTGACTAGTGCTAGGTACAGACGTTTCTTTGCCTCAGCACTGTTAACCTGGAATGTTCTTCTGATAAGTCCTAAGGTTTGGTAAGTTTTCGTACATATGTTGTTATAATGTGCTGACCAGCTGAAGTCAGATGTGAATGTTACTCCAAGATCTTTATGCTGTGCTAGACATTTAATAGGATTTCCATTGATGGTGTATGTAGGGGGGACTGTTGTAGTCGAGAAGAAACGTAAATGAATAAATTTGGATTCGTTGAAAAGTAAGTCAGTCAGGGTGCTCCAATTAGAAGCTCTGTTGATATCAGTTTGTAACTTTGCAGTATCTTCACGAGATCTAATTGCATATAGAAGTTTGGCGTCGTCAGCGTATATAAAAGGAGTTGCAAATTGAATGAATTCGGGTAAGTTGTTAATGAAAATGACGAATAACAAAGGTCCTAAGACACTTCCATTATGATTATTGAATTTTAATAATCTGTTTTGAATCGAATTGATCGTATACAAAGTTTGTATCTATATAGTTACTTGCTTGTTACAAGATAAAAAGCAGCTTTCTGGATCATCCTTACGCTCAGAAAACCTTTTATCTCGCCCTCTAGAGTATTATTGAACTTTTCACAGCTAGTTCCATAGCTAGCTGCAACTGGATATCTGGAATCCGGAATTTTACTTGGAATCTGGAATCTTGGGTTGGAATCCGGAATCTTGCCTGAAATTTCGTGGGATTCGGAATCTCGTACAGGATTCTAGGGTCGTGACGGACCCCTCGCACCAGCAGTGGTTGGCTTAAAGCACTTCCACAGCCTGCTTTGGGTCTAGCTATAACTCCTCAAGATTTTAATATAGCTTTACGTTTGTGGCTTGGCATTCCTTTGTTCCCTTCTTTACCACTCTGTACTTGTCTATCTGTCATTGACCAGTTTGGTGATCATCTGCTGGGGTGCTCTCATGGTCCCTTGAGGATCCAGCGTCATAATGCTTTAGTCTCTATTGTACATCATGCCTTACTCCAAGATCACCCTGGTGTTCTTAGGGAGCAAGGCATTTCATCTGACCAATCTCGTCCTGGCGACATATACCACCCTGATTTTCATCTTGATCGTCCTGCCTATTTTGATCTCTCCGTCAGAAGTACCACTCAGTCTGCTGTCATATCTTCTGCTTCTTCTCAGGCTGGGGTGGCCGCTGCTGTTGGTGAGATAGCTAAGGACACTCAATACCAGGACATTGTAAATGATAATGGGGGAGATTTTATCCCTCTTGTATGTGAGACCTTTGGTGTTTGGTCACCAAATGCCCTATCAATTTTAGGATCCATAGCTGACAGAACAACCGTTAGAAACAGTTTACCTCGAAAGTTTGCTAGGCGCCGACTTCTCCAGCAACTGTCTGTGACTTTGTGGAGGTACAATGCAAAAATGATACTCCGCCAGTATTCGCTTAGGCCACTCCAATTGGTAGTTATGTTTCTGGTCCACCGCCCGCATCCTTTTTTGGAGAACGTGAAATTTCAGAAATACATGGGGAAAATTCCCGCATCAGATTTTTAAAAAAGCCAGATTTCAGAAACAAATATTGGGCTGCAACAAAGATACTAAATCAAAGTGCTGACGTATCATAAATTGCCTTTTATCAGTGAAAACCTGCAAGAAATGGGCATAGTGTATAGCACAGATCGATATACTCTAATAGAACAGTCAGTAAATCACAAAAATACCAGGGGCGGATCCAGACTATTAAAAAGAGGGGTTCCATTTTTAGAATTGCAACTTCATGCAGCCTAGCTGTAAGTTGAAGACCAAAAAAAAAAGGTCATCACCTTTTGACAACAGTTGGGCCTCACCATAGATACCCTTACCAACTATATTTCCTTATTTATATCTAGATACATAACTTGCTACACTGCTCCTCAAAAGACTACTGTGACTGCTCTATTAGAGTATATCGATTTGACTGCTCTATTAGAGTATCTCGAGTAAGAGAGGTTCTTTCAAAAGGGGGGTTCCATGGAACCCTTGGAACCCCCCTGGATCCGCCCCTGAATACTCTAACTGAGCAGTCACTTCATTGTTACTTTGTTGCTGAACTCCGCCCGCCCGCATCTAAAACTAAACTTCAAATGACCAGAAACATAAAAACAAATTGGAGTGGCCTTACTGCTGAGGACGAATTTCCTGACTTTGACATTGGTTAAGTTAAGTACGTAGCTAGTAGTAAGTGTATAGTTAGGTAATAAGTAGTAGTATGGTGTAGTTTTCAGTATGTACTTGTGTTTCTTTATTCAGAATATTATTATTATCTTGTAAAAAAATTTTCGTACAAATTAATATTTTTGCATACGATAATTATTTCACAACAAAAAATAAAAGAAAATTACGGTGTATTGCCAACTTCACAGAAAATCTTCTAAGGTATACTTATATAAAGTATTGTATTACTATAGTGATAGGTTGATAGCAGCGAGAAATAGAGGCTGTAATCTTATGGCTTCATAATCCATGCATAGGATTATGCAAGAAAAACCATGGCTAACAGGCCAGGTGAATGCAAGAAGAAAAATCATGTGACTTGTGTCTAGGCACTGATTAGTAGGGATACTAGCAGTGTTGTTTGTGTCTGATATTGAGTTGTAAGTTTGTTATACATCTATGAGCTCAGGTGTTGAGAAAATTATGAACCTCATGTGAAATGTGATGAGGCCTGCAAAACCATAAATAACTCTTAGTAGTGCCTCACACTTATTTGGCACTTGCACTTTACTTCCTTAGTATGTACTTATACTTCCTTTATATGTATATATGTTGGTTTGATTATGGGACTGTGCAGTCTGCCTTATGTACTGTATGCAGGTATACAGCAATCATATTATAATGGTGTCTCGATCCGGTACTTCATCTGTAGAAAAGTACAATATGTAGCTTAATACAGGCCAACTACATTGTACGTAGCAAATAGTTTTATTCTTTAGGCACAGGTAATGCTTATGAGCAAGGATGGGAACTGAATATATGAAGTAACTATATTATACACAGTAGTACAGTACTAGCATACACATGATCACATATTTATCATACAATGTAAACTTGTGTCCTTTAAATTTTCGCTATGAGTGGCACTATCTAGTGTATACTGATATCACTCAAAATTTGGGCACTTTTATCCTGTACTAATATTACAGATGGCAGTAATGGGGATTGTGGGGCAACTATAGGAGTGAGAAATGGAGGAAAGATGTGAGTAGCTCTATAGGAGTTGACAAGGTGGTTTAAAGACACTAAAATAATGATGACAAAATTTCAGAAAAACAAAACAGTAATTGGACAACAGAAGAAAAAGCTAACACAAGAAACGAGGACAGGAAATGAGTACTACTGTATAATGTGTGTGCTGTTTCAATTAATTTAATTTATGTATATAGATAGGCAGATGCAGAGCAATTTTAGAGTGACCCCATAAGCCACTTTGAGCCCAGCTTGGACATTTAGAGGCTCAGTATCATACAGTACCTGGTGATCAACTAGTAAAGCCTTAATAAAATTATAAAAAAACTATCATGGAATGCTGTTCAAATACTAAGATATCAGCTATGTTGGTATGCTTTTCCTCAAAAGTACTTTCATAATAAACATAATAACATTGGCAGTTATCCCTCCACTGTTGATAAGGACTCAACTTTGAGGAAATAATGAACTTAGACTATAACTCTAGGAGTTTTTCAAAGGCAGATCCAGAGGAGTCCTGAAGTTTCCAGTAGCTGGTCAAGTATATTCAAGCAAGGTTCAGATCGAAATACTCTAATAGAGCAGTCAACTACCCAGTCACATTTTGTATTGTTCAGTTTACCTCTGCCCATTGAACAGGCTGTAGGAGACCAGGAGTCCTACAGACTTTCAGCACTTGTGCTGTAAAGCCTTAATAACTAAATAAATAAACATCACAGTATAGAATAGTATCTCAATTGTGGTAAGAACAGAATTTCTTTCCCTTGGGCACGCTCCCCAGGCCCAGGCCCCCACATCTGTTGTGTGCTTTAAAGTTCACCTCTTTATTCTTTAGCCTGCTGCTACTATGCCAGCATATTTAAGTGTACATGTGACAGAAAAATTTGGAAACCTGTCACCAAAATTCCTGGAGCCACCTTTGCTTTTTGTAGTAAGTATATAGTGTATGTGCTGTTCTAGAACAATTATCTGTTCTGATGTGTAGCTACGTACTGTATTAGACTGTAAAGATCATGAATTCCAAGAAACTGTTTTAAAATTGTTCATAACATCCCAGCTGTTATTCCTGAATTACTAATTTCTCATTATTGTGTAAATGTGACATATTTTTGATTAAAGAGATAGGTGTACTAGTGACTATTACACCAACTGTACTCTTCTGTTATATACGTATATAAATACCTCTGATATACATATCTGTTCATGTGTGTACGTGTATATTCTTTAGCTGATATTAATTTTGTGCATCCACTCATTTTTATAATTATTGCACTTACTATAACAAAGTGATATTGATGCATCACTCTCATAATTGCATAGACCAATGGACCACGCATGATATGCAATGATACACAGCTTGTATAGCACATATAGGCCATGAAATGAGGTCTAAACACAATAGGAGTTTAACCTAGTTGCCATCTTCCCACTGTGAAAGCAGTCTGTGAACACCAATCTTTTATTGACAAACCTTTGAGTTACCATTAGTACCTGTCTTGGTTTGTTTTTCAGACTGGTGAGATCATGAATCCTATTGAGTAGTTCCAAGAAAATCCTTTATAATACATTTAGACTAACAGCTGGAGCTTAGCCTTTTTGACCAATTGGCCATGGTATATTCACTAATTGCATGTGCCATCCCACCTATACAACACCTGAGATTGGTGTCTCTACTTCTGATATGAATAATGACCAAAATAGTCCCTATGATACACCTGTGTCTAAGCATCTAGGATTGTTGGTAAATATAGATTTCAAAGGATATCATATATATCTTTGAAACTGGTTGGGCATCGAGTCATGAGCAAGCTACATTTCACCCAGGTTAAACCCCGAGTGGTGCTTGAATGCCCACACTAAAGTGGCATATATAAAGACAGTGAACAATAATAAGACATTAGACAAACAAGACAATAATAATATATTATAGAAATAAGGACAAAAAATGAGTACTACAAATACACTATTTATACAGTTTCCAGCAATCCTATATAGATAGGCAGGTGCAGGTATATATACCAGTTTAGGATGACCACAAGCCAGTTTGAACTTTTATAGAGGTAAACTTAACGATTATGTACCTGAAGAAACATTTGGGAATCCCTGCCAGTATGCTATGTAGATGTACATGACTTTCAAAAAGGTTTGCAATAAACATGATAATATACTGACTGTTATCCCTCTACCATTGATGAGGTCTGGACTTAACTTTGAGGTTAGCTATATGTAAAAACAATTTTGCACGTTGTTGGTAATCTTAGACTAACCATAGATATTAGAGCACACACCTATGGACTAACTTTAGTACTCCCTTGTAGTAACTGTATATACATGTGGACACTAAAACAGTAATAATAATAAAAATAATAACATTATCTTCCTGTTGTGTATTACACTGTCAAACTATGAATCCATTACTTAGTTCCAAGAAACTGTTTTAATAACATGAATTTTTCTTGGTGGTCAGCTGGCAAATTCTTCATGTAATGTGTAACATGTAAACACACATTCATAATGTGTGAAGGGAAATGCTTAATGTTTCAGCTATCATTCCTCAGTTAGTAGTTACCACTCCTGTTATGAAATGAATAATTGCTGTCAGCAAAATCAGTCCCTTAAGAGTATAGGTAGAACTTTGCAATTGTGGCATACTGTAACTATTCCACTAAAATTATGTTACTTAGTAGAGCTATTAGTGACTATTAGCTACTCTTCTGTTAAACAAATAATATTATACTTTTGATATATCTGTTTACTGTATGTTTGTAGCTGATATTTGGGCGTCTATGCACTCACTATACATAATATTACACACATTGTGACAAGTGATCCACTGAAAATCCACTCTCCCAAATGCATAGACCAACAGACCACAAAATGCAGATGCAGCTACTCAGCCTATCACTGTAATGCGCAGTGCATAGGCTATGATGAGATCTAGACATAGGAATCTAACCTATAGTTCCATCTTCCACTACGAAAGCAGTCATTTGAACACTATTCTTCCTTTATCTATAAACTGTTGAGTTAACTTTGGTGCCTGTCTTTGTTTGTTTGTCAGACTGATGATATCATGAATCCTATTGAGTAATTCCAAGAAAAATCCTTTAACAGTATGAATACATCTAGACTAACAGCTGGAACCAACCTTGGTGACCAGTTGGTATATTCACAATCTTTGGGTGCTAGTTTGGTAAATCCCACCTATATCCCACCTGGGATTGGTGTCTCTACGTCTGATATGAATAACCAGCAAAAACACTCCCCAAGATGTAGGTAAATCCATCTGTGTGTAAGCATCTAGAACAGTTGGTCAGTATAGATTTTATTCCTTATTTTAAACATTGTTATCATGTCATGTTAATCATTATTCACTGGTATTTTGCTTATATGTGATCGGGCCTGCGAAAATAGGGCATGTGGGCACATGATTTTTGCCTACTTTTTCAAACTTCCATCGCTCATAACTTTTTATACCATTATGCTATTGCGGTCCAATTTTCAGCTCTTGGTTAGCATTTAATTGGCATTATGATGCAAGTTACAGAATGCAGATATTCTGTACCAGTACTGAGATATGACCTGTAGAGTGACGAGGTGTAGTTTGTGCCCACATGCCCTGTTTTCGCAGGCCCGGTCACATATATATATAGACTAATTATGTGTAGAATGTACAGTTCTGGCCTATATTCATTCATGCTGGTAAACAAGAAGTCAAGAAGTAGCAGCGATGATGTTACCGTAATTTGCTTTTTTTTCATTGTAAAATAATTTTCGTATGCAAAAACTTGTACAAAATTTCTTGCACGAAAATTTTTATAAAAGATCGAACGACTCTAATAGAACAGTCATTCACGTAAATCATACGAAAATATTTTTACAACGAAAATTTTTATCACGAAAATAAAGCAAACCACTACATAACTAATATTTGCTTCATGGTATGGAATCAAAACTAATATAATAATTATTATTTTCGACGAATCCAGAAGTCTATTACTGTAGATACGTCAATTCGAGTATTTCTCCATTTCTTTTTTTACTGAGTGATTAAAACATGTGTAAAATGCAGCATGAGTCTTTTACTCAATACATTCCAAAGCAAAAGCAATAAAGTGCAAACAATTTGGGTCTTTGCTCACAATTGTGTGAAAAGGCGTCATGTCTTATAGCCTTTCTAAAATCTCCACATGTTGCTAACCTATCACTTTCGTAATAATAGTGATATGCTAGAGGTATAATATATCATAAAATATATCACATTAATTGTTTGTGACATTAACAATAAAATTCTGACAATAAAATGGGATATAGTGGAAACTGTCTAAGCCGGTCACCTTCGGGCCAAGATTTCTTGGCCTTAATAGGCAGGTAGCTGTTTTAGACAGGTAAATTAGTGTATAAACTTCTCACTAGGGGAATTTAAAGCTGGTCTTTTTAAAGAGGTGGCCTGTCTATACAGGTGGCCACTAAAACAGGTTCCACTGTAGTTAGTCCCATCACAACTGTATGCCTCATCCTGGAAATTCAGAAGATTGTAATCAACTGAGATATAATGCCAAGATCTTATCAGGCCTCATCATCTATGTACACTTGACAATTGAGAACTAAAGAACACACATAACATTATATAATTCCTCTGTCTATATAAACTTACTCCCCCGAACCTTGATCTTTACGTATGTACCACTGCTAGTGAGAGAACCGCATGCTCTGACCAAGTACCCTGTACCTGTAAAATTGACAAGGCATTAAATACAATACAGCTAAAAATCTGTCACTTTTTATACAAATGACAGATTTGGGGATCTGAAAATTCATCACACCCTTGAGGTAATACAAAATTTCTTAGTATACACACAGACTGACCTGAATATCCACAACGTCCTTGATGTTACTACAGTCCACGCACACTTGGTGTAGTCCACGTACACTTGACAATTGAGAACTAAAGAACACACATAAAATTATGAAATTCCTTTGTCTACTTACCCCCGAACCTTGATCTTAGTTGCCAAGTTTAGAGCAGCTCTAGCCAAGTTATGTATGTAGCACTGCTAGTGAGAGAGCTGCATGCTATGACCAAGTACCCTGTACCTGTAAAATCAACAGGCAGGCATTAAATAGAATACAGCTAAAATCTGTCACTTTTTACATAAATGACAGATTTGGGGAACTGAAAATTCATCACATCTTGAGGTAATACAAAATTTGAGGACCTGAAAATTCATCACACTCTTGAGGTAATACGTTTGAGGATTCACAAGTTGGCCCAGCAGTGACCTTACTAGCTACACAGTGTCCTGATTAGACAGGTTTCACTGTACATAAAGACCAGTATGCAATCATTTGTGAAAGAGTATTTTTTGTACAAGCATCATGTAGATTACCTTACTTCTTCCACCTAGTTCCAGGACTTCTAAATTGGCACTACAGTGACATGCAATACTGAAAGCTGTTTGGTCTGTACGAGCACACCTTGTTGACAATCCATCCATGAGATATAATTTCAAGCGGGAAAATATTGGTACTTGCTGCTACTCAACTTGGTACCATCACAGAAGTTTTCAGCTTGGTCTCAGTGAACTTGCACTAGTCAGTGCAGACGTCTGACAGTCTAAAAACCAATCGCATACACGCGGTTAATCAGTGTGAATAGATGTGGCACTTTGTACACTAGGCTCATTTTTTTTCACTCCTCCTTTCGTTACTGAACCTCCACGAAGAGCTGAGAACATCAGTATTCTCGCTGGCGACTCTTTACAGGGGCGTACCGAAGGGGGTTTCAAGAAACCCCTTTGGATTTTACACACTACTTGAAACATTAAGAAATTGAAACTTCAGGTTTCCAGAATCTGGAATCTTTCGTGGAACAGGACACATTGTAAACGTTAATAATAGTTTCTCACACGATAGCAACACTTAGGCCACACCAAGTCAAACCTTAGTTTCTGGTCACCCGCCCGCATGGTAAACCTGGAACCCTAGTTTATGAGGACTATTATTAATATTACAGGTGCTTAAGTGCATGTGACCCAGCAAGACACTTATTTTTTACTGCAAAAGATCGAGATACTCTAATAGAGCAGTCAGGGATTCCAATAGAGCAGTCACACTACTCTTAACTCTAATATTAGGTATATATGCCACACTAATAAAATGTTTCTAACTATAGCTAGTTTTGTCCTTGATTATATAGCTGTTCAGATTATAACTGTTACTAATGCTTCTGTAACCAAAGTAATTTCAGTAGCATTAACTACTAGTCCATGCATGCAGATGGGCCATAGCTTTAACTTTATAATTCAAATGTAGTCCTCTAATGATTAGTCTAGTAACTTCAAATTCTTTATCACTGAACACTGCAGGGGTATGGAAAGCCGGCAACATTCGGTGAGCTTAAACTTAAACTTTTCCATAACTAAAATTAGATTGGCAAGTAGAAACCCTTATAGTTTAAACATTCCCAGATGATCACTAAAAACACTAGTCTGGAGCACTCAATGACTCAAAACTTTGACAGTTACTTTTCTCAAGGTTTGCTGAATAGAAGGCTGGAAACACATAGCTAGTGGGCTAAGACTTCACATTTGAATGAAGAATTTCTGATGTGAAAATAGAAGTTAAATTTCATTTTGGAGCATGATCATTTGAACAACTTAGCTATAGCTAAGTCATAGTAATACTTTCCTGACATAGCTAATGAGACATTTATTTCACTTGGAAAGCATAAGTAGCTACATGAGCAAAACATTTCCTATAGTATATTCTAAATAAATAAATAAATATACTTAAATGCTATACACAGGGCCGCCCACAGGGGGGGGCAACTGGGGCATTTTGCCCCGGGCCCCAGCCTGAAAGGGGCCCCAGGAGGCCCCATGAAGGGCCTCCTGAATACCTGTTTAAAAGATCGATATACCCTAATAGAGCAGTCAGATCTAAATACTCTAATAGAGCAGTCACAGTATTCTTCAGAGGAGCAGTGTAGCAAGCTTATAGATGAGGAGATATGGTTGGTGATGGGTAGTTATTGTCATTGCCAGCAGGTTGTGACCTTTTTTTTTTTTTTTTTGGTCTTCACCTTACAACTTGGGTCAAGGGCCCCACTTTAACTCTTTGCCCTGGGCCCCTTAATTTCTCTGGGCGGCCCTGGCTATACATCAGTGTATAGCTAGCCATGATCCATCAACAACTTTCCTAGTGCATTGTTTGCCGAAGCACAACTACTTATGTTGTTGGTTAAGTTTGACTAAAAACAAAATCAACATGAATTTGCTAAATTGAGCAAATAATAGTACCATACAGTATATTGTCACAGTATAGGGTCTATAGTCCTGAAGTCCTGATCATCCGCCCGCCCGCATCCATTTGTAGGCTTGGGAGTGACCAGAAACTAAGGTATGACTTGGAGTGGCCTTATGGCTTATGATTTTGTGTGAAAAGATCGTGATACTCTAATAAAGCAGTCAGGCAAACTACTCTAATATAACAGTCACTTAGCTATAGTGGAAACCCCTTTTCAAAATTCCTGCGTACGCCCCTGCTTTAGTATCAACTAGACGTTCTTCTTCAAGCGGTGTAGACTCTACATATCTTAGTTCAAATCAGTTAAGTACGCTTCGCCGCTCCATTGAAATCCAGTTAGCTACAATATAACAAATATTTAGCAGTATTCAGTCCTCTCAAGACATGGACTGCCATCAATAATTAATGTAAACCGCGTATCACGTGTATTCACTTGAGGTGTTACAGGGACTTTCCAAGAGATTTCCCCTAAATAGGCCACGTGATCATTGTCAGTCAAGTGGAACTTGTTCTTGGCATAGATACTACACCCCCCGGGATTGGAAACTACGCATACTTCCCATACAAAAATCTGCCGTATCTCCAGTTGATTGGTGTTAACTCAGAAGAACTTTCTTTAACTTCTGTAATACAACGCATATTGAGTTGTGTGAAGTTGAAATTCCTTTCTTTTGGTGAACCATCACTGTCAGCCTTTCTTAAACGCCAGACAGGACGCTAAGGACGATTACTCCTGTGGCCGCTCTCAAACTTTTGTTAGCTCTAAGTCTCAAATGGCGGTTTCTACAAAAGCCAATTTTGTACTGTGCAGGTGACTTGGTATGACGAATCGAACCAGCGTAATTGTGAAAAGCTTCTTTCATCACAAAGGCGTTTTCAGTATTTGCGCTCCGCCCAGGTCTTCTTCTTTTGCTAGCTCTAGCGTAACGAATCGATGTCCTGTGTAAGTTATCGTTTCATTTCCTGATAGACAAGACATCAGTTAATCGAACCAACACAGTTTGAAACTCAACTAAGGTATATGTGGGTATTATGAGTCACTTAAGATAAAAGCATTCTTATCACCTAATAATGCGACCCCAATTTTTCATATTACTTGTAGGCAAAGGTGTACCCATAAACTACACTATCCTAAAATTTCAAAAATTGTCCTACCATGTGGTGGACTGTATGATCTTTTCTCTAAAGTACTTTATGTGCTCCTATTATGAGTCATATGGGGGTATTATGGGTCACAATTTCATTACTTCGTAAGTTAATTATTTTAAATCCAATTATGGTAAATGTTGTGGAAATATTTAAAGGCACTCTAATGGAATTCAAAACAACATAGTTGACTTTGTTTTTGCACTTTATATCTTCATGCTCCTTACTACATGGTGAGAGGCACATGCAGCTAATCTGAAGCAGTATTCCTGCTTAATGAACTGTGCTATCTCTTAATTGGTTTTGTGGTTAGCTTATGATCACTGTCTATGTTGATCTGAAGTAGTGTCATCCATTTCTTCCTAAATCTGCAGGATTTAACCCTCTGAATACATTTTAAGCTATGCGACCTTTCATACAACCTGACCCAAAAAACCAGCATATACCTTATAGCCTTGAAAACAAAATTTTCTATTTTAAAAAAGTCACTACATGTGTCAACTGCGTAAAATATTACTGTTTCAGTTGAACGCGCAGGAATTACGTTGTTCGCAACCACTTTGGTGCTTCTTTGGAAGTTTCTTTTACTGTTACTGCTTCGTTATTGTGACTACAGTATCGGCAGTGGGAAGATAACTTGGCAGAGCATATATTTATTTCATGTAGAAAGGTATCAACGGAGGTGCGGATAGAGGTGTCATAAACAACAGTTTCCAATCCCTGGTGGGTGTAGTATCTATGTTCTTGGTTATGGCTCTACAATGCGGTACTCATACTTTAATGTATTTTAGAATTCTATAGAGATGTGTGGGAGGAAGGGAGAAAAATAAATAAATAAAATTTTAGTGTTTAATAATATTATACTTCTCTCTCAAGACATGGACTGCCATCGATAATAATATAAATCGTGTATCAAGTGTCATTCACTTTTCATTTGAAGTGTTACCGTGCAGGTCCCTTTACCGTGCAGGTCCCATTTGAAGTGTTACCGTGCAGGTCCCCCAGGCGAAATAGATCGGCAGCTCCCTTCTCTCCTAGGATGAGGGAGGCCTTTGTTTTTAAATTTTAAAAGACCGCATCAACCTTGATCCAGGTGGCCAGAAAGCAGTTAACTGAATTCATTCAACTTCTCGAATATTACGTTGGTAAAAAATTTTCGCGTAATAAATTTTCGTCGGATGCTAGCTTCAACGAAATACTTTTAACGGTTAATAAATATAGAAATACGGTATATGATGTAAACGTGTGTTTGTATGTAGTGAAATAAAAATAATAGTATGATGTTTGTGATCTCTTTCATAACCCTTAGCAAAGCATCTAGCTCTACGAGTGGCAAACCAAGTTGATAGGTCATCCTCAGGGCACTATGGCAGTGGTCATAGCAGGTTTTATTCATTGACAAGTACAGAATGATTGATATACTCCAATAGAACAGTCAAGCAATAAATACTCCAATAAGACAGTCAGGCAATAAAATACTCTAATAGAACAGTCATTGAACAATATAGCTGAATATTTACATCTCTGTCTGAAAACACTCCCAGATCCCAGATGCAATCTCAGAGTTGCTATTTCAAGATGGTGGCATTCCCCAAGATCACCTAGAAAAGCATGCTTTGCAAATACTGTAAGTGCTTTACACAGCTTGAACATTGGGTCTGTAAATTATATAACTGACAAAAATTAGTGATATCCCCCCAAAAACACCTTTGCTGTAAAAAAAAGGCGCGTCCAAGAAACTACAAGTATCTGTAACCCCATGTAAAACAGATAAGCTGTAGAAAAACACTCCATGAAATTAATGGGTAACTGAAAGAGCTGATATCTAGAGCAGCCAAGAATCAATAATGTTACTACAACTGACTATGATTACCAAAGAATACCTTGGCTGTAGAACAGGTAAATAAAAGTAACTGGCAACCAAAACAGCTGATATCTGAAGCGGCCAAGAATAAAAGTTAAGTTGATACAACTTACTACAATTATAAACTTGCAACATTGAGTCCTAATCATTCAACTGTGTTCTATACATTCACCCTTGCTACATCCTAAATTAATTCTTTGTAACTCTAATTGGCTGGTAATTTGGCCGCCTTTTTCAATAGTCAGAGTAAAGAAAAAAAGGCGGCCAAATTACCAGCCAATTAGAGCTACAAAGAATTAATTTAGGATGTAGCAAGGGTGAATGTATAGAACACAGTTGAATGATTAGGATGCAATGTTGCAAGTTAATACTTGTAGTTAGTTGTATCAACTTAACGTTTAGTTTTGGCCGCTTCAGATATCAGCTGTTTTGGTTGCCAGTTGCTTTTATTTACCTGTTCTACAGCCAAGGTATTCTTTGGTAATCATAGTCAGTTGTAGTAACATTATTGATTCTTGGCTGCGCTCTTTCTGAATCAGTTACCCATTAATTTCATGGAGTGTTTTTCTACAGCTTATCTGTTTTACATGGGGTTACAGATACTTGTAGTTTCTTGGACGAGCCTGTTTTTACAGCAAAGGTGTTTTTGGGGGGATATATAATTATGTGTAGAATGTACAGTTCTGGCCTATATTCATTCATGCTGGTAAACAAGAAGTCAAGAAGTAGCAGCGATGATGTTACATTTTACCACTACATAACTCATATTTGCTTAATGGTATGGAATCAAAGCAAATATAATTACTCTCTATGGAGAAGCGAATCCAGTGGTCTATTACTATAGGTATGTCAATTCAAGTATTTCTCCATTTTTTTACTGAGTGATTAAATCATGTGTAAAATGCAGCATGGGTCTTTTACTCAATACATTCCAAAGCAAAAACAAAAATGTGCAAACAATTTGAGTCTTTGCTCAGTGTGTCACAATTGTGTGAAAAGGTGTCATGTCTTATAACCTTTCTAAAGTCTCCAGTTTGACTAATCATAACTACATGTTGCTAACCTATCACTTTCGTAGTAATAGTGGTATGTTAGAGGTTTAATGTGACCAAGTGTCAGGGTGGAATTCACAAGTTAAGCTATGGGCTGCTAAGTACATGCAATTGGAAAGGCTATTATTACCTATTTTTGGCACAGATCCAGTCACAATTGGTAATCACAAATATTAGTGGCAAGCAGTGACATATCTAGGGGTAGGCCTGTGCCCTACCAAATAATTCTGGTACCCTACAAAAGAATTTTGGTATGCACGATCAAGATACTCTAATAGAGCAGCTGTCAATCACTGTAATAAAGCAGTCATTTTATTCAGAGCAGCAGCGTAGCAAACTGCAGTTATAAATAAGTACTTTATCAGTGGCATAGTAATAGGGTTGCTATTATGAACAGGTAGTTATTATTTTTTGCTCTACCAAAGCTGAGAGTCTAGATATACCACTGGTGGCGAGTCCAGTGCCTAATTCCATACCACCTTGGCTGTTATTATGTGTGAGTCAGTATAATCCTCCATGCAAAAACAACTTGGCTGTGAAAAGAGGTGCGTACATGAAAGTAAAAGTAACTGGCAGCTGAAAGAACTGGCATCTGGAATGGCAAAGAATGATTAATACAGTTAACTTAGTATAAGTATTGTAGAACAAGACCTTTACTGTTGACTAGTGTTCTACATTCATTCTTGTTGCAATCCTTAGAGTAATTAATTCCTTTTAACTCTAATTGGGTTGCACTGACTATTGAAAAAGGTGGCCAAATTACCAGCCAACCAGAGTTTTTAAAAGGACTTAATTTGAAATGCAACAAGACTGATTAAACATAAAAGTGTAACGGTAAACTATGCTTTTTATAGTTGAGCTGTATTAACATTCATTCTTGGCTGCTTATGCAGGTGTCAGCTCTTTGCCACGGTGGCAGCCATGCAAATAACCAACTGACTGACAAACATTTCACAGGTGTGATAATGCACCAGCAACATTTCAAGATGATTCAGCCTAGATCACATGCAGATAGCAATCACAATAAATCACCGACAATTAACCGTAGCTTGTGCATAAAACTTGTAATTTTTAAACTTAACACTGTACATGTCTAGCTAAATCAGTACTGGTGATGCAACTGTATGGAAACAATTTCAATACAATACACAAGAATAATAATCCACAAAGTGCTAGTTAGGCTACTTATTGTTATATTGTTAACTTATTCATGTTTCAGATCAAGAATATTTACCAATGTGGGTGGGTTGCTATTCATTACAATCTTACATGCATGTGACTGTTTTATTAGAGTTAGCTGATTTCTCTATTAGAGTATTTTGATCATTCATTTACCACTATTATCCTGCTGATGTTAACTTACTGAGAAGTAATACATGTAACTACCTCTCCCCTAACATTAAGGTTAGTCTTCAGTCCATCTAGCCGTCCTTCCTCTAGTTTGTTTATAATTTTTTTTACACAATCATTAAGGAAACAAATTTATACGGTGAGATATAGCAATGCAGGTAAGTGGTGTGAAACATAATTAGGTCTTATAATAATGAAATGACTAATGCACACACATACAACTGAAGGACTTGTCTCCATCAACATCAATAGGCACTTAACGAGCCTCACTCTCAAAGTTGGAGCTTTTGAAACAGAGGTGGTGGAACAAGTGGGTGAAGGGGGTGGGCAACTTTGGCAATGAAAAGTGACACATGTACAGTAGAGCAAAGACATAGATGTCATTCATGAGAGCAGGAGTTTTGTGGCACTTGTGAGCTCCTGGTGAGAGTCTATGAGAACAATACAGAAATTCAAATGTTTAAAATCTATTTTTCCTCCTTTCTCCATTTTTCAAACATGCTTTTTGTAAAAACAACAGGCTGTAGGACCAATTGTCCTACAGACCTTCAGCACTTGTGCTGTAAAACCATAATAAATATTGTGAATACCTTCAATTGTACAATTGTTGTTACAGAGAGTAACTTACAAAAGCATGAAGCATCGAATATTGTATAGTGTAGCTGACTGCTCTATAAGAGTATTCGATCTGTTGTACAAACATTGACCAATAAAAGCCTCCTTTACACCATGCACCTATATACTCTAAAAAACGTCACAATGAAACTAACTTGATACACTTGTCAGATGCTCCTTCCACATCAGACTCTTGATGACATCCAGTATCCAAATAAATTTGCAGACTGTATTCACCCATACAATCATCATAATAAATTATGTGACCAGATCTGATCTTATAGCCTTTCCAAACTTCTACGTTTGATGAGTCATAACTTATCTTGTGTTTAACCTATTGTTTAAAACTTACATCCGGGAATAGTGCTGTGTTAGGAGTATAAAGTGACCAAATTTCAGGCTGGTGTCATACCCCCACGTCAAGTTATGGATTGCCAAGTACATGCAATTGGAGAGGCTATAAGACCCTTTTTCGCAGATCCGGTCACATATATATTCTTTAGTGTTGTACTGATTCCGAGGAAAACTGATGTTCAATATAATTTTACCCTGTTTTATCAATACTTAACCAATACCCAATTGTAGGTCTCTACAAGTTATACTTGTGCATAGCTACTCCACTAAAGTAGAAATAGTAAAGCCAATGCTGTGAGGTTGTACACTTACTTCAACTCAAAGTTGCTAGTCAGGCAAGTGGGCTAGGGTCTGAACCATCACTATTTAGTGGTTACCACAAAACATAAACAAATTACCTAAGTACATACCAGAACCTTTGACACCAGCCCTCCAGTGGTACTGCAACTACTGAAGCTGAATAGACTAATCACAGCCCATTACAACCGATTTCCGATTATGGTATATAAAAACAGCTAATTATTGCCTTCTACCGATTACCAATCTGATTATTGGTACAACTCTAATATTCTTCATAATTCTTGAAACTTTGCGGTGCATTCATCGAGGTCACTAAAGTTATTGTTTGTGGAAGGATCTTAATTATATTTCCAACTTCACAGAAAATCTTCTAAAATACTTGGTATCACTTATACAAAGTATTGTATTATTATAGTAATAGGTTGATAGCAGTAGGATGGAGCAAGAAATAGAGGTGGTAATCTTATGGCTTCATAATCCATGTATAGGATTATGTAAGAAAAACCATGGCTAACAGGCCAGGTGAATGCAAGAAGAAAAATCACCTGATTTGTTTCTAGGCACTGATTAGTATGGAATGAATACTGTAGTGTTCTTTGTGTCTGATATTGAGTTGTAAACTTGTTATACATCTGTGAGCTTAGGTGTTGAGAAAATTATGAACCTCATGTGAAATGTGATGAGGATTGCAAAACCATAAATAACTCTTAGTAGTGCCTCACACTTATTTGGCACTTGAACTTTTACTTTCTTAGCTACACAACTCACTACCATGCACATTGATATACATACGTATACATGTTGGCTTGATTATGGTAATTTGTACAAATTACTGTACCACTGCATGTGATAATGCAAGCTGTTCTTTCTTTAAAAGTTTAGTGCATTTGATGAAACTGCAGGTGCATCATCGACAAGCTACACCATTGATCTGCAATGCATACTGTACATTGTCACACTGATGTAAGCACCACTGAAAGCTGTGAACTAATGTGTATACAGTTAAAGCAGGATTTGGCTGAGATGGTTACATTATACTTTTACAGCTAGAATGCAAGCTATGCATACTGTATATAGCTAACATTGCTCATGTTCAATATGTTCCAGGTGGTATAATTACATAATACAGAATAGTAATGAATATCAAGGAAATGGTTTATCAATATTCAGCTAGCGTCTTTACTGCTTAGATGCTAAATGTTTTAATTATTCTTTTAATTAATGGTCTATCAAATACTTTTGTTTATTCCATGAATTTTATTTATTTACTTATTTATTTATTTATTTATTAAGGCTTTACAGCACAAGTGCTGAAGGTCTTAGGACACCTGGTCCTACAGCCTTTGTAAAGCTGTTACAGAATGTGTGTTTGAAAAGATGGAAAAAGGAGAAAAAATTGATGACTGGACCTAGGCAGCCTCGAACCTGCAGCCATCCAATTAACGCTCGAATGCTTACAGAAGTCTGCCAGGTGATCAGGATGTTTTCTCCTTATCAGTTTCATGTATGTGTATCCATAGAAACACTAGAGAGTGACTTATTATTTCTACGTACCCCATGTGGAACCAAATGGATATCAGTTCATTTATTAAGGCTTTACAGCACAAGTGAAGGTCTGTAGGACACCTGGTCCTACAGTCTGTGTAAAGTTGTTACAGAAAGTGTGTTTGAAAAGGTGGAGAAAGGAGAAAAATCCAATATAATATTATTGCATAGGTATGCGATAATTATGATCATGACACTCAGAGATAAATTGTATGAGATAACAACATAAATACTGTGACATGGTATTGCACTATTCATACATTAATTTTGTTCCTTACAGTATGTGTATGCATACTATGACTGTTCTATTACGTGCTTGACTGCTCCATTAGAATATGCATCTTAACAACAAATGATTTTGTTCATTGTATTTTGTGGTATTAGGAGGTGGGACTATGCAATCTACCTTACGTACTGTATGCAGGTATACAGCAATCATAATAATGGTGTCTTGATCCGGTACAGTACTTCATCTGCAGAGAAGTACAATAGCTTAATACAGGCCAACTACATTGTATGTACATAGCAAATAGTTTTATTCTTTAGGCACAGGTAATGCTTATGAGCAAGGATGGGAACTGAGTGTATGAAGCAGTTCACTATCAATAAACTCTCTCAATACACACAAATTTCTTTACAGAAAAGTCATAATGGTTTACTTGGGATTATACGCAGTAGTACAGTACTGGCATACATATGATCACACACAGTATTTTTGTCTGTTACATCATACTATGTAAAGTTGTGTCCTTTAAATTTTCACTATAAGTGGAGCTATCTAGTGTATACTGATACCACCCAAAATTTGGGCACTTTTATTCTGTATTAATATAACAGTTGACAGTAATGGGGATTGTGGGGAAACTATAGGAGTATGAAATGGAGGGAATATGTGAATAAAGTTTCTAGGCCTAGTTTGAAGCAACTAGAGGGGTTTCTATCCATTATAACAACTTGTTACAGTCCCAGAAAGCATCCAGTCAACTGCTGTTGTCTAGTCAAATTCACAAAAGCAGTTCCAGCAGAGCTGGAGTGGTATTAGTGCGTCAGATCATAACCCATGGATTCACAGGGCTCCAGAAACACACGTACAGGTACAGGAAGCAGATTCAGCAGGCTAGGATGGTAACATAAATCATTAGTGTAATCACCTATCCGTTTGTGACATAAACTACATTTTAATTTTTAAATATGATACAGAAACCTGACTTGTCAGTTCTGAAGAAAGGATAAGGCACAATTTTGTAGTCTATTAGTACTAGCTAGTAATAGCATGGGTAGCAGTGAAATTTGGGATAAATATCATGAGTGTTGTATTGGAAATGGGGATAAATTTCACGAGGCGAAGCCGAGTGAAATTTACCATTTCCAATACAACACTCCTGATATTTATCCCAAATTTCACTGCTACCCATCAACGTTGAAACCGGTGTCACAGTGATATATGTTTCCCCGGATAACGTGTTTCCCGCACACATATCCCTAGGGATCCGTGTTTCCCCGCACACATATCACCAGCGGCGGAGGAAGTAGTTGATATGAAGGGGGGCTCCGCTGAGCTGACCCAGACTTATTTCTATAGTTTGGTAAGGTGAGACCAAAAAAAAAAAAAAAAAAAAGGTCACAACCAACTGACAAGAGCTTTCCACCTCACCAGCTACCATTTCTAGCTGATAAACTACATAAAAATCCTTACACAGCTCGCTACACACTGACTACTTTATTAGAGTGACTGCTCTATTAGAGTATCTCGATCTTTATCACGGTTTTCAGCCCCACTCCAAGAAAGATAATTTCGGTGTGATATCATTCTGAGGGGGGCTAAGCCCCCCTCAGCAGACCGAGGGGGGGCTTTAGCCCCCCTCAGCAGACCGAGGGGGGGGGGGGGGGGGGGGGGGCTTTAGCCCCCCTCAGCAGACCGAGGGGGGGCTTTAGCCCCCTAGCCCCCTCCCTTTCCGCCGCCTATGCATATCACTAACTCGCTAGCGACCTACAAGTCACAGTGATATGTGTTTCCCCGGGTAATATGTTTCCCCTTTATAAAGTCATGTGCAACGTACGTAGTGTTAGCATAGGCGCGCATGCACTTTTAATAATCATAGCTAGCCATACCTATACAACTAGATAGATATTATAAGTATACATGTTGATGGAGGAAATCAAGCCATTCACTGGTATTCAACTATAACTGCTAAACTGTGCTGTGATTTGGCTATGTAGCTATAGCATCAGTTTAATAAAACAGTAGCTACAAGTACATGTATACAATGAAATACTATCTCTAGCTATATAGAGTAAATCATGTGGTTGCAGCTATGTATAACTAATCAATGTAACTACAGCTTTGGCATGCAGTCAGTCATTATCTACCCCTTTGCCGGTTCTATCTGGGGTTCCCCAAGGGAGTATTTTGGGACCCCTATACACTTCATTATTTACATGAATGATTTACCATCTTGAGTTACCATCAGTAAAACTTTACTATTCATTGACGACACCAAGATTTATAATACTGTTAGATATTTCACTGTTTCAAAATGATTTAGACTCAGCAACTTTGTGGAGTACGAGAAATAATATGTTCTTTAATCCATAAAAGAGTGTCCACCTATATTAATGCAAAAGTCATCACTATAACTACAAAATAGCTGACACACAGGTTTTAACAAATAGTTCACATAAAGATCTTGGTATTATAAAGTCATCAGACCTATCTTGGGATCAACACTACAAAACCATAATCCCTAAGACCTACAGAATGCTAGGACTGCTCCATCGCAGCTTTAGCAAACATCAAACAGTGACATCCAAGAGAACTTTGTATATTTCCTTAGTGAGATCGCAAGTTATATACTGTTCAGTGATTTGGAAACCTAACCATATCAAGCAGAGCGGATCCAGGGGGGGGGGGGGGGGGCTTTGGGGGCTGAAGCCCCCCTTCATATTTAGGCTTTACTTGATCAATATGCTGAAAATTATAATGAAATTTTGTCTTAGCATAATTATATGATCACTAATAATACAAATACTCATAAAACCACCTTATAAACATCTTTCCAAGGTATTATCAGTGGATTTATGCTAAAGTTTATGCGACAAGGACCTGGATCAGCATTGGAGGTGTACAAGATCGAGATACTCTAATAGAGCAATCAGCTAACTACTCTAATAGAACATTCACTGGAAACATGTAGTTGGTTCTGTTATGAAATTTTTCCAAATCTGCCTGCACCTATACATACAATGAAGTGCATTGGTCTGTTTAAAGGGCTTCATTCATCCACTTGTGTAGTTAATATGTGAGGCAATACTTAATTCAGGTACACAATTTCCATTGAAAATGCTGCAGATTCAATCTTGTATTGTTCAAATTTCAAAATTTTCCACTTTCAACATTATTTTAACATGCACCTATTCAGTGTTGTGCAATTGTGGGAGGGGTGCATCATGTACTTGGTTGTATGTACCTACCCAAACTTTTCCATTAGCAAAATACTTCAGAGAGCCATACCTATAATCTAAAGGCAGTATATATAATCTACAGGCAGAAAATATTATGAATTTTATGTGGGAATGTCTCCAAATTGCAGTATTTTAGCATCTATTTTTCAAAATTTCCTGGGGGGCATGCCCCCAGACTCCCTAGTTCCAGCATGCTTTGCATGCTGGGAAGTGTGCTTTTCACACCTCTACCCAAGAGATTAGTACCTTGAGTTAGTCCCCCCTTTTATAAATCCTATATCCGCCCCTGTCAAGGACATCACACTTATTGAGCAGGTCCAGAGAAGAGCAACAAAGTTTATTTTAAATGACTATAGTTCTGATTATTAGTATAGCTAGCTAGTATAATTATTGTATTAGCTTATATAGTAGCTAGTTAGCTAACTATAGCTAAATACATGCAATATGCATGGGTGTCTATTAGCTAGATAGCAATATATCTACTGAATGGTTGGATCGCGTACTGTTTGCAACTAGCCATATAGACCTTGGAGTTACTGCACAATGGCTATATCTGAGTGGGAAACACGGATCCCTGGTGATATATGCGCGGGGAAACACGAATCCCTAGGGATATGTGTGTGCGGTGAAATATTTTAAAAAATCGCTACGGGAATCACATATCACTGACAGCTTTTGGTGGGAAACACGGATCCCTAGTGATATGTGTGCGGGGAAACACGGATCCCTAGGGATATGTGTGCGGGAAACACGTTACCCGGGGAAACATATATCACTGTGACACCGGGTCACTACTGCTGACCCGGATGACCCACTGACCCGGATAGCAATCCCGGTCAGACCCGGATTTGACCCCGATGTGACCCGGATTAATTAAAGCCGAGACGTGTTTCGGCTAGTCTCGAGCGAGCAAACGAGTCTACATTTTGAGCGTTCGATTCGTGTTGAGTAAATATTGCAACTTCAGCCTAGCTGTAGGTTGAAGACCAAAAAAAAAAAAAAAAAAAAAGGTCTTCATCTACTGACAATAGCTACCCCTCACCATAGATACCCTCAGTTTCGTGCTGCATACTGCACTTACTAGCAGATGGGCGTAGCTGAGCGTATGTTGGTAATGCGATAAGTGGGCGTGGCTCACGAAAGAGCTACGCGATAGCGTTTATAAGTTTCCACGTCGTCAAACGAACAATTTCGTTTCTCACGTGATCCAATCCGGGTCAGACCCGGATAAATTGTAAACCGGGACCCGGAGATAATGTGACCCGGATGACCCGACCCGGTTTCAACGCTGCTACCCATGCTATTCCCAGTTAATACCATACTCGCTGCATGCATATGCGCATGCTGTGCATTAGCTTTGCTACAGTACAGTATGTACGCAATTTGTCACTATGTACTAAACACGCGTCGACACTAATTGGCGCTACATTGTTAACATAAATTCTAGCCAATGAAATTGCCATTACAACTTTTTCACTGCTGTCAGTGAAATACGGGATAAATTTCACAGCTACTATTGAGACTTTTGTACGGGCAGTGAAACAGGTATGGTATTAATGCAGCAATCCAATTGTGGCAAAAATGTGAGTTTAATTTGTACTATGATGTGCATGTGGAAGAGCTGAGTTATCCTGAATCCAGTTATGCCAAAAGATAAAATTAATGATAGTATAATTATGACATCATTCAAAAGATATTATAAGTAAACTACTATGAGCTAATTACTGCCATTTTTCTTCAGTTGGGATTGATTTGAGTGCAAGGATGGCTCATGTCACTAAAGTGATGGAGAAAAAAGTTAATAGCATCGATCTGGCATTTACTATTTGATACTTAGCCTGCATTTATTTATTATAGGAGGTCAAATATCATATTTATCTTTCTAAATTTTCTGTTGAATTCATGGTTAGTTGCATTGATTCATCCTAGATCTGCTCTGACACCTCTTTTTAGAGAGGTCAAAAGTGCTGACCTTGTCAATTTTCAAACTAACTTGTCTTGGTTTACCTCAGAAAGATTTTGATAGACCCTTGTCGGCAACACCAATTATAGTTGGTATGCATTCACCTGAACCCCCGCCAAATATAGTAATATCAAAGAAGTGAACATATGTTCACTCCCAATGGTTTTGTACAAGAACAAGCATGTTTTCATGTTGTAAAATGTTTGTGCGCCTGAATTGTCAATTCTAAATGTATGGGATATTTTTAAAGCCTCATAACTCACTTGTTCTTGCCCGCATCAAAGCACTTTTTGCATTTAAAGGGCTTCACATTACTACTAAATGTTTGGGCAGCTGGCCCATGTAACAAGAGTTATTAACAAGAAACGAGGGCTCAGGTGAACGCGAACAGACTATAGGTGTAATGAACTAGCACTCAATAATTGTGACCAGATTTGCAAAAAAGGGTCTTCCACACACATCCAGTTTACTAACTTTGATGATTCATAACTTCAGATCATTGGAAAAGACTATTGACTTAAAATTTGGTCAGCAGTGAGTGCCTTCATAGCTTATTATGCGAAGAAAATTTCAGAGCTTTGTGATTTTTGATCATAGAGTTATGGTCTTCCAAGTTCATAGAATTGGATGCATGTGGAAGACCCCTTTTCACAAATCCGGTCACAGTTAGGCATATAATAATCAGCTGTGAAAAAGCTGTGGACTTTATAAACTTGAGAGTGAAAATTATTTGTGAGTTGCAAACATGAAATGACTGCAATGATGATAATACTAAAAGCCACATATTTTTATAGCTGGCAGTTTTTGAATAATATGGGTTTATTTCTTTTTGTACTCCATAAGGCCCCAAAGCCAGCCACATATAGCTACTGTAGACTAGCTTTGGGGATTACACACTGTATCTACAGATTACTTTTGAAGACCAAAGATACAATTGTATTCTAATAATACACTTAGACTAATATAGTGCACATTTTGAGGACTTCTTATACAGTCAGTGGCATAGCCAGGTATCCACGGATGGGTGGGCACACTCACCTACACATTTCACCCCATGCAACTAACTAGCACAAATGTGAGTCCATCCTTAGTGGACTCTACATAGCTACATTTGGTTTAAAAACTGTTTCAAAAGTGTATAAATGTATCTAGCTAACTAATAATATGCTACACTGCTGTTCTTTCAGCTTATTTCACTAGTCTAATGCTACTGAATGAATCATACTGTATCATACTGATAGAAGCTAGAAATTGAAACTTATTACACCTTCTTCCTTTAACTCATCTGTATACTTGTACACAACTCTTTATACTTCAGCCTGGCTCTTGAGATAATTGTTAGTAACTATGGCTTATTACAACCAATTGCAATAATTTTCACCTCCAACCGACTTAACAGCATTTTTTGTCTATCACTTTAGGTATAGATTATCAAGAGAGTCTATGCTTTAGGTCACTTCATCACAGATTATATACTAATCTATGACTTCACCCCGCCAACAAAAGAACATTAATTTTGTGCTGATACTCCAGATGTGAAAAATACGAGTGGATTTTTCTTTCAAGTTCCTCTCTTCCCCACCTAAAATTTGGATCACGTGATGCTGTGCATTAAATAGAAAACACTGAAACTACTTGGATCACGTGACGTAATCATTAAACTTATATCAATACTGACCAACTGCTGATTTACAACAAAATTATGATGCTACTAAGGTATGCACTGTTTGTCTCTTGTTCGCAATAACAAAAGTGAACGGGCACCGCTCTCCTAGGGAAATTTGGGTGGGCACGTGCCCACCCAGGCCCACTCTTCACTGTATACAGTAGAATGCACATAGAATGTATGGGATCTAAATTATAAACAGAATCTTTATTATTTTAGATCATGTGAACTGTAGGCCTAGTGAACTGCCATGATAGAAGTGGCTCATTGGTTAAGAATTTACGTGTTACTGTAAGTGTGAAGGTCCATGGTTCGAACCTGACAACACGTTTTGTACACTTGTGACGTTCTGTTAAAATTACTCGGCCTTATGATTTACACTTGTTTGGCTTTTGCATTGTAATCTTTGTAACTGTAACTCCTTTGTTACTACTATCATTAGTTAGCCTATGTACACCCCAATTATCTAATCATTCCCATATGTGGTTTACTCTGTAACCATGACAAATATGACACTGTAAATATTTATCAGATACTTAGTAGGTGAATTCATTTTTATAATTATGCTCTTTATCTATACAAACTTTAAAAATAATCTTTAATTTGCATTTTATGCTTGTACAAGTTTTTTGAAAAAGTGAAGAACAATATCTTAGTCCTGTAAACTAGAAGATGGCAGTTCTACAATGTAAAAATGGTGTGAGAGCCATGATTCTACTATGCAAGCATGAAAATTGCATTTCTTTCTTCTTGTCAATACGTATGTGTGACTGGATTTTGGAAAATCAGTCTTGCAGGGGCGTACATGTGAATTTTGGAAAGAAGTTCCACTACAGCTAAGTGACTGTTATATTAGAGTAGTTTATAGTTTATATTGCCTGATTATTTTATTAGAGTATCTCGATATTTTCACCAATATCATAATTGAGAACAAGTGTTGGGAGTAACGCGTTACGTAATATTATTACTTTTGTGGTAACTAAGTAATATAACGAAATACGCTATAAAAATGGGTAATATAACTCAAGTTACTTTACTTACAAATGTAACACGTTACCTAAGTAATATAGTTACTGTAACGAATCTAATATTACATAATATTATTACTACAAGTAACGAAGTTATGTTAGTAATCCACTGAGTAACGCCTAGCCACAACGAAGTGATGAAGCCTATTGAATGAAACTTACTCACCAGCTTCTTACTTATAACCAAGATTTGCACATTGTCCAACAACGCAATCATGTCACATGATAAGGTGGTAGTTTCACACGTGACAGCTTAAAGCTGTGGACACAAAGTAATATGTATCATAGAACTTTGCATGGGTGAGATCAAAGGAAAAAGTGTACTTTAAATTTCATAAAGTACACTCTCAGCTGGCCAACTGCTTCATCGACCACAAAGAGTGCTTTATTGCACCGCAAAGAGTGCTTTATTCGTTCAATAAAGCACTCTTTGCGGTGCAATAAAGCACTCTTTGTGGGCAATAAAGCACAGTTTCCCACGTGCCTTAGTGTAGACTAATAGCCTACGGGGCTCGCGCCAGTACGACTAATCACCCAAGCCGGTGAAGGCTGATAGCCTCGCCGCGCTGAGTGATCAATCACCCCAGCCGATACGAGTTCCACCACTGGATTGCTTTTATAGACATACCTAAATGCTTCGATGATGGGTGGGAGAAGATAACGTTGCTGTTATGTTTGTTAATGTAAACGGACAAGTCCTGGAGATATCATGGAAATACTTCACCATGTGACTCGCAATAGAATCGATTGTGGGTTGCGAGCAAAACCTGCCAAAAGACGCGATGAACGTCTACTATGCCAAACTATGGTGAAATACGTGTGAGTTACTTTGTTAAACTAGTTTGTGTGCGTTCAGGCTGCTAATAGTTCGTGCAACGCTTGTTAATTACGAGTCCTGGTGTATGGTGAAGCTACTACACGACTAGAAAGTTCCATAAATCATTTAAAGCATAGCCTTGCTCATGCTATATGAAAAATAAAGTACTCGGCGCTTGGCCTCGATGCTAATAAAGCACGAGGCGAAGCCGAGTGCTTTTATTATTAGCATCTCGGCCGCGCGCCTCGTACTTTATTTTTCATATAGCATGAGCAAGGCTATGCTTTAACATATACATATTATAGTTAGGGCTAAAACGAATATTCTAAATGAAAGAGAACGAATATTTTTAGTCAAGAACGAATAATAGAATATTCTATATATAGTGTAATGCTCTTATACAGTGTACATGTGTTATTTCTTATTATTTGTATTCAATTGTAAAACATCATTAAAATTTGATACAGTATATAGGCAGCTTTTGAAATGAAGTAAAAGTGTCTGATGATGTAGCTACTAGAGGTGTACCGATAAGGATTTTTCAGTTGTATTGATATCTGATTAATTTGTACCTAAAAGAGCTGATACTGATTATATACCGATTAAATTATTGTATATTCGTAAATCAAATAAAACTACAGGTGTAGCTACTGCATGATGTATATTCTAATGATTTGTAGCATTGAGAAAAGAGAAGTGATGTAACTTTACTATATTGCACAACTACCTATGGTGGTGTGGCCTCTATTACACAACCCAGACAATTAGGCACCGCAAATATTTTAATACATGCTCCTTTGTCCGGATTACTCCGTGTTTTGATTAGTTACCAAGATGGCTGTTATACACAGGTGATCACTTTAGTTTTCCTGTAGTGCAGTTTTTTATTCTTAAAGTGCAGCTAACAGCTACTGTTCTGGGTAAGAATATTTTAACACTAATAGCAGTACTCACACACGTTGTCATATGGCTTCTCGTAACTTAGCGTTTTATAGAATAGTGTAGAGAGGCTTTCTGTTTGTTTGCAGTGAGCAAAAAGGCTTTTCATAGCTGGCCATGCAAACTAATCGATTCATAGAGCGTTTGTGCCCATTATTACTGAATATGGAAGGCATATCGGCAACTGATCTGATCACCCTCGCGATCACCAATCCGATTATTGGTACATGTCTAGTCCAGTGTCTGATGTTGTTGAAGTTGTAGAGACTGACAAAGATTCCTCATTACTAGTGTCTGCCATCTTTACTGTAATTTCGATGTTTCGAATTCAATAATTCCTTCGAACGAAGTCGAATCGAATACGAATTCGAATATTCGGTATATTCGTTTTAGCCCTAATTATAGTTACATGTACTGCAGTTTATTTTTATGGGTAATATGTAACTGTAACTAAATAGTTCAGCTGCAAGTAATATGTAATATGTAACTAGTTACTTTTAATGTAACTAGTTACTTTTAAATGTAACTAGTTACTTTTAAAGTAACTTGCCCAACACTGTTCAGATCAATGCTATAAGTATTGTTATCATATGAGAAATAACTAGTAAGATGAAAGTTTTAAAATGCTGTGTGACCATTGAAGCATCATGTTGCACCTGTTAAAATAATTATCTAATCCAAAACAGCCAAGCTGTAAAAAAAGTGTGCAGCCCTCAGAAAGGCTATGGTGAAAAAACATGTGAAATCCAAGGTGGCGGCCAAGAAATGGCTGTGATGGTAGGTTAATGGTAAAAATTTAATAATGACAATTCAGGTAAATTTTGTGAAGCGGCACAAAAATTCACCTGAATTGTCGTTATTAAAATTTTTACCATTAACCTACCATCACAGCCATTTCTTGGCCGCCACCTTGGATTTCACATGTTTTTTCACCATAGCCTTTCTGAGGGCCGCACACTTTTTTTACAGCTTGGCTGTTTTGGATTAGATTTCATTTCTTTTTGTATTTGTCTACCCCAAAGCCGGCCTATGGCCAGCTTTGGGACTTTTTTAACCTATGTTTTTTTCTTTACTACAGGAAGAAAAGATGAAGTAGATGTACTTTAAATATTTTATCAGTAATGTACAAATTATATATATAATACATATGGGACCGGATTTGCGAAAAGGGGCCTTCCACACACATCCAATTTGCCAATTTTGACAATTGATAACTTCAGATTGGAAAGAGCTATTGCCTTGAAATTTGGGCAGTGGTGATTTCTTTGCAGCTGAACTCTCCACATGATGATTTCTTTGTAGCTGAACTCTCTACAAGGTAATTTCTTCTAGCTGATCTCTCTACAGGGAGATTTGTTTGTAGCTGAACTATCTACAAGGTAACTTCTTCTAGCTGATCTCTCTACAGGGTGATTTGTTCGTAGCTGAATTCTGTACAGGTGATTTGTTTGCAGCTGAGCTCTTTACAAAATGGTTTCTTTGTAGCTGAACTCTCTACAAAGTAACTTCTTCTAACTGATCTTTCTACAGGGTGATTTGTTTGTAGCTGAATTCTGTACAGGTGATTTGTTTGCAGCTGAGCTCTTTACAAAATGGTTTCTTTGTAGCTGAACTCTCTACAAAGTAACTTCTTCTAACTGATCTCTCTACAGGGTGATTTGTTTGTAGCTGAATTCTGTACAGGTGATTTGTTTGCAGCTGAGCTCTTTACAGAATGGTTTCTTTGTAGCTGAATTCTCTAGATCTCTCTACAGGGAGATTTGTTTGTAGCTGAACTATCTACAAGGTAACTTCTTCTAGCTGATCCCTCTACAGGGTGATTTGTTCGTAGCTGAATTCTGTACAGGTGATTTGTTTGCAGCTGAGCTCTTTACAGAATGGTTTCTTTGTAGCTGAACTCTCTAAAAGGTAACTTCTTCTAACTGATCTTTCTACAGGGAAATTTGTTTGTGGCAGAATTTTATACAGGGTGATTTCTTTGCAGCTGAACTCTCTACATGGTGGTTTCTTTGTAGCTGAACTCTCTACAAAGTAATTTCTTCTAGCTGATCTCTCTACAGGGTGATTTGTTTGTAGCTGAATTCTGTACAGGTGATTTGTTTGCAGCTGAGCTCTTTACAGAATAGTTTCTTTGTAGCTGGACTCTCTACAAGGTAACTTCTTCTAACTGATCTTTCTACAAGGTGATTTGTTTGTAGCTAAACTATCTACAAGGTAATTTTTTCTAACTGATCTCTCTACAGGGTGATTTGTTTGTAGCTGAATTCTGTACAGGTGATTTGTTTGCAGCTGAGCTCTTTACAGAATGGTTTCTTTGTAGCTGAACTCTCTACAAGGTAACTTTTCTAGCTGATGTTTCTACAAGGTGGCTAGTTTGTAGCTGAACTCTCTACATGGTGGTTTCTTTGTAACTGAACTTTCTACAAGGTGACTTCTTCTAGCTGATTTTTCAATAGGGTGATTTGTTTGTAGCTTCACTCTCTACAAGGTAACTTCTTCTAGCTGATCTCTCTACAGGGAGATTTGTTTGTAGCTGAACTCTCTACAGGTGATTTGTTTGAAGCTGAACTTTCTAAATGATGGTTTCTTTGTAGCTGAACTCTCTCAAGGTAACTTCTTCTAGCTGATCTCTCTAAAGGGTGGTTTCTTTGTAGCTGAACTCTCTAAAAGGTAACTTCATCTAACTGATCTTTCTACAGGGCAATTTGTTTGTGGCTGTATTTTCTACACGGTGATTTCTGTGCAGCTGAACTCTCTACATGGTGGTTTCTTTGTAGCTGAACTCTCTACAAAGTAATTTCTTCTAGCTGATCCCTCTACAGGGTGATTTGTTTGTAGCTGAATTCTGTACAGGTGATTTGTTTGCAGCTGAGCTCTTTACAGAATGGTTTCTTTGTAGCTGAACTCTCTACAAGGTAACTTCTTCTAACTGATCTTTCTACAGGGCAATTTGTTCATGGCAGAATTTTATACAGGGTGATTTCTTTGCAGCTGAACTCTCTACATGGTGGTTTCTTTGTAGCTGAACTCTCTACAAGGTAACTTCTTCTAGCCGATCTCTCTACAGGGTGATTTGTTTGTAGCTGAACTCTCTACAAGTTAACTTCTTCTAGCTGATCTCTCTACATGGTGATTTGTTTGTAGCTGAATTCTATATAGGTGATTTGTTTGCAGCTGAGCTCTTTAAATAATGGTTTCTTTGTAGCTGAACTCTCTCAAGGTAACTTCTTCTAGCTGATGTCTTTACAGGGTCACTAGTTTGTAGCTGAATTCTCTACATGGTGGTTTCTTTGTAACTGAACTCTCTACAAGGTAACTTTTTCTAGCTCATCTTTCTACAGGGTGATTTATTTGTAGCTGAATTCTTACAGGTGATTTGTTTGCAGCTGAGCTCTTTAAAGAATGGTTTCTTTGTAGCTGAACTATCTACAAGGTAACTTCTTCTAGCTGATGTCTCTACAAGGTCACTAGTTTGTAGCTGAGCTCTCTACATGGTGGTTTTTTTTGTAACTGAACTCTCTACAAGGTGACCTCTTCTAGCTGATCTTTCTACAGGGTGATTTGTTTGAAGCTGAACTCTCTACAAGGTAACTTCTTCTAGCTGATCTCTCTACAGGGAGATTTGTTTGTAGCTGAACTCTCTACATGATGGTTTCTTTGTAGCTGAACTCTCTACAAGGTAACTTCTTCTAGCTAATCTCTCTACAGGGAGATTTGTTTGTAGCTGATCTTTCTACAGGGTGATTTGTTTGAAGCTGAACTCTCTACAAGGTAACTTCTTCTAGCTGATCTATCTACAGGGAGATTTGTTTGTAGCTGAACTCTCTACATGATGGTTTCTTTGTAGCTGAACTATCAACAAGGTAACTTCTTCTAGCTGATCTCTCTACAGGGTGATTTGTTTGTAGCTGAATTCTGTACAGGTGATTTGTTTGCAGCTGAGCTCTTTACAGAATGGTTTCTATGTAGCTGAACTCTTTACAAGGTAACTTCTTCTAGCTGATGTCTCTACAGGGTCACTAGTTTGTAAATGAATTCTCTACATGGTGGTTTCTTTGTAACTGAACTCTCTACGAGGTAACTTCTTCTAGCTGATCTTTCTATAGGGTAACTTGTTTGTAAACGAATTCTCTACATGGTGGTTTCTTTGTAGCTGAACTCTCTACATTGTGGTTTCTTTGTAGCTGAACTCTACAAGGTGATTTCTTCTAGCTGAATTATCTCTTTCTATAGTTGCATGAATTCTCTACAAGGTAACTTCTTCTAGCTGATCTCTCTACAGGGTGAATTATTTGTGGCTGATCTCTCTACAGGGTGACTTGTTTGTAGCTGATCTCTATACAGGTTACTTGCTTCTAGCTGATCTCTTGAATTCTCATCGGGTGACTGCTCTATTAGGATGACTGCTCTATTAGAGTATCTTGATCTCGCACTTGCTACACTAAGTTGGATTTCGTGTTATAACTCCGTGGTTTTAAGTCTGATTAAGGCTGATTTTCCAAAACCCAGCTTAGTGTGACATGCTAGCTCTATTGGATACATGACACATAGCTGTATGTCTTGATATCACATATTGTTTGTTTTGATAGGTACAACTCCTTAATTACAAACAAGAATCACAAACAATACTATTAAAAATATCAAACATGATTAATGGTAAGTTTGTACTTTAGCACAGTCTATACAAGTTAAAATATTGATTATGGGTTTTGGTGATAATTGACATTGATTTAACATTTGCAGACATGAGCTCATAATGTGTGATATAGATTTGTTGAATTTCCCAAAAATGTATTGAGAAAATTTATTGCCAATCTAGTTGGAACTGTGTGACAGGCTAAAGCCTATGAATTAATATTAATTGTAGGGATTCACATGTAGCACACAAAAATCCCACCAGCATTGCTAAGAGTTCAGTTGTTAAATGAAATTTACAAATTTGACATAATAATGTGTGATAGAGAGGTGATGATAGGCAAAGCCACATCTCTGTTTTATAAAAAGCAAATTATTGTGTTGATAGCTACTCTACAGCACACCACCATACAGTCTGTGGTGGTGGGGTGGTGGGTTGGAGATTGGTATATCAAAAAAAAGCAAAAAAAATATAAAAAAATAACAGCTGAACAAGTCAAATGGAGTCTTCAGCCTTAATACAGTGTTCTCAAGACCATCAGTGCCACTCCAAATGAAAACAATACACAACAGAAAACATCTGGGAATGTGCAACTCTTAAGGGTGGCTGTGTTTCTAGTCTGGTGTTCCATTTGGATGGTGGCATTCCAAGGTGCCAGAGAGTGGCATACATCTCTCTTGTGAAAAGAAGCCTGGCCTGAGCATGCAAACTAGTGGTATGGCTGTAGCGTAAATATGTAGTGGCATGGCATGGCTATCCATTCATGGTGAAAAGTCGACACAGATGGTGAAAGCAATGTTGTGATGAAGGCTGCAGATGTAACCTGCGCTGTTGTAGGATTCTTTCTGTATCCTTTTCTAATTGTGATAAGACTATTTGCTCAACTAGCACTAGTACCCTTACTGCTGTTTCAAGTATTGAGTACTACACTTGGGTCTGTGTCACTAATGATATTTACTGCAGAACTGTTTTTAATCAGTACCGGCTTGGATTAGATAAAGCAGCTTTGGGTTTCACCTTTTATTGCTGTTTATTAATAACGATTTTATCAACTGCAATACTACGATGGTTTCCTTGTTCCAAAAGAGCGAGATTGGCTGATGCAAACCATATTATGTAATTGTCTATACTATATTATACTATTATACTGAGTATACTAGTATGCCTTCATTGCAGCAAAGATGATTTATGGATTGTATGTTATGTATTTGAATGTGTTTGTGTGCATAAGGCCACAAATGGTAGATTCCTTGTTTCCTGTCACCCACCCGCATGGTAATTTTAGAGCCGCATGCAAATTTGATAGTCACATGATTTAATTGTTTTTGTTTATAAGTAGTGTGAGCATGTGGTGTATTATTGGAAAGGTCATTGGTAGTGAGTTTCTGATGTTTTTTACTGCCAAAAAACATTTATAACTACGTAGTTTGAATCCATTCCAATATCAGGCGGATTACAAGCTTCAAGTAGCCATTGGTGAGAGAGATACTACATTAATGAACACGAGTCCCACTGATCTGCATAATTATCTGTTATTAAAGTGTGTGGAACATTTGGAAAATTTGTTGCATCCACTGTGCTTTGTATAGCTTTATTTTCATGCATGCTTTATTTTGATGCAAAATTTTCATGATAAAATTTTCATGTAAAAAATATATATTCATGTGATTGCACTGAACGAAATTTATTAAAGTTTTCATGTTTACAAATAATAATAGTTGAGTACCGCATAATGCAAGCTGTCAATGTTTACATCACTGCTTCATGAAAGCAAATGTTAGATAGTACATGTTTACAAGTGAAATAGCTATGTAGGTTAGAATAAATATCAAGCTTTGTTAACTACTGTCTATTAGCAGTGGCAGATACAGGGGGGTTGCAATGGTTTCAGCTGAAACCCCCACTGAAAATAGTATGCGCCCATAATTTATTTACGATTCATGTTGAAGAGTTATTCATGGTGTATTATATTAGGACTTTTTCTACTGGCGAAGCTTCATCCTTTTACCTTTGAAATCAACATTACGTTGTTCAACAGCAGGTAGTCACCTTTTATTTTGTCTTCGACTGAAGTTGCAATTCCAGAGTAGAACTCCCCTTTCAAAAAGTCTGGATCCACCCCTGACAGTTATTGAAAACTTCCTCAACCTGAAACACCCTCTGAAAATTCTAAATCTGCCACTGATTAAGGCATTTCAAATTATTTTCAGTGTTGGTCCAATGGTAAAAAAGTAAAACTACATTTTAATGCTTGAAGAAGTGCCTTAGTTGAAAGTTATTACTAGCTACAACAAAGGAAGTACACACTTAAGATTTTTGCATAAGAAATTTAAAACAGAGAAATATTATGGTAATACCTAAACCAGTGCACAGAGTATGTTCATGACATAATTCTTTTTAAGTAGTTATGGCTTTCTCTCTCTAGTTGTTCCTCACATGCCCAAGTTTCCTGCCTAAGCTTTTTTGTTAATACAGTGAAATGGTTCTAGTATCGATAACATCATTTGCATCTATTTCTTGGCCACCACTTTTGATTTTGTGTACTGACTTTTTGAAGGCCACACCTTTTATACATGGTTGTTTTGGAATGAAAATCATTTAAATACCATGAAGCCAGCAATAGGGCAACACACAGTGAAAACTAACAAATGAAGGTCACTACTATTTTCTGCCACAATACTCGCTATTTTTGTGTAGTGATGTTCACTACTTTTGTAGTGACCTTCACTATTCTTTTGTATTGATCCTCACTACAAAATTAGTAGTGAACGTCACTACACAAACATAATGAGTATTATGGCAGGCATTAGTAGTGACCTTCACTAGTTTGTTTTTACTGTGCAAGCATGCTGAATACAGAAGTGCAAAATTAGAAGTACCCTAACAGGACAAACACTTCTTTCATAATACAAAATATTCTGGAATATTCTAATTTTCCATTAGTGGGTTCATCAAATTATAATTCTTTACTTAGAAAGTTCAATTTTTGCTTCTGGTGACTATCCAATTAGAGTAGTTTTAACTGGTGATTTTATACTAGTTTGATTTTGCCTTGTAACTTTGTAGCAGTTATTCCAATCTTCTTAACTACCAAAAACTTTCTACAACATACAGACTGGACTGATTTTAGCCATGTTAAAAAACAGAGTTCTGATGTGAATACATAATTATGTAACCAGATTTACAAAGGGGTCTCATTGCCATTCCTACAGTAGTTCGACTAATAATAACTCCTTGTGTTTACATGGTTTACTGACTGGTTTTATACTTGCTTGATGTCTCTCCGTCTCACATGCAATAATGGTGATCAGGTATCCATTGGCATTACAGCTTAGTTTACTGTTTCAAATGGTGATCGAGGAAGTAGTCCATTATTACCTTCTGACTTCTGTAGTATCATTAAGTACGGTAGTACTTAATGGTAGGGATCGTCAAGGTTCACGATTTCCCGCCAAAAAATTACGCACCAAAAGCAGACTTGCAAAACCATCTCGGCGATTCAGCAGTATTGTATTACAAAAGTGAAGCACGATTTCGCCTTCAAAATGACACGAAATGCATCCTATGAGTTTCCACGAATTTAAAAAAAAATTCTATCTGATCGAATTTTCTAGTGACTGACTCCCTAACTGATGCCTTCAGCCAGGCCTAGCGGGAAGATGGCAACAGCTACAGTCCTACTCTTGCATGAAAACGGCTCGCTTTGTCTATAGATTAAACCTTTTCTACACCGATAGAAATACAATCCTTGCGCTAGGGTCTTACCTTTCATCGTTCTTTAATGTCGCCATCGTCCTGGATTCACTACAGGTAGTGTTAATAATTCCACAAATGGCTTCAATGTACGGCACCGTCCGTTTCAATAAGAGTGCTCGCTAAATAGAGTAATCATAATCTTCGCGGTAAAATATTCGAATACACGTGGTTGAAAGTTCGAAGTTGATTTTGAGCAGGAAGAGTGAGCTGTTCACAATCGGGAAGCTTTGTACGTGTAAGTGAATATATTTAGCGACTTATATCTTTTGTTTCTGGCAAAGTTAACCGGCAAAATTAATATTGCTTGCGTTTGTAAACGCATTTCTTTGCTGTAAACAACGTATCTACCTCAAGTATTTGAGCGATATTAGAAATAATTCGTAGCAAAATAGCGTTAGCTAAGGGTATTGTGGTTATTATTGCTTTGTGTGTTTTCTCTGAGGCAATATTGGGTGCGGCAATGCCTTCGAAGGAAGCGGCGCGGAAGAGTAGAAAGAAGGAGAATAACAGGGCGTACTATGAAGCTCATACAGAGCCTATACTCTCAGAGAGAAAGGACAAGTACAGCAGTGAATGCCGATCACAGCATCATGCTAGTGAGTACTACAAAAATGTAACAGCGTCGCGTGAGAAATCAGCTGAAGCCACCAAAACATCATTTAACAAAGATTTGGCAAAGTCTTGCATTGAGTCAGCGGAAAGGCAAAGGGAATACTACCATCAAGACTTGGAAAAGTAACTTTAGTGTCCTGTGTAATAGAAAGTGCATGCACATAAAAGATAAGATTCATGCAATGTTTGTAAAAAGTACACAAACAAGTGGAACAAAAAATTAGGAATTCTCAATATGAGTAGGGATCAAAGTAATAAAAAGTACTGAAACAAGAGAGATTATCTACCACCTGAAGTCATGCTAGTACACACGTAATCCCTACTTCAGTGCCATTATATCTTAAATCTTGGCAACTGAAGTAGCGATTACGTGTGTACTAGCATGACTTCAGGTGGTAGATAATCTCTCTTGTTTCAGTACTTTTTATTACTTTGATCCCTACTCATATTGAAAATTCCTAATTTTTGTTCCACTTGTATTATAGTCTGTGGTTGCACTCAATATATTTGGTTAACTTTGATACAAATCCTTCTGGAATGTGCTCAGTGAAATAATAAAATTAAGAGGCACTGTATGGACTGGTTTGCTGCAAATAAAGAGAAACAAGTTAAATCAATACTACAAGAGAATGTAAAGGTAAAATTGAACTAAATAAATTGTTTGATGATTTCCCCATCAGGCAACAGAAAACAATTAAAAAATTGACCCTGATCCATCATGGAATTTGTCATGCAATAGTGGTGGTAGCAATTGCAACTTATCAATCCATGCAATTCTAGTAGATTATTAATACTTGGCACAGTTAGTAGCAATTCCGTTGCTAATGTTTTAGAAATTTTTGACAGTTACACTACTGTGTTTTTGGGAAAATTATTGTTCTTCTAACTCAAGGTATACACTCATAGAGTCAAAGTGTGCATGGACTCAGGAATATTGTTGTTCTCAATAGTAATTGATGTCTTGTTTTCGTGTGTACGTAGTAACTTTTTCATCAATGACAGTTTTAAGTATTTAGGTGGACATGAGTTTAACTAAAATTCATACACACTTGCCAAATTTACCAACAAGCAAATTAAATGAATGATTTGTGGTATATGTTCACACACAGCTGCCAATTGTATGGTAGCCAGATAAATGCTTTTGAAAACTTGATTAATTTGACACTTTAAAATGACATGTGGGCGGTCATAGTAGCACACACACTTTAATAATTTACTATGCACCATGGACTGATATCGATTAATGCACTCTTCTTCTTCAAAACCCTACGTATGTACGCACTATGCAAGTGCAAAAAAATGTTTTTACACATGTGCGTACATAGTGGCTTGCCTATTGACAATGTTCACAGGTGTTACATACAATGTTCATGTCATGCTATGGTATTTTTCTTTAAATTGTCACTACTGAACAATGTCATATGTGTCTAACATAGTATGAACAGCTGCTGCACAACATCACCAACATTTTTATTATCTTATTGTGAAACATGCAAGTTGATCTTACTAATTATACCACAAGTTGATTCATGACAACTCTTTATAAATTCAATAGAACTTTCATAATTACATGGTATTTATTGCAATGGTAAGCCTAGAGTTAAGTAATTAAGGTTATGGGATACTGATGGACTGTCAAACAAAAATTTTATTACGTAATTAAGGCAGGCTTGGTGTTGTTGTGTTGTGTATCAGCTGGTAACAGGCTTAAATTGTTGGGAGAATCATAGCATGCTGACTGGACAGGTACAAGGTACAAGAAAACACATGTAACAGTACAAGATAACACAGAAACAACACACTTAGCAACTGGCGCATCTGTAAGCGCATGGGTAATTTTGCTGACTATATGGTGATAATTATTTTCCTGAACCAAAAATCAGGACTGTCAAACTAGTTGTTAACATTTTGTATAAACAGACTACTAGTTTGGCTTCTTGTCTAGGTCCTGACGGAGCCATTTGTTAGAAATAATGTTTCTAGTGCTTGTGGTATCAATTTTAAAATTAATTTTGTGACCACAGTGTCTTGCTTTAGGCCGTATTATAGTCATATTTCAGCAACTATACATGTTATTCACAAATCCTCTTGTCAGTCCCTCACAAGTGATGTTCTTCAAATCTTAGAATTGTAAGTTCTCATGTTTCTTCATTGGTCTGATTTTTGGTTTATAGTGTTCACTAATTAGCATGGGGACAACTCATGTTTCCATAACAACATTTGAAATCCATGTCGATTAATGAGAAGTTAAGAATGCATAAATATTTGATAACAATGCATTAAGAAAAATCAAAGCCCTAATCATGAAAAATGATTGATAGTGTACATGTGGGGTTTACAGTATCCCGTAACCTTAAGTAAACCACTTTATGTGAGCAACACATGTCATAGTCAGAATTTGCATACTAAAAAACTCATTTTATTTTTTAGTCCACAAAATTAAGCAGCGTTGTGTTTACATAGCTACTGTATGTGGTTTGTATGATACAGATGATTTCACAACAACACATTGAAAAGCCACAATTGGTTGCATAGTTGGTGAGCCACAGATAGAATTAGTGTTACAACAGATACTGGTATCAAAACCACTGAGGTTGTGTGCAATACTGTAAATTCATATCATAGTTCCAAGAAATAAGATGACTGTTAACTTAAATGTAATCTTCCCCCACATGTTACACACATAACATTACCATATTTAATATAGTATAAATGTTTGTTTGCATAACAGTGGCTCTAGTGGACTGAATACAGAGCCTCGCTTTACCAGATGGACTTCTTTTCTAGTGTTGAAAGCAAAATTCAGACTAGCTGGTAAGACTGATATATGATGACTTTATTCTATTGACATCAACCAACAGTAACTGATGTCTGTCATAGGCATGGTGCTCGGATAGACTAAGCATTTAAACACACTTGATACAACTAGAAATGGTGCGGATACATTGTGTATGTGTAGCTTGACTAGTTCTACCATATGTATTATACATACGTATAATTACAAATCGATCAAGTATTATCATGAAAAAGCTAGGAAGCTCTGGCTAGGTATATGCAAGGAACAACCATTATGATCTATTATAATCACAGGAGAGAGTGTAAGTTTAAAAAATTAATTATAGTTTGGTTTAATAAAATTTGATGCAATTTACTCCCACATGTGTCATAGGTGTTAATGTGTTGTGCCAAACATTTCCTGTACTGTATAAGTTGTGTAGGAGGTGATGTTAAGAGTTGCTTCATTCAGAATCACAAATGTGAACTATTCTGTTCTGACAATCTCCACACTGTCAATTTGGAACTACATAATTAGAGTTAGCAGTAAAGACTATCAATGTCTTTTACTTATTCTTGGGTTAGCAAATTCTGTGAGTATCCATATTAATGTTTGCATGAATAAAGCTCCATTTAATTAGATATTTTTGGTCCAGACAGGTTTCTGAATGTGAGTGAGCTTAAGAGAGATGACAAAAAATAAACCTATAGTGACTTGCCAAGTGTATGTCGCAGAGCACTCCGCCCATTATCCCTATAAAGCAAATGATAGTTTTATAGGTGTTTCTACCCATTTTTATGGAGATAAGCCAAAATTAATGTTGTGACATGATTATCCCAAACAGAAGGTATTTGCTCTCCACCAAACCCATGGTCACTGTTTTAAACTAGACCAGATAACTCTATCTTGAGTTACAAGTACTCTTGCCCATTTAAACTCAAAGTAGAACAAACTGGAATCACCATACAATCATTGCCTACAATTTTGATGCATAGACTTTAGTACTATTGATCATCTATTGGAGAAGAAATTATAAAGTTTAATTATTCATTGCCAATCCTACAGATATACAGTGTAACATTGCACTGACTGCAGTGTCTGATGTATCTGTGGGTGCATCATGATATACCTATAATACGTGCATGTTCTTCAAGTAAAGTATGCTGTTAAAAAGGGGGAGTATCAAATAAGCTCTATACACATATTACACAGTAAAACAGTCTCCAATCAAAATAAATAAAATAAGTATGACACAGGAAAAAAGGAAACTCACATGGGTCAATCACATACAGCAATTCAATAGAAAGTGTCTGAAAAATTTTATACAGCGGACATGCAATACTTTTGTCCATAGCACATGATACTCAATGATCATGCAAAGGTTTACCTGAAAAGGATAAGTACATCTATGCTCATTTTATAACAGTGGTCCTTCCATTATCCATTAACCAAATTCATTGTGCCCTAGGTGTGTTCAGATAATGGAAAAGTTCAGATAAATGAAGTCCATACATTTGTTATACAGAGTTCAGTTAAAATACTTTAATATATATCGACTTTAGGCAAAATACTCTAATAAAACAATCACTCCACAAGTTTGGATAACAGACAGTTCGGATAATCAATTGCCAGATAATGGAGGGACCACTGTATACCTATTGAACATACCAATAGTTTGCTCCACACGAGTGATAACTTCATCATTATCATAATCAGCATAGGTAATACGCTGCAATTTTTTGGGTATAACACCCCCACACTTTATCGGGATCAAACAATTGCAGTGTGTCTTACTAACTTTATTGTAAGCGTACTGCAACTCTAAGCAGTGGTGGTCATATGATGCAGAGAAGAGGATTATTATATATCGGCTTGTGGTAAATGCTGTCATAATGTCATCTGTAGTACGGCCAACAACATAATCAACTGGGGTTTGTACACGGTAACCCTTCTCCATCAAGCCGCTCTTTAGAATTGTCTTAACATAATCTTCAGTGTCTTGTGTATGTGATATAAACACATCATACTGGAAGAGATCTGGTGAATCTGCCAACAAAAGAAATTCAGTTGTAGCTACTTTTGTTACACAACAATTACTTTGATCAGCTTCAGTTCACAGGCTGTTCCATTGTGTGCAAGCTTTAGTTACATGCGGTATCATTATACATGCAAAATGACTGCTACGTTAGATATACATGGGATACAAGGATTACCATGATTTAAACCACAGCGAAGTATTATACAGTAAACTTTATTAGGGACATCTATGCATTAGAAAAATTCATAATATTATGGTCTGATGGTCTTATATTGAGGTTACACTAAACTGTGTTAGGGACTCACTAAACATGGTTACAGACTTACTTTAATGAAGCCATTTATTATTGTATTAAAATGGGTTACTTAAGTGGTGGCTTTTTTTGTGAAAATTAAATTACGTATGATATTATGTCAAATACACGAATACATGCAACAAGAGATACATGGGATTTAACCACCAGAACATTAAACAACTAAGACAAAATATCCCCAAGAAAATGTATGCAGTTGCACTCACATGGCGGTGGAGGTAACCTCAATATACTTGTCATAAACCGTCTTCTTATTACCACTGACAGTACAACAGTTATCATTATCAGTGATAACAACAGCATTGATGCACCCAGTGAACCTGCAATCAGTAGGATCATACTAGTATCACTGTTACTGTTCTCCTGTTGATCTGGAATAAGAACAAATACACATAATTTTATATTTTGTGTAAAACATATTATTGAACATGCTTTTTAGCAATTTTCTCTATTATGTCCCGATTTAGCTTCATTATGGCCCAATTAGGCTTGTAAAATTGCTGCCTTTCTTTGACAGTTCTATTAGTATTAGAAGTTTATTGCTTCATAATAGTACCCAAAGACCTAGGATATATAAGACTGTTCTATTAGGATATTTCCCACCACAGTAAATGTGCTTAACCAAAATGTCCAATGATCCCTGCATCCATTATGGTGGTATTGTGTTCAACATAAATTATTACTTATTTTGTCTTAAATAGTGTTGAACGTGTCTTTTAAATGGTGTAAACTTTCACTACTAAAAGCTAACACTTTATGAGCATCTGTCAAAAAGCACACACATTTTGAACTTCTTTGCATAAATAATCCATCTGCAGAATGTGAAGGAAACAATTGTAGTATAGAGCTGATAAAACTTCATCTGTATGAAAATTTGCTGTAAGTCAAAACTGCTCAACCTGAAGCTTAAGGTAGCAAAAAATTAATGACAAAGATTCAGTGCAAAAGCTAAGTTCATTATCAGGTGTCACTAGAAATTAGTTTGAAGACCTTACAGAAGGGATGACTCTATACTGTTCTGTGATACTACACCGTATCATCTACTCACCTTACAAATATTGAAAGTACAGTAAGTACAGGAGAACTAAATGTAAGTGCATATTCAGTAGCTGATAACATGGTAATTAGTGCAGAGTACACACAATGGCTGGATGTCACATAAAACTGAGAGTTGCAGCATTCTAAGATGGTAACCTAATGTTGGCCAAGAAATACTGCAAACTTTGCTGAATAAATTTCTAGTCCTGGAAAATATAATGTTAGTTACTTTATTAATTTTGATCTCCCATTAACCTAACCACATTGTTATTTATCAGATGGGTGCACTATTTATTAAAAATAAAAAGATAAAAATTAATTCTGTTAAAAAGACAAAGTCACATCATGGCAGCATTTTGTTTAGTTACAGTATACCTGCTTTTACTGCTAGTGAAAATGTCACATTATCTCCTTCCTGGGCAAGTGGAAATAAAAACACTGAGCAACTATACTGTCCAATGAACTGATGACTGAATTGTTTAATGAGTAATGTGGTCTGTGCTGAACAATCAGTCATGTTGTAAGTAGAGTTAACAACTATTCCAATATCACTATATACTGTGCCCAGATAGTTAGGATCAAGGTAGGAAGTGTTGTTGAAATAGAACCTAATGACTGTTAGTGGTGAAGCTGAATCCACACTGCATGTAAAAGTGACTGGATCACCGACTGACGCCGTTACAACTTGAGGACCAATATAGTCGACTCGAGTTGACCTAATGCTGCAAGCTACACATGAATGTACATACAGTAAAATCATACAGATAAAAATAAGTTACATAACTATAGGTTATTTGAAATTTATTTTGTACAGGGAAAACAATATACAAAGAAGGTTGTTCTTCAGCTGTGCAATGTAGTATACGAAATACAATAAAAGTCAGCACATCACTGACAAGAAACACACACACAAATGCTAAGCTACAACAAAACAGCAATGTTTTAAACAGGTGTTGTGACACAAATGTACATTCTTACCACTGAAGCGTATTACAGTTGGAAGAGATGAATTATTTGTTCCCAACATGTTAGTGGCAACACAGCAATAGAATCCCATGTGATTTGGTCTTAACCTGGACAAGAAACAGATTTTACAAACAAGAAGCAAACCTTTCTGATACTTACGTATTAAATGTGATTGTGCAATTATTGTTTGTGAAGACAACATCAGGAGTAATGGCCAGGGGTACAAAATCTGTGGAACAAATAATGATCACCACTAGTTTAAGGCCATACCTATTTGAACTTATGTTGCGCGGGCCTGACCGACTACACTTTTCTTCAAAAGAAATAATTTTGAAAATCACGTGTGCGGATCACGTGTACTTAATTTAAGACAACACTTCATCAGCACCCTCGTGATATAGTCCAAAAGGGACCATTGAAGATCGTCCAATACTCTAAAATTGTAGAATACGATGGGAAAGCTCTTTTGGAGATATCTAATGCTACTAGAAGAGTATGAAACCTAGATTTTTAACTGTGTATGTACTATTATAGCTACATTCATTATTTGCCTTTTGTATGCTTGTGTTTAAAAATTTTCATTTTCAAACTGACCTACCTACCCAAATTTAAAATAATTTTGCCTGCACAACATAATATAAGATCAAATAGGTATGGCCTAATGATCATCCAATTTATTGTTGCTGTTATTACCCCTAATGTCTCTTTGATACACATCTCTTGTCCATTCGCAAACTGGCAATGGGTTAGCAACTACATCACAGTTAGCAGTAAACTGTTCCCCAAACACTGGAATAGTGTCTGTTCGGTGTTCTAGAAGTCTTGGTTTGTCTATTTACCAATAGATAGCCACATAATTTTAATACAGTGCACAAATAGTACTCACAGTATACATTAAAGTTGTAGCACACAGCACAACTCTGCATTTCATTGTCAAAGCAACATATCTCTGATTTATCCAGTGTGTAGTTAACACTTTCAAGTGTGTAGTAACTAGTAGACTGAGTTACTAGTATTGAGGCATCATTGCAGTATGTGTAATTGCCAGTTGTGGTTGATGAAGAGTTGATAGGTGTGTTGAGGTCACATGATAATGTCATCTGTGGATCACCTTCAGTCAATTGTACATCCCTGGTTGGACAACTTTGAAATGCACATTGGAAATTGGCTGAAGCTATAGTAGTGAAAATGCATGATTATAATTATTGAACAAACTACTTATGCGTAATCTCTAATTTATTGGTTGGGAAGGATACGAAATCAGATTTCTCAAAAGTTGTATATGCTTAATGCACTGTATACAATATAAATTATATGATCATTAAATTTCATGAACAGTATATACACCTCTCACCCCTCTGATCAAGTCATCTCCACTGACTGGTGTATGTACGTAAGGGTTTATAAAATATCCAGGTCTGACCTAGATTTTACACTTTATCTTGTGACATGATAGTATAATGTGTAATAATAATTGTATTTACGAGAAAGCAATTGGTTGGTAAGCTTCATTCATTAATTCAAGGTGGGCTTCATTACTGCTTCAGTATTTTGTTGTCACTAGTGGATCAGATTGGTAACTGTAATTAAATTACAAATAGTTATAGTAACTTCATTACTTAGGTAACAGATTACATTTGTAAGTAAAGTAACTTGAGTTATATTACACGTTTTGTATAACACTTAGTTACCACAATAAGTAACATTATGTAACATCATGTTACATAAGTAATGCATTACCCCCCAACACTGCTAACTAAGTATCAAGACTTTAGGAATAAACCTGAAGGGAGGGAAACAGTTAATCCAGACGGAGGACTATATAATATTATAACCCTGAGGAGCAAATTTTTTGAGGTTCAACAAAGTTAGCTACCTAATGCCACATAAACTTAATTATTAGTTTCTCATCCTCTTGTACTCAAAATAGCAGTGCGGGAGGGTGGATTTTTATTTTATTTTATACTGACTAGATTGCTGAATTAGCTAGCTAAAATGAATCAGAATGCAGTTTTCTGAGACTGCTTTAGCAGGGTAGCAACTTTAGAAGGTGCTAGATAGCTGCACTGAGCCACCAGTGGTGTAAAAATTAAGTAAGAAAAATGGCCATGAGGGTGGGGATAAGAACTAATAATGTGGCCTGTATTAAATTATTTTGAAGATTTGCAAACGATCCCAAAATGTATTAAAGTTTTTGCTGTTAATCCCTAAGCCTCGAAATCAGAAAAAAAATCTGCCTTGAAATAATTACGCTATGCCGTATATTTACATAATTGTTGTTGATACTTCTGGGAATTGTTTGCAAATCTGCAATAAATAATTTTTTTTTTAAATTAGGCCACTTTGCTCAACCTTGTAAAATTTTCCCCTAGAATATTAATTCAGGCTATACTTTAGCACTGCCCCTCCCCCTGGGTCAATTGCCCTCCCCTCCAGGTTTAGCTACACCCAAAACCTTGATATAAGTCCCAAAATCATATGTGTATTTGTACTAAAAGTGTGTGTGTGTACACATTTGTATATGTAATAGGACGGATGGCTGTGGTATTCGGGATTAATAGTGCAAGCATTGTAAACAGGAAGGAGTAAAATAGTGCGAGGCGAAGCCGAGCACTATTTCCTTCCTGTTTACAATGTGAGAACTATTAATCCCGAATACCACAGCCATCTGTCCTATTGTAATTAATCCGACAACCATAGCAACTGTTACTAGGAAACAGAAATTCTAAAAATAACCATTGCAAAAGACCAATCACACTTAGCAACTGTTGCCTAGCAAAGTGATGTTTACTTTAGCAATGGTTACTTAGCAACCATTACTAACCAACCATATTGTTGCTATGCCATGGGGCATCTATCACTATGGTAACACTAGTTGTCAAGTCGGATATTTACTTCTAATAGAAACACACCACACTATTTTAGCCAATCAAATTAGTATTACAGGTTTTTGTTAAGGGACCTTGACAAACAAGTGTTATACTAATTCTATTGGCTAATCGCTTGATGTATTTCAAAATAATACGTCAAGGTGCTATTGAGAATACTATACTGTAACACATTCAGTTGTTGGATTAGATTAGCATAGTATACATTATTGAAATGATCATATCAAAACTTGTGTAAGATATTCTGGATTTCTGAATGGGTTATGCCCGTTTCATATAAAATAACACCGTCTTCTAAACAAGGCACCATAACTTGCACATACTCTGGTTGACAGGCATGAAGTTTGGTTTATCAGATTCCTTGACTTCCTTTTATTGTATGGTGTGCTATAGAGATTTTGTTAAAGGTGTAAATTAGTGTTTTTGTATGTAGTGTAAAGTACATGTATTTTGCATTGGACAGTGATGACAAGAAATGATGAGAGTTTATGTTGAGGTTTCAAAAAAGATATTACATTTATTTAATGCTTAATTATTAATTTTTAAGGGTTTAACCCAGTGTTTTGAAAACTTTTAATGTTGACCACCTGAAAATGCTTGGTTTGACAAATCCCATACATACGTTTTAATATATGTGCAACTATTTTTGTAAAGCAAAACATGTGACAAATTCCTTACTCCTGAGGATAATTTCGGTTATAAATCTGACACCGGGTCTATGCTTGAAAGGTCATAGAGCTACGTATCCATGGCTTTATGATTTATGGTTGCGTCACATTCTGGATCTCACCTTTCATGAAGAGTGACACCACTACCGCAACTTGTAGAATACCTCGTGGTTGAGTCATAGCGTCAGCCCTCAGTGTAGCCTGCTGGAGCTTGAGAGGATGCTTTCCCAGACTGTAGCTATAATTACTGTGTATACAGTATAGACCTTGGTAGAAATGATAGCGGAGATATTCTACAACGTAAAACTAGAGCGTACGTTCCCTTTGTTACATCTCTTATAAAACTGTAGGTTCCACATCCTCAGGGAAGAACGAGAATTTCAACTAATGTCAGTTCGAGTTCGTGTCAGTTTTCCAGAATTCCGTTTCATGACGATCATTGACTCCGTAAATTACTCCATTTTCAGTTTGGGAATTTAAGGCGCAGCCAGTTCCAGTTCCCACCGGTTCCACCTTGACGGGAGAGCTGCACAATGTATCATAGGGAAGAGTCACCACTCCTAGATCATAGTAATGGTTATACTTGTAGGATTTCCGGTTGTGGGTGAGGAATTTTATGATGGTTCTGTTCTATACCATATGCGTATTTTGTACCATACGCGTATGGTACATACCATATGCGTATACGCGTACGGTACAACCATACGCGTATGGTACGGAAAATCGTACCATCTGAGTATAGCTAACCTGGTATGCGTATAATATCAAGCAGAAGGTTTTTGCACTGCCGTACCTATTGACTACGCCTGATGGCACTCTGCTTTCATTTCTGTTCGGGGAATAGGGAGGGGGAGGAGCTAGTCTTTCTGTTCAGTGAAGATCGAGATACTCTAATAGAGTAATCACATATTTTATTATTATAATTGCAAGACCTCGCACAGCGAGTATAAATGCAATATATAAATCAAAATATATAGCTACAGCTAACTAATTACAATTTTACAGTTCATTTATACGGTGATAAATGAATATTGATATTCACAATTTAGCATTTATAGCATATTGATATTCACAATTTTTAATGAATATAACTACATGGAATGCATAGTGATATAAATGCTAAGCCAGTAGAGGTAGCATTGTAGCTAAATATAAACATAAGATTTTGATATAATTATCCATATACTGCATTCTGATTGGTTACAACATAGCAACCATATTAGGCAAATGGAGCCAATTTTTTCAGGCATATATATATTTTTTTTTCATTAAATATTTTATTCTATTGTTGCTACATATAATCTACAGCTGTATTGTTTACCTTTAATTTGTTAGTACACTATAGCTTCCACTTAAAATGGATATTTATGCCTGGTGGCACTAAAGGTGTGTTGAGCCGACAATTTTAATCAGATTAGCTCGAGAAGTACAATGTAATGATTGCTCAGACAGAGGAAGACCTGGAGAATGCTGATACAATAACATTGAGGGAGGTAGCAAAGAGATATAACTGTAGAGAAAGTAATGTTTTTAGTTTGCAAATTAATGTAAATCTGCATGGCTGTAGCTTATAGCAATATTAGACATGCTACACTCTAAGACTGATGTGCATAGTAATTAATTGTGCAATAATTTAAAAAAAACTGTAGTTCGCTGAATCTTTGCTATTGAATGAGGCATGTGCATTGCCTACTGAGATGAAGTAGGAAAACATAACATGGCAGAGATTTTATGGTGACTTTATGAGTTCTAATGTATAGGTCAGTATAATGAACGTATAATATTATTAAGTAGCATTGTTTAATTGTTAAGTGCGTTGTATAGCTACTCGCTACTTACTGTCATACTTGTGGATGGGAAGACAATGTGTTTAGCTACTCTTATCTGAATGTACTCTTTAAAGTTAACAACATCCACATTAATTTGTGCTGTAGGTCCAGTGTGATGAATATACTATTTACAATATGTATAAACAAGAAGAGTACGTAAACAAGAAATTAGATCCTCAAAAGAAGAAGAGTGTACATAGTATATAAAAATGCAAATACAGTGAGGAGCCATGTTGCACAACTGATGACACTTATAATTACGAAGCGGTTCATTTTTCCAGTTATTAGCTTTGCACAAGCAGTATATGTATAATTCAGTTAGAACTTACTAGCTACCATGCATGTTGTAATTGCTCTCCTTGCTTATTTACCCAATTCTGTTGTAAATTGTCAGTTATCCACACTTATAATTGAGTATATAAGACCATCTGCATGCTTCTGATAGCCGGCTATAAAATAGCATACATGCACAGTACCATTTATGCAAAGTTCTGCAGACAAAGTGAGATCATGTACATAAGATTTAGGTACATTAGTATAGGACTATACTGGGAAAGATGCATGGGCATGGCAAGGATAAAATGTATGTGTGTGCTGATGAATAAATTTATAGTTACAGCTCAGTAGTAAGCAGATTATTGTGTTGTGTTCTAAGTTTGCTCAGCTAGAAATGCTTGTGAAGACAGCCTATTGTAGCTAGGTGATGGCAAGGCTAGAAGACACTGCATAATACGCATATGGTACGTACCATACGCGTATGTCTATACCGTACGCGTATGGTACGGAAAATCGTACCGTACGCGTATGGTATGTACCATACGCGTATGGTACATACCATACGCGTACGGTACAAAATACGCATATGGTATAGAACAGTTCCACTAGTTTTCTGCTTCAAGTTCAACTTCTTTGTGTGATAATCAAAACTATTAGGTTTGTTGCACATGATCATGACTCAACACTGCTGATAGTCTCGCCCAGACCACAACGGAATGAATATTAATTGGAAATTGTTGACTTGTACTGCACCGAATGTTAAATATACATTAAGGCATAGATTATAGCTAGCTACCAGCAACCTAAAAGTGAGTGTGAGTTTAATCTTCACTGATGATCAAGGGCTGCTTAAGATCCATGATGCAACGGTAAAGAAGCATCGGTAGACTGTCACTAGTAAAGGGGATGGCGATTAGAAACAAAGCAACTTCTTGTCATGTGAAATTATAGGAATAACCAGTGGCAGATCTAGGATTTTTAAAAGGGGGGTTCTGAAAGTTAGTATAGCTGAATAAGGCATCTGATGACATTTCTCCGGAAAATTTTAGAAACTGAGATTGGATTTTAGTCTACTTTTAGTTATAGCAATTACAATAAATCCAATGCTTTAACTGTAACTATAGCTAACGATATGCAGCTTTGATTGCTCTGTTAGAGTAGTTACTTGACTGCTCTATTAGAGTATCTCGATCGTTTTTAATGCAGTGGGGGATGAAAAGTGAAGTGTTGCTGAGGATTTAATAGCTATAAATAGCGTTAATTAAGTGCAGCTGTATGCATGCTACTGAACACAGCGGTTTATAGTTGTTTGCTATGACAAATTGTCAATGCAACAATGTTTACTTCCACTGAGCTAAATTTAAAAGGGGGTTTCTGTCGAAACCCCAGAAACCCATCTAGATCCGCCACTGATAACAAATGTCAGAGCCATTCTTGAATTTCTCAGCCACGTGCTGCATGTCACCAAACCCTTGTGGTCTGGGAGTGAGACTATCCAAACACATGCCAAGGTAACAACTTCTTTCTTTTTCTGCATTAATTTGCAATTTTGCAACAAAATCCAAGATTAAGATACTCTAATAGAGGATTCAGTCAAATACTCTAATAGAACAGTCACCTCATGTACATGTAACACTTCAAACAGTTATAGCTAAGTATGGATGCAGCTCCAACCTATGGACACACTTAGCTATGTATAGCCTGCTAGAAATTTAAATGCACTTGGTTCTTCGTATTTCTTTCTAATTTTGACAGTTTTCTTGAAGCTCATAACTGAATTCTTGGTTTGCCATTTATCTTTATCTGCTATGCTATGCTGCAGTGCTAAAAAATTCTTCCTTTTACTATATTCAAAACTTCTACTATAGTTTCCATGTTTTGCTAATATACTTACACTTTCTATCAATAATAGCTAATGAGCAACTATTAATAATGTAAAAAGTTTCAATGCTTGTAAAATGTTTATAATTATTGTCTGTTTGTAAACTATTTCATTAACATACTCTATAATAAAACAGTGCATAGCTACACTGTACCTAATTGCTACCATATTAGAGATCTATTAGTATAAATTATCCTTTATCTGTGAAATGCATTTTTGCAAACAAGGGTTTACAATGTGACATTGTTATTCTGCCTATTTTGCTAGCAATATGCTTAATACATCCAAACAAGGGAATTATGCTCAAGATTGTTCCCGCATAATAGGTTGGTGCCTGTACCTAGATGACCATATACTGTTAGCTGACAGCATTTATAAACAAGACTCAGAGAAGCTTGGTACATTGGAAAGATGCATGCATTAGTTTACAGACTGAAGAAAAGAAATTTGATGCTGGATAACTTTATAGGGTAGCTACTTTTAGGATTACCCTTGTGATGACTTTATACATAGGCTAATCAAATATTCTATGAGTATTAGCTTTACTAGCTAGTGAAATACTGACTTTCCAAAGTCAAAGGTTGCAAAAGGTAAAACTAAGAAATACATATATCAGTAATGTGTAAAGTAAGGAAGACAGGAAGTAGGTGTTAAAATGTTAGTAGTGTTACTACCCTGTATGTTGTACGGTATCATGCAATCATATCACTCTGATGTTTGTCTTAACAGTCTGTGTATATAAGTAATAGCTAGTTGATATTAGCAGTACATGCAGGCAGTACATTCATAGAAACACGAAAATCAGTTTTGCAGAATAGCCTTGTTTTCAAATCCACCTTTTAAAACTCACAGACAGCACTAAATTGACTTTTTTTGAAAACTGCCAAAACCCAAAATTTTTATTGGGTTGCTGACCACAGTCACAGAGGCTAAACTAAGCAGCACACAGCCACCTTTTGTGTCACAATAACAAACTCACTGCTCACTACTGGTGGGATGTGCTCTTTCTGGTTCTGATGAGTGTCTGTCTTCTGTCATTTGTCTTTCTTTTGTATCTTCAATTATTCTTCACGCAAGGGAACCATATTAAGGTATTAATTTTCTGCATCAACACTTTTCTTATAGATCCTATTTAGAAGCCACAAGACTATAAGTACTATAGTGACTGTAAGTGTAATAGATATGTACATGTATAGCTGCATTTACAATTGCATGGAGTGGCTACATCCTGTACACACTGCCTTGCTCTTAGCAATTAGAGCTTGCTGTGGTCACTCCCCTTATTGATCTAATGGCAATAAACTATAGTTTCGGATGTGGAAAACTAGACATAGTGATCCATGCCCCTAAATACATTCCGTAACTCACCTGAGACAAAATCAGGGAGACTGAGATACTCTAATAAAACAGTCACAATTTTGCTCTTGTAAAAGTTAGTGGTCTTGTGCTGTTTACCCCAATTCTAGAGAATAGTGAACTGGACTCTACAAAACGTTGATGTATAAGTTGACATTTATCAAAACTGTAACCACTCGTCATGTGGTATACTTAGAAAAAAAATTGAATTTGCACTATGTAACAAACTCATGCATCAATATACAACCATAATATTATGCAGGGAACCATATACATATATTCTAAGCAGCAAGATAGTGATTTAGGAATTAAATTGAAATAGTCTTTACTAGGAGGTGTCCTTATAAAGGCAATTATGTGAAAGGGTATGATTCTTTAGTTATTTCAATGTGTTATATAAATTACACATAATTATGTGGCAGGATATGCTCAACTAAATCACTCATGCTTCATATGCAACAGTTACTGTGTTGTTTACGTTGCAATAATACTTTTAAAATCCAGAAATACATTTGAGTTATCTGTAAGTAAGTGTTTAGGCTATACAAATACTCTAATAGAACATTCATATTTTAATAAGGCTGATAGCTGCAGCCAAATGAGAAATCTGCTTAATGTTGAAAGAATTACCTTACAGAATTTTCATACTCTAAGTAGCTCTATTTTGAAGTTTCAGAAAATGGTTACTATAGGAAATGGTTACTATAATAATGGTTATGGTTACTTAATGTATTTGCTTTAGCTATAGGAAATGGTAACACTACTATAGGAAATGCTATAGTATGGCTGCCATTGAAGTAACACAACAGAAGAAGTGCCTGACTTGTATGGTTGTCCAACATAGAAATTTCTAGCTGTAACGTTGGCTAACCCACTTAAGGATTCACTTCATCTGGTGAGCAAACACATCAGTTCATAATATTATCACTACAAAAATGGTATAGCTTTCCACTGGCTTTTTGAAAGATGGAAAAATGATGGAAATGTCATATTTCCATGTATAAATCTTAGCTTTCCTAGAGTAAGGAAATATGGTATTTACAGAACTTTCCTGTTAAGATTCAGCCGTTTTTCCTTGGCTTTACTTTTGTGGAAACACAAGGAAAGATAATGAAATGTAAGGAACATAATGGAAATCCCATCCTATATGTATACTTCCAATACACCCCTAATTATGCAAAATAATTTAGACATATTGATTGTTTACACCATACAAGGCAATATTATATAACTACATTCAAGTAAAGTGCAATGTTCAGTGTCAGTCTCTTTGTCTTACTCCAGGAGTCTATAGAGAGAGACTATTACTAAGAGCAGACCAGGAGTCTTTTACCAGGAGCCCAGGAGTCTTTCACTGGAGCCCATAGCAGGAGCTTGTGGAGGAGGAAGTCTTTACCAGGAGACCCTTTGTCTTTCACCAGGTACCTTGCAGCCAATATGGATCTCATTAAAAAACTTGCTGAAATAAGTTACATAAACTGAGTATGAATACATAAGCATAGAACTGCATCCAGTTGTACTATACAAAAACAGCTGTCTCTTTAACATTGGACCACGTAGCGCTACGTTTTTGTGTAGGCCAATGGCAATAGAGATACTTTTATCTGATGTGTAGTAAACAATGATGTGTATGCAAAAGCTCAAATTTTGAAGCCATCTTACAAATTTTTGAAGCCACCTCACAAATTTTTGTTGGAGTATAATATAGATAGCTGCTTTTTCATCATTGTACACACAAACAATTGAACCGAATGTCACAACATGGTGAATACAAAAAACTATACATTAGCATCAAAAATGTCAAACAACTGATTATGCTGTGTCCTAAACTTCTAATACTGCCAAGGCCAAGCACAATTAATTCACTATATTTCTATAAAAACATTCTGGTTGGTGATAAGCACCTCACACAAGCTCTACCTTCTGTGTTTGCCCTCCAATGCCTAACTAGTAAAGTTGATTGTACACTTGAGCCATGGGTATGTATTATTACATGGGCATGTGTTATTACAGATTTTTTTGGATCAAGAACAGGATTACAGGATACAGATACACAACATACCATTATCAAGACACACATTCCACATTAACAACTTTCTTAGATCAAGAATTGGACAGACACACAAAGTGCTATATCACTTTCACTTAGAGGAGACACACTTATTGGCATACATTCCACACTAACAACTAGTAATCACATTAATAAAAACCACTGACCTGAAACTTTAAAAGTTCTCATGTGGTTAGTCCATTCTTGATTTGTATCTCATCCCTAAAAAATCAATCCAAAGGACCGGAGTACGTGCAATATCTCATACATAAAACTTACCTCAAGTGTAACCCTCAGTCGGTCATTCGCTAAAACTGGTGTGAAACTCCTAGTTCATAAATCTCGTGATCCGTGTTGCTACACTAAAACCAACTATAATAAACAAACAAACACACGCGAATTAATGTTTGCCTCTATTGTACTTGGGTGGCAAAAACTGAAAGTCAGGAAACAGACGCGGTACAAGGCAATGGCGTGAAGGCCACGGCTAGTCTGGTGACAGCTGCATTTAATACCTGTGCAGATGGAATGCAATTATATTTGAAAATATGCGCGAAACACGTGTACAATATTCTTATTAATTAACGCACCTGATCTGTCAGTGGAGTTACAAAAACAACTCATCTAGCAAGCAGTTATATACACTCGGGGAAGACAAGCATAGCACAAACTTTTCCCATAACCTGTGGGAAGAACGGCGAATACATCACTCTCCAAAACGAATTCCATTATAACGTCTCTTTGTTCTGGTTTCAAGGAAGAATACCCTAGTCATAATGTTGCAGATTCAGCAGCAGCCAGGATTCGGTCCGTACAAGCGGAAGTCATAGTGGCCTAAATCTGAAAGGGTTTCGTTACTTTCACATCGTTTGATGCCCTACGTAAAATTACGTAACAACACTGCGCTATAGGCGCTTTTATAAAATAATAATTATTAAGCACACTGACACGCTTTATCAAACCTCGATTCTGGGGAGAGGTGACAGCAGCCAGTGGCCTGTGATGACGTGCTACTAAGGGGTCTACCAGGATAACAGAACAGAAGTGAGTTATGTATGCATGAGTATGTATCACATCACCACCAAGATCACCACTGTTTGCCTGGTTGTAATGTTTTATTCTACAATGCTATGAACAGGATTCTTAACATAGACATGGTGATAATTCCTTTAGTCCAGATATATTTCAACTTGCTTTGGTCAATTATAGTAGAGGGGCAGAGGCTTAGATTGTCCCATGCAGTTGCAGTGGTGTTGATGGTTTTGCAGTGTTGGTAGTTGAACTAGACCTACAGAATCCCCCCCTTCCCCTTAGAATTGCCTGTGAGCATAACTACGTAGCTAATGGATAATACTATAGTACAATTTCTGAAACAATATTAACTGTAAATTTACAACAGGAAAATTTTTACAAAAGTAAAATTTGACAAATTGGTTAATTTATCCAATAAGCACCTCAAAAGTCAGTGTTTAGACCTGTTATTTTTTGCTTTTCGTCAAATTTTATTTCGTCAAAGCTGATTAATAATAATATTGTGAATTCTTCAAATTTTTCTTTCGTCAGTACTTCCTGTTGTATCTGTAAAACTTTGTTAAATATCTGCATACCTAATCATCTGTGCAGCACTGTCTGCCTTTCATTTGTGACAGTTAGCTATAGTGTGTGGGTCATGCCATTCTACAAGTGTATGTTATATATTACTCCACCATTACTGAAGCTCAAAGCAGCCACTGAAATCAATTTATTGTCATGCACAGTGCTGTATAGGTTGAGTAGCTGTATTGCTTGATTAAACACCTTAAATTAGTTTTTAATATTTCATTGAATTAGTTAATACAGAAATATTGGCATTAAATTACATTTGCAATCTTTGCTGATAGTACAGTCTCATGCAAGGTTTTGTACCCTGCCCCATGTTGTGCGTGCAGATATCCTTTGTTATTTTATACAATTAGGCACGGGCAGCTGTAACTTCATAACATAAACACAATGGACTGCTTAATTTATGTTGGGACTGGTGGGATACAGGGAATTGGGGGATTCACCCATTCACCATAGGGACCTGCAATATATTAGTACAGACTGTCCCAATATTAAGTAAACTCAAGAGGGTTATCATTTCTGCCATTTGTTATCCAGCGTGTGCAAGTTCAACTCTTGCTCGTGATTAGATATAATTGAATCACTCCAGTCTAACAGTTAAATTTCAACTACATTTACTGCAAAATGGTGTTACACTGCACACAATCAGTAGAGTCTGAGTTAAAAGACAAACCAAGTGAATCGCCTCAGTTGGTAGGCATCAAATCATCCTCCATAATCAGTAGCAAACAAATTAAGGTACAGCAACATGCATGTGTGTGACTTCAAAATACCAGCTATACTGTTACAGTATGTACTAAATTGAAATTGTTTACAAGAACTTTGTCCTGTATACTGTCATTGTAAGGCATACCCACAGAATGTGGACCATGTCAGCGTGTCCAAGTGTGAAGTAATTTATTTAGCTGGTCTGCACTAATTTGAACAGCGACAATTCAGCACGTGCACTATTCTCTTTCCCTACATCAGGACCCTTTCCCCCTTCACTAAGGCTTGAAACATGCTATTACTATGTAAAGCTGCTCCTGTACAACTGTAACTACTGTATTTATTAGACTGAAATGTTGTTTAAAAATCCACTGCTTTCGTATCATGTACAGCACAGCGTGTTTTGCACTGCTAGGGACATTAAGTACGTATAGGCTTCAGATGAAGTGATCCAATTCATGTATGGTAACCCAGGGGTTTAAATCAAAGGTAAAGTGCAGTTGTGATTCTGTGTACAGTGAATATGTATGGGGTTTGTTGGAGAGTCAACTACGGAAAGGTTGTGAATAATACTTAATGGTGAAATCGTACTTAGAACAAGCAATGTCCCCTCTGTTGGAGAAGCGACAAGTTCCTGGTGATAACAATCTGACTGAGTGTACAAATGATAATTATGAAGTTGTAGATAATGACACTCTTGAACTGTCTAAACTTACATGAACATTATTGTTAGTGTCTCTATTGATTATGCATTCCCCCTCCCCCCACTGGATGCATCAATAATTACAGACTGTCCTGTATAATAAATAAATAAAGAAATAATGGTTTGGTTCCAAATTCAGAAAAGAAGACCAAATGGTGTGTTTTCTAGTACATATAAAACAGTGAAATTGTCAGACCACATAGGACATTTGAAATAAAAGCTTCAGGGTGTTTTAGCAGGTCAAGCATTACTACGAATAAGCCACATTCCTTTCATAAATTATTAGGGCTACCATCTGAATGTAATAGAGGTAACATACATGTTCTGTTACAGAAAGAAGTTACGGTAATATTGGATCTACTATAAAGATGTGATAACAAAGGATTAGTTATTTGTAAATAAAAAGATGTGATATTTAAACAACAATAATATGATCAGTTACAGCATGTACATAAAACTTGGAACAAAAAGTTATTGAGCGATGTACCACAGTCTAGCATCACTCTATTGCAAATGCTGCAGCTCTTCAGCAAAAAAAGTCACCTTTGATGATAGAGTTCTATGTACAATATGAGGAGATACTGGCCAATTTCACCTGCTGTGCGCGTAGTCATGACTGACCCACAATTAGACGATGAAATCATTGCTACCTGCATTAACAAAAACAAACAAAACAATTACTATTGTATTTCATTTTACAGAGTATGTCTAAAAAAAACTTTGCAAAATGACATTTGTATTAGGAGAACGGCAGAATTCTACATGGAAAGTCACTACTGTCATCAAAATGAAGAAGTGAGCACATACATAGCTACAGAAAGAAACTCAGTCATTACTGATGTGCGTAACATGCGTATGTGGGTAAAACCCAGTGGGTTTTTCCCTGAATCATCTTGGTGCTGAATGGTTCAAAACTTTTACGTTTTGATTTCTTGTTGCTAGCCCTCACTCTCCATTGTTGTATTTAGTCTTTCATTATATTCTATTCACTTATGAATGTAAGTTTTCAGGTAGTCGTGCTCCTGGACTTACGTATGGTTATTGTCTTGTATCTATGGTTACTAAGTATGTTGTTGGTTATTTGGTAACAAGGATAGATAGCCTGCTACAGTTGCTAGTGGTGCAAAACCCAGATGTTATAGATTACAATGGGCAAACAGGGTGTGGGTTATTTGGAGTACGGTGGAGGGGGTTAGACTGTGACTTCAGAATCACCTGTTTAATTGTAGTGCTAGGCTTATAAAACAAAACACTAGGGGTATCACGTATCACGTATCACTTACTAAGTCAATCTCAATCTGTGATTGTGGTCAAACTCACAGTCAACAGTCAAGACTACAAAATATCACTACAGTGGGAAGTGTTAAAACTCAGAGTTACCTATAAATAAATATTAAAACTTACGAGATAGAAAAACTTAAAATGTTTCAAAGCTCTGTAACAATTTCACTGTGATTTCAATGATGTATCTTTTACAGTTGTAGATCAGAGGGGTTAGACAAGATCACGTGCACTACAAAGCACTAACAAAAATATTTTATTAAACCATAGTCATACTACCTGTTGAAAGTAATAGATCATACAACAATGATTGTATTGTAATCATTGATGCCTACTGTTACTGTTGACGTGAAAGTCATGAGACAAAGTGGCAGTACAGAGGGGTTTCTAGGGGTCTGGGCATATTCCCCAAGAATTTTGAAACATAAGTGTGCCAAGATTGAACCTGGAAATGATTTTAGAGAATGATTGAGATCTGGAAATAATTAGCAAGCTGAAGGGACAAAATAACTATGTATATAATTATGTGCATGAAAGCATTGATTTGATGAATGTGTTGATTTTCAGTTTATAGTGAACTGTAAGAAAGAAATTAAAACTAGTAAGGTAATTTTTAATCAGTGTAGTAGACCATGAAATAGAAAATTTTTGAAAATGGCTATCTCAAGATGTATCTTTAGACTTTTAGTCAAATCCCTGTGGTAAATTGTAAAAGAGTTAAGAGGTACAATACGTAAGTATACTTTCCTGTAGTAAACCTGGCTATTTTGTCTAAATTTTAGAACTAGCCCGGCCAATCACCATTTGCAACTAGCCAAAAGTCATTTACAACTAGCTTTTTGGCCACAACTAGTCCCCCTTTTTAGCCCTTGCCATAACAGCAGCATCTTTCCAATCATGAATCACACCATTGCAAGCAACAAACTAAATACAGCAAAATATGTATCAAGCCCCTTCCTCTACTTTTTGTACAGTGTCTATTCAGTTCACATGAAATACTTTAAGTACTTGTGCAACATTATTACGCATTCACGTGGTCTTGTCCTACTCCCCTGGTTATATAGATAGGATGTATTAAGAAATTTTAAAGCACAGGACTGGTGTGTTTGGTAAATGGATATAATAAACCTAAATAGCTTCAACACTTAAAGTAACAATGAAGGTGTACGGATTTATATCTAGCTGGCTCACATGGCCCAGACAGCAGCTTTCTTGGTTTACTATAGCTAGTTATACTAACTTTTAAAAATGCTAAATGGCCACATTGGATGTGGCCAGGGATGAAAACCTAACAATTAAGCCTAAAACAGTAGACAAAATTTCAGGAAGATGCATTCAAGTCAGGTCAAAAGCTGTAAGCCAAAGGCTAAGGTAAATTTTGTCTTTGACGCAGATCATCCAATAGTGAGTGCTTGTGTGACACCCCAGTGAAACAAACGTACACTAGGTCCCTATTAAAAGATGGTCACCAGTAGGTTGAAATATCCCTGAAGTAAATTATCACCATGCTTGTGCTAAGAATTCTGTTCATAGCATTTTTAAAACAGTACACTCAAGGATAATGGAAGGTAACAGAGGTGATGTGATACATAATGCATACATACCTCTGTTATCCTGGCAGACCAATTAGTCGCACATCATCTTCAGTCATCACAAGACTGGCTGCTGTCACCTATTGAGTTTGACGTGTCTCAGTGCTTTATCAATGTGCCTATAATGTAGTGTTGTTGCATAATGGTATGTAGAGGTGCATCAAACAATGTGAAAGTAACAAAAACTGTTTCAAAAATTGTAAGATTATGTGAGTTTCAGACCCTTGGGAAAGAGGCTACGGTATTATCCATTAGCTACAGTTATGCTATTCCTCTAGTAAAGAATACTTCAACTACGAACACTGCTGCAAAACCATCAACACCACTGCAACTGCATGGGACAATCTGAGCCTCTGGCCTTACTATAATTGACCAAGGCAGGTTGAAATATATCTGGAGTGAAGGAAATTGTTACCATGTCTGTGTTAAGAGTTCTGTTCATAGCATTAATAGCGGTATTGCAGCATAAAACATTACAACCAGGCATATTAAAGTGATCTTGGTGGTGATGTGATACATACTGCTGCATACATTACTTACCTCTGTTATTCTGGCAGACCCCTTAGTCACAGAACACTAGCTGGCTGCTGTTACCTCTCCCCATTAGATTCTATGTATCTGGTTTGATCATAAAGCGTGTCCTCGCGTGTCTCAGTCAGTGCTTAATAATTATTTTATTAAAGCGCCTCTAACGCAATGTTGTTACGTAACTTTACGTGGGGCATCAAACGATGTGAAAGTAACGAAACCCAAATCTGAAATCACGTCCTACAATGTTGTTAATTGGTCGCTAAGCCATCTGATTGGACGCACCAATTTTCCGTAAGGTTGGCACAGGTACTGAATGCGGCTGTCACCAGACTCTCGGCGTGCTACGCGCACGGGTCGGCTACGCCAGACTAGGAGTTCGGGTCATCAAGCTCAGGGGCGTAGCCAGGGGGGGTTCAAAGGGTTCGGACGAACCCCCTTTTCAGAGTTAAGTTTTTTTAAATCGTGATACTGGTTCAGTGGCGGATCCAGGATGGGGCATTTGGGGCAAATGCCCCCCCCCCCCTCTTCAAGAAATTGCATACAAGATCGAGATACTCTAATAGAGCAGTCAATTACTCTAATAAAGCAGTCACAATGTTCATGAGGCAGTGTAGCTTACCTATGAAGCTATAAATAGGATTTTATTTTACATAACAGACGTGATATAGTTGGTAAGGATAACTAGCTATTATTGTCGTGACCTTTTTTTTTTTTTTTTTTTTTTTTGGTCTTCAACTGTTTTTTAGAAAGGTGCCCCCCCTCTTTCCAAACTCTGGATCCGCCCCTGTGGTTAACTAGAACTGAATTAACTTACACAAATCCACTGAGATGGGTAGCTACAGGTCTTCAGGCAGAGGAATTCAAGTACCTCTACTCGCTATTGCGAATGAATTTATAAGAATACACATGTTTACACGTGTACACGGCCCCAGACCCCCGCTGTGGAGATTCTATACTTAGGGCAGAACCCCCCTTTTGGAAATCCTGCCTACGCCCCTGAAGCTGCAGTCTTTCTCCTCCATCCATGCGCGCCACCATCATGCTATACTTCAGTGTTAAGCCTGAGTGTTAACTGCTCTACTTGTATCACACATGATCACCGTCAGCAGCTTCTTTGTTGTAACTTACAACTTCCGTAAACTAACATTTCCTAGAAACCATAGCGCAATGATGCGCTGCAAGTTTTGTGTTGAAGATAAGTTACTCTGCGATGGCGATAATGACTTCAACTAGACTACCTGGTGATAATAGACAAATAGGTAGACTAGATCTAAGTCAGAGTGGCCATGCGGAGCGCCCTGTTCCAGCAATCGCTGGCATGGCTGCTTGACGTCTAGCAGTCTATAGTTCGCGCGTTGTAGCCATAGTCAGTCTCATTCAGTTCACCACTGTTAAATTCTTAGCTAAGTAGCTTGAACTTCCATTGCATACATTTATTTTACATAATATTATGTTTACTGTGCAATGTAAATATGTGACCCTATTTTGGAAAACCATACATCTGGGCACATTGGCCAATTTTGTTTTTTATAGCTACAATGAAGCACTGAGTGGTTATCTACCTTGTGTGAAAATTTTGTGACGATACGTTGAAGCATTCCAAAGATATGGCCAATTTACTGTCTAATACATTACAAACTAACTTTTCATTATCAGTTTATAGAACCATAGATATTATGGGTGTGAAATTTCACAGCAAGAAGGCTTAATAGTTGCTTTATCAGAATATGTAAAAAAATTAATTTTAAAAAATCACTGAAATTTTCAATTGAGAATTCCCACAAATTTTGCATGTGCCTAGATGTATGGTTTCCCAAAATTAATAGCAATGGCGGATCCAGGATGGGGGAATTTGGGGCAAATGCCCCCCCTTCAAGAAATTGCATACAAGATCGAGATACTCTAATAGAGCAGTCAATTACTCTAATAAAGCAGTCACAATGTTCATGAAGCAGTGCAGCTTACTTATGAAGCTATAAATAGGATTTTATTTTACATAACATACGTGATATAATATATTTGGTAAAGGATAACTATAGCTATTATTGTTGTGACCTTTTTTTTTTTTTTTGCTCTTCAACTTTTTTTCAGCAAGGTGCCCCCCCTCTTTCCAAACTCTGGATCCGCCCCTGAATAGGGTCACATATATGGAAAGTTAGAGGGCTTGAAAGATCGTCTTTCCATGATTTTCCTGAAACAAGGAAATATACGTAAATCCGATCCGTTTTTGTAGTGTATTGTGTAGAAACATTTTGTCTGTCGTCAAAAAGCTGCACAGATCATGCTGCCACCAGAAAGTGACCAATAAAATCAAACCACCAATACTTTGAGTTGATGATAGACTACTTGAACAATGTTGAGTATGAATATCGTGGCATACCAAGAACCCTACGAACCGCTGCAGCGAAAAATCACGTGATTTTAAGACATTTGTATCGTTTTTTACCAGAAGAAAGTGACAAACTTGGCTGTCACGCTGGCTTTATTCAAATCACACTTAGTCTAACACATGACAATAGCTAGGTAGTTAATTGGAGGATATCGACTTTTTGCGTTGCAGACCCTACTGTAGGAGTGACAACAAATCGATCTTGTTTTACGCAAATAATCGGTCATAAATCCTAAACAATTTGTTGGATTTGCACCAAATTTGACGCTAGGATTCGCCTTTGAACTCCTTTTCTGTGTGCCAAAGTTCAAGGCGATCGGAGTACGCATTTGCGTTTTATAGAAATTTTTGTAAGTGTGCGAAAAGACCAAAAAAAAAAAACGAAGAAAAAATCGCAACTTTAGCAGCTATTATCTCGGAAATGGCTGCAGCGATTTCCTTCAAATTTGGAATGTATACTCCCCTAGCTGGCGGCCAACTCTGTAGCTTATTTGGCTCCAATCGGATAAAGGATCACCGAGGTACAAAGGTGTGAAAATGACGTTTTCTTTCTTCCTGTCAATATACCCACGGTGTGGCGCGCCGGCTTCTTGGGCCGCACGACACACTATCGTGTGTCTTGATATTAATAGTATATACCAAAACCCTGCAAGCTGTAAAATAGGATGTGATGATTGCATGATGATTGTATTAAAATTGAAAATAGGTTAAATGGTTTTTGCCATAACTAGTTATTTAAAACATTTTGCATTTTGTTGGATAGCTAATCATTTAGACATAAGCAGAAAAGGAAAGTGAAAGCAAAAAGCAAAAGCATATTATATATAGCTAAAGCAAAATCAAAGTCTGGTGACCAGGTCACATACATGTACATTAATAGTGTAAAGGTTGCAATTATTTAATTGTATTAAAATCAAGAACAGGCTAAAATCAAGAACAAGCCAAGGTTTGTCAGTTCATCAGAAACAAACTTATCTACCTACAATAGGGTTTTTGATATATTAATTTCATGACCTTTCAGGTTGAATCTAGCATGACCAATGCAAGAGACAAGATTGACTCCATTGGAGAGAAGACCAAAGAACAATTCCATAACTGGAAACTAGTATTTTCCGGGGCTCTGAATGATTCTCAGTTGATTCTTGGCTTAAGTGTACTATTTTGCTTTTATGTTTTCTTTAATGGTTTCAATTCAATTGTTGGTAGAAATTCTAAGGAAGAAAATACTTCCACTTGTGAATGTCCCATGTTGCACTGTGTCTTCTATTGAAGTGTCATCATCATCAGTATATTCATCTGGTTTGTTGGTTTTGTTGTAATCACATTTTGGGATACATATAAATTCTGGAAATTCAGAGACATAACTAAGTACCCAGAAAAATGCCAAATAAAAAAATTTATGTCATTACAATCTTCAGAGATTCAAGAACATGCAACTTCTATTTCAAGAACAGTTGAAGTAGGAGCTCAAGCAATGATAAAAGTGCCTGTGAAATCAATCCTCACAAAAACTTTCGATATAGTACATGATGGAGTGGAGACTCTGCAGGTAGTAGATGATGGAATTAAACAGTTGAAGGAGAACCCCACAGATACGATACTTACAAAGACAATGGGATCTGCGAAGAACACAGTGACTCATAAATTAGAATCACTGCATGATAGTAATACTGACACTGATAACAATGATAACAATGATGATGATGTTGAACCTAAATTGACAATGCTGCGGAAAGCAACAGAATTAATTGACATGGTAAGACAAGATTCCATACTTGGAAAAGTGGTAAAGCCACTTCATGAAAAAGTGGAAGCAGCTAAGCAAACTGCTGCTGGTTCTATACTGACAGACTTGGTTGTTAGTGGTTCCAAGTTTGCACAAGATATGAAGCTTACTAAAGTAATCGAAGTTGTGGATGATAACACACAGCCTAACCAAGCCTCATCTATACTGGAAAAGTCAATGGAATTTATAGCTGCCATAAAGGAGAAACATTACTTACGGCACCTGTAGTTGTAGCTGACAATATCATATCAAAACAAATGCAGAACTCAGACAAGACACAACAGAAAGCTACTAGATCAATGTTATCAACAGTGCCGGACTTGGACGAAGCAGGTATGCAAGCAGTTAGGGAAGATCCAGTGGAATTATTGTGTAGCAAAACAATGAGACTTGCTACTTCTTCTGTTGAATCAAACCCAGATTAGTCAAATGAATTAGTATCAACAGTAAAAGAGAAGCCCATTACTAAGACAGCAATGGGTATTGTGGCTGCCAAGGTTATAAATCAAGGACCACCTGAGTCATCACTACAGGGAATGCTTGAAAGTGCCATCCAGCTGCAGGGTGTACCACTTGCAAATGATGGAGCAAAAAACACCGATGCATAAAACCAATAACTGAGCAACAGTAAATTTGACTGATACTAGTAATTTTGATCCAACTTGTGCTACATTAGCACTTTCAGGATCAATGAACAAAATGCTGATAGTTGATTTTGAAGAATCACTGACAAAGAAAAAACACACACCTTCTAATGGTAAAGGAAAGGTACCTGCTAAAACCAAACCTCTTTCTGGTGCAGATCGTGTAACATTGCAATGTCTAAAACACTATGAAAACTTTTTATGGCTGGAATTTACAAAGTATACTCTATATGGGGGCTACTACTGAGGATGACAGTCATACACTTCCTGCTTTTGTTGACATTCTTGGAGATGCTGAAAATGGAACAAACATTGGTGATAAGCTATTAAGAGTAATGTAGAATCAGAAGCTAAACCATTGTTACAAGCTTCTTCCTATGATGATGCAACAGAATTACCCACCATTGTTATTGAACCTGACTTTTCAGATGAAGACTCTGATATTGAAGAACTTACCCAAAATGAAGACATTGGAACAGATGCTAAATATTCTGGGGAAAGAAAGAACACCAAATCAAATGCAGAGTTTAAAGTAACAGACTTAGTGACCAAATACTGGATACAGTCCTTCTGGCCCGAGGTTAACTAATGATTCAAGAAAACTCTTTATTTTGCTGCCATCAATATTTTCCTCAGAGTTTAATGTGGACTTCGAATAAATATCTTTTTTAGCAACAGGCACTTTTGTGTTTATGGCAGGAGACTTATGTTTAGCTACAACTTTGTGCTTAACAATGAAAGATCTCTGATCAGTATCTTTGCAGATGGTGAAAGGAATGTTGTGATGAAGGCTGCAGATGTGACCTGCGCTGGTGTAGGATTCTTTCTGTATCCTTTTCTAATTGTGATAAGACTATTTGCTCAACTAGCACTAGTACCCTTACTGCTGTTTCAAGTATTGAGCACGTACACTTGGGTCTGTGTCACTAATGATATTTACTGCAGAACTGTTTTTAATCAGTACCGGCTTGGATTAGATAAAGCTGCAGATTTGGGTTTCACCTTTTATTGCTGTTTATTAATAACAATTTTATTAACTGCAATACTATGATGGTTTCCTTGTTCCAAAAGAGCGAGATTGGCTGATGCAAACTGTATTATGTAATTGTCTATACTCTGTATACTATTATACTGAGTTTACCAGTATGCCTTCATTGCAGCAAAGATGATTTATGTATTGTATGTTATGTAACTATTTGAATGTGTTTGTGTGCATAAGGCCACCAATGGTAGATTCCTTGTTTCCTGTCACCTGCCTGCATGGTAATTTTAGAGCCACATGCAAATTTATTATTGCATTTGATAGTCATGTGATCTAATTATTTTTGTTTATAAGTAGTGTGAGCACATGGTGTATTATTGGAAAGGTTATTGATAGTGAGAGTTTCTGATGTTTTTTAGTGCCAAAAAGCATGGATAACTATGTAGTTTGAATCACTCCAACCTCAGGAGGATTACAAGGAGCGGATCTCTGCAAGTAGCCATTGGTGAACGAGATACATTAATGAACAGCAATCCCACTGATCTGAATATCTGTTGTTAAAGTGTGTGGAACATATTATGGAAAATTTGTACTGTTGCAGTTGGTGGCTAAATTAGTGTTATGACCACAAGTACAGTATGGTACACCCAGCCAGCAAACTTTATGAAAGCCTTCAAGATTTGGTGAGTGTATGCTCAGAGAAAATGAGAGGTCTGCAACACTTCAAATCTAACCTTCTATGATATTTGAATCTTGATGAATTCCAGTGAAATCACAGCAAATCTTTACATCTCTGCTAAATCTGAGAGAAAAGGAAATTAGGAATTAATGGGCTACCTTTAATATCCTTGATATTAAATAATAGATTTTTTTTTTGCCTGACTAGGATGGGAAACAAGCAATTTGCAATTGTTGGCCTAATTCATTATCAACAATCATGCACACATATTATGCATCCACGTGCACTTTGTACTTAGCTTTATTTTCATGCATGTTTTATTTTGATGTAAAATTTTCATGTAAAAAATATATTCATGTGATGTGCACTGAACAAAGTTTAATAAAATCTTTATGTTTACAGATAATAATAGTTGAGTACCGCATAATACAAGCTGTCAATGTTTACATCAGTGCTTCATGACAGCAAGTAGTACATATTTACAAGTGAAATAGCTTTGTAGGTTAGAATAAATATCAAGCTTTGCTAACTACTGTTAGACTGCTCTATTAGCAGTGGCAGATACAGGGGGATTGCAATAATTTCAACTTAAACCCCCTATGAAATTGAAAATAGTGTGCACCCCTAATTTATTTACGATTTATTTTGAAGAGTTAGTGAAGGTCACTACTAATGTCTGCCACAATACTCACTATTTTTGTGTAGTGACGTTCACTACAAAAACGTCGCTACACAAAAATAGTGAGTATTGTGGCAGATATTAGTAGTGTGACCTTCACTACATTTAGTAGTGACCTTCACTACATTTAGTAGTGACCTTCATTAGTTTGTTTTTACTGTGCAGGCATGCTGAACACAGAAGTTACTTAGTGTAAAATTTTGAAGTACTCTAACAGAACAAACACTTCTTTCATAATACACAACAATCATAGAAAATATTCTGGAGCATTCTATAATATTTCCATTAGTGGGTTTAACAAATTATAAACTTCTATTTAGAAAGTTCAAATTTTGCTTTTGGTGACTACCCAATTAGAGTAGTTTTAACTGGTGATTTTATACTAGTTTGATTTTGCCTTGTAACTCTGTAGCAGTTATTCCAATCTCCTTTAAACCACCAAAAAACTTTCTACAACATACAAACTGGACTCATGTCAAAAAACAGAGTGAATACATAATTATGTTACCATATTTGCGAAGGGGTCTCATTGTCATTCCTAGTTTGACTAACAATAACTCCTCGTGTTTACAAGGTTTACTGACTATGAGCTTGATTTTTATACTTGCTTGATGTCTCTCCTTGTCTCACATGCAATAATGGTGACCGGGTATCCATTGGCTTAGTTTACTGTTTCAAATGGTGATCGAGGAAGTAGTCCATTGTTACTTTCTGACTTCTGTAGTATATAGTCTGTGGTGGGAGTTTGTAAAAGACGGAATAAGGAATAGCGGAATAACGGAATAACTCGCATCACAACGAACGGGCATTTATATGGCTTATGCAATGTTAGGGTGATTGTACTGTTACAGCTGTGAACTCATCCGTCGTAGATATCCTTGCAATGTTAGGGCGATTGCGTGTACTGTTACAGTTGTGAACTACACTGCTTCGTCGCTCATAGCCGGCGTCCTAGCGAAGTGATTACTATATGCTCTTACTACTACTACTGTATGTAACTAAGTATCATTGCGCTAGCACAGCTAGAATATACAGTAGTTAGCTATTAGTTTCGTTTTAAGTCTTCATCCTTCCAGTGGAGGGATGAAACGAAACGGCTGTCACACCCCCTTTTTGCTTGCGACATTGGTACCACACTTTACATACAGTAGTAGCTAGTAAGAGCTATAATCAAATGTAATTTTGCACTTCGTAAGCGGGTACTGTATGTTAAGTATGGTCCCAACGTCATGAGCAAAGGGGGCGTGGCAGTCGTTTTGTTTCATCCCTCCACTGGAAGGATGAAGACTCGAAAACGAAACTAATAGCTAACTACTGTATATTCTAGCTTAGCTACATACAGTAGTAGTAAGAGCGTATAGTAATCATTTCGCTAGGACATCTATGAGTGACGAAGCAGTGTAGTTCACAGCTGTAACAGTACACGCAATCACCCTACATTGTAAGGATATCTACGAGGGATGAGTTCACAGCTGTAACAGTACAATCACCCTATAACATTGCATAAGCCATATAAATGCCCGTTCGTTGTGATGCGGGTTAGGTAATCCTAAGGCTGCAGCACATGTTGCTGCAGACCTTCAGTGCTGGTCACTGTAAAGCATTAATACAATAAACACTTTAGGATTAAGGAAGAAAATCCATCCCTCCTGGAGGAGACTGAGTGTGGCCCCGACTAGACATTGGGTGACCTGCAGTTCGATTCCTTGGGTTGGAGGGATTTTTTTTCCTTACTTTGGCCCCTTTTCTGTTACACCTTTTCAGCTATAAGCCACTAAGTCCAAGTCCTTGAAATTAGGTTAGGTAATCCTAAGGCTGCAGCACATGTTGCTGCAGACCTTCAGTGCTGGTCACTGTAAAGCATTAATACAATACAATACAATACAATTCCGTTATTCCGCTATTCCTTATTTCGTCTTTTACAAACTCCCCTCAATATATTTGGTTAACTTTGATACAAATCCTGCTGGAATGTGCTCAGTGAAATAATAAAATTAAGAGGCACTGTATGGATTGGTTTGCTGTAAACAAAGAAAAACAAGTTAAGTCAATACTACAAGAGAATGTAGCTAAAGGTGAAATTGATCTAAATAAATTGTTTGATGATTTCTCCACAAGGTAACTCAAGACAATTTAAAAATTGACCATGATCCATCATGGAATTTGTTATGCAATAGTGGTGGTAGCAATTGCAACTTATCAATCCATGCAATTCTAGTAGATTTTTAATACTTGGCACAGTTAGTAGCAATTCTGCTGCTAACGTATTAGAAATTTTTGACAGTTACACACTACTGTGTTTTTGGGAAAATTATTGTTCTTCTAACTCAAGGTATACACTCATAGAGTCAAAGTGTGGACTCAGGAGTATTGTTATTCTCAATAGTAAATGATGTCTTGTTTTTGTGTGTACATAGTAACTTTCTCATGATTAGACAATGACAGTTTAAAGTATTTAGGCGGACATGAGCTTTACTAAAATTCATAATTATGCACTTGCAAAATTTAACAACAAGCAAATTAAAAAAGGAATAATTTGTGCCATACAGTATGTTCACACACAGCTGCCAATTGTACGGTAGCAAAATAAATGCTTTTGCAAACTTGATTAATTTTATGTTGTTTTTGACACTTTAGAATGACACGTGGGTGGTCATAGTAGCACACACACTTTGATAATAGTGACTGGGCCTGCGAAAATAGGGCATGTGGGCACATAACATTTGCCTACTTTTTCAAACTTTCATTACTTGTACCTTTTTATGGCATCGTGCAATTACTATGCTATTTTCAGCCCTAATCCAACATTTAATTGGCTGTATGATACAAGTTAAAGAATGCAAACATTCTATTCTAGCACTGAGATATGACCTTTTGTGTGGTGGGATGTACTTTGTGCCCACATGCCTTTTTTTGCAGGCCTGGTCACATTATTTACTATGCACTATGGACTGATATTGATTAATGCATTCTTCTACAAAACCCTATGTACGCATTATGCAAGTTCAAATAAAATGTTTTTACACACATATTATACAGTAAAACAGTCTCCAAACAAAATAAACAAATTAAGCATGACACAGGAAAAAAGGAAACACACATGGGTCAATCACATGTACAGTAGCAATTCATTAGAAAGAGTCTTTGAAATTTTATACAGCGAACATGCAGTACTTGTTTTGTCCATATAGTACATGATATTCAATGATCATACAATGGTTTACCTGGAAAGGATTAATACATTTATGCTCATTTTATAACAGTGGTCCTTCCATTATACAAACTCACTATGTCCTAAGTGTGTTCAGATAATGGAAAAGTTCAGATAAATGAAGTCCATACATTTATATACAGAGCTCAGTTAAAATATTCTAATAAAACAATCACTCCACAAGTTCGGATAACAGACAATTCGGATAATTGATAGCCAGATAATGGAGGGACCACTGTATACCTATTGAACATACCAATAGTTTGCTCCACACGAGTGATAACATCATCATTATCATAATCAGCATAGGTAATACGCTGCAATTTTTTTGGGTATCACACCCCCCAACTTTATCGGGATCAAACAATTGCAGTGTGTCTTACTAACTTTATTGTAAGCGTACTGCAACTCTGAGCAATGGTGGTCATATAATGCAGAGAAGAGGATTATTATATATCGACTTGCGGTAAATGCTTTCATAATGTCATCTGTAGTATGGCCAACAACATAATCAACTGGGGTTTGTACACGGTAACCCTTCTTCATCAAGCCACTATTTAGAATCGTCTTAACATAATCTTCAGTGTCTTGTGCATGTGATATAAACACATCATATTGGAAGAGATCTGGTGAATCTGCCAACAAAAGAAATTCACTTGTAGCTACTTTGTTACACAACAATTACTTTGATCAGCTTCAGTTCACAGGTTGTGTGCTTACAGCATGCATTTGATTATACACATGTAAAATGACTGCTAAGTTAGATGTACATGGGAGACAAGGATTACACAGAATTTAAACCACAACAAAGTAAACTTTATTAGGGCCATCTATGCATAATAATGATATAATTATGGTCTGATGGCTTTTTATTGAGGTTACACTAAACTGTGTTAGGGACTCACTAAACATGGTCACAGACTTACTTTAATGAGACCATTTATTTCTTTATTAAAATGGGCTACTTAAGTGGAGGTTTTTTTTGTGAAATTGTGTATGATATTATATCAAATACATGCAATAAATTATAGAGATAATGGGATTTAATGACCAGAAAATTAAATAGCTAATAAAGTCAAAAAATCCCCAAGAAAATGTATGCAGTTGTACTCACATGGCGGTGGAGGTAACCTCAATATACTTGTCATGAACCGTCTTCTTATTACCACTGACAGTACAACAGTTATCATTATCAGTGATAACAACAGCATTGATGCACCCAGTGGACCTGCAATCAGTAGGATCATACTAGTATCACTGTTACTGTTCTCCTGTTGATCTGGAATAAGACCAAATAATATTTTGTGTAAAAAACGTTATAGAACCACATGCCTTTTAGCAATTTTCTCTGTTATGTCCCAATTGTGCTTCATTATGCCCCAATAAGGCTTGTAAAATTGCTGCCTTCCCGTGACGGTTCTATTAGTATTAGAAGTTTATTGCTTCATAATAGTACCCAAAGACCTAGGATACATGAGACCGTTCTATTAGGATATTTCCTGCCACAGTAAATGTGCCTAACCAAAATGTCTGATGGTCCCTGCATCCATTATGGTGGAATTGTGTTCAACATATATTGTTTCTTATTTTGTCCTAAATAGTGTTGAACATGCCTTTTAAATGGTGTAAACTTTCACTACTAAACGCTAACACTAGTCAAAAGCACACACATTTTAACTTCTTTGCATAAATATCCATCTGCAGAATGTGAAGGAAGTCATTGTAAACAATAGTAGTATAGAGATGAGAAAATTTCATCTGTATGAAAATTTGCTGTAAGTCAGAACTGCTCAACCTGAAGCTAAAGGTAGCAAAATATTAATGAGTAAGGTTCAGTGTAAAAGCTAAGTTCGTTCATTATCAGGTGTCACTAGGAATTAGTTTGAAGACCTTACAGAAGGGATGACTCTATAATGTTCTGTGATACTGCATTGTATCAGCTACAGCGTCACTTTACAAAGATTGAAAGTACAGTAAGTGCAGGAGAACTAAGCATATACATCTGGTGGAGTACACACGAATGGCTAGATGCCACATAAAACTGAGAGTTGCAGCATTCTAAGATGGTAACCTAATGTTCGCCAAGAAAGTTTCAGGAATACTGCAAACTTTGCTGAATAAATTTCAGGTCCTAGAAAATCTAATGTTAGTTCCTTTACTAATTTCAAACTCCCATTAACCTAACCACATTGTTATTTATCAGATGGGTGCACTATTAAAAATATAAATATAAAAATTAATTCTGTTAAAAAGACAAAGTCACATCATGGCAGCATTTTGTTTAGTTACGGTATACCTGCTTTTACTGCTAGTGAAAATGTCACATTATCTCCTTCCTGGGCAAGTGGAAATAAAAACACTGAGCAACTATACTGTCCAATGAACTGATGACTGAAGTGTTTAAAGAGTAATGTGGTCTGTGCTGAACAATCAGTGATGTTGTAAGTAGAGTTAACGACTTCCAATATCACTATAAACTGTGCCCAGATAGTTAGGATCAAGGTAGGAAGTGTTGTTGAAATAGAACCTAATGACTGCTAGTGGTGAAGCTGAATCCACACTGCATGTAAAAGTGACTGGATCACCAACTGATGCCGTTACAACTTGAGGACCAATATAGTCAACTCGAGTTGACCTAATGCTGCAAGCTACATATGAATGTACATACAGTAAAATCATATAGTTAAAAATAAGTTACATAACTATAGGTTACTTGAAAGTTATTTGTACAGGGAAGGCAATATACAAAGAAGGTTGTTCTTCAGCTGTGCCATGTTGTATATGAAATACAACACATCACTGACAAGAAACACACACAAATGCTAATTTTAAAACTACAACAAAACAGCAATGATTTAAATTGTTTAACAGTTGTTGTGACACAAATGTACGTTCTTACCATCAAAGTGTATTACAGTTGGAAGAGGTGAATTATTTGTTCCCAACATGTTAGTGGCAACGCAGCAATAGAATCACTTGTGATTTGGTCTTAACCTGGACAAGAAACAGATTTTACAAACAAGAAGCAAACCTTTCTGATACCCACGTATTAAATGTGATTGTGCAATAATTATTGCTTGTGAAGACAACATCAGGAGTAATGGCCAGGGGTACAAAATCTGTGGAACAAATAATGATTACCACTAGTTTAATGATCATCCAATTTATTGTTGCTGTTATTACCCCTAACATCTCTTTGATACACATCTCTTGTCCATTCGCAAACTGGCAATGGGTTAGCAACTACATCACGGTTAGCAGTAAACTGTTCCCCAAACACTGGAATAGTGTCTGTTCGGTGTTCTAGAAGTCTTGGTTTGTCTATATACCAATATATAGCCACATAATTCTATTACAATGCACAAATAGTACTCACAGTATACATTAAAGTTGTAGCACACAGCACAACTCTGCATTTCATTGTCAAAGCAACATATCTCTGATTTATCCAGTGTGTAGTTAACACTCTCAAGTGTGTAGTAACCAGTAGACTGAGTTACTAGTATTGAGGCATCATTGCAGTATGTGTAATTGTCTGTTGTGGTTGATGAAGAGTATAGTTAATAGGTGTGTTGAGGTCACATGGTAATGTCATCTGTGGATCACCTTCAGTCAATTGTACATCCCTGGTTGGACAACTTTGAAATGCACATTGGAAATTGGCTGAAGCTATAGTAGTGAAAATGCATGATTATAATTATTGAACAAACTACTTATGCGTAATCTCAATTAATAGGTTGGGAAGGATATGAAATCAGATTTCTCAAAAAAGCTGCATATGCTTAATTCACTGTATACATTATAAATTATATGATCATTAAATTTCATGTACAGTATATACTACCTTTCACCCCTCTGATCAAGTCATCTCCACTGCAGTCAACTGACGTATGTACGTAAGGATTAATAAAATATCTAGGTCTGACCTAGATTGTACATTGGATCAAGTGTGCCCTGCTTGCAGCCAGGCTATACCACTCATGATGCTTAGTTTAAGTGGAGTAAGCTATTGGCAGTATAATGCACAAGAATCCCAAGAAATTCCCATTATGGGATGATGAATAATGTCATAAGTTTTGTCTATATGCTAGAGTCACCAGACCCTCGAATGATACCAGACTATTCGTCAGAATATTAAACTAGGAGGGGAGAGGAAAGGGGAAAGTAAGTTGTTTTGTACTGTAGAGGGAATTTAATTTTAGTGGTCCTACGGAAATAAATACAAGAATCACTGATTCAGTGTTCTGAAATACAGAGTGTGAGGTTTCTAGGGGGGTCTGAGGGCATGCCTTCCAAAAACATTATACACTATTTTGGTGAAATGTTAGTGTGATATTTGATTATACAGCTTTGGGAAAGATCATCAATAACAATAATGGCGAATCCAGGATGGGGCATTTGGGGCAAATGCCCCCCCTCACCTTGTGGAGGAGCCTGCCATACTTCTGATTAAAATACTATAGCTAAACTTTGTATTTCAGGCCAAGATCAGTTTAGCTATAAAACTCATGAAAATATGTATATTTTAATAGCATTCATTACAAATTCACCTGAAACCAATTCAAACTAACTGTGAAACTGTCACTAAACACCTTCGTGCGTATTAAGCGCCTCTAAAAATAATTATCGTGTTGTTTTTGTTTAACACATTTGGAGCTTTTTAACAGCTTTAAAAACTTCACAACCATCTGAAAATGTCAAAATGGCAAAAATCAACAGTGAGACACTATTAAGAGGTGATTATTTGCTGCTTCAAAAACACAGCAACTAACAAGAGAAATCAATCTGGATCTCCCCAACCACCTACAATTTAGCCTGTTTGTGCCCCTCCCCTTGCCAGTTCCTGGATCCGCCCCTGAATAATAAACCTTTTCATTTTAACTAACAGTGTTGGGAAAGATACTTATCACTATTGCTTGCAACTAAGTTGTAGTTACATACAATAACTATTATATTTTTAATACTTTGTATGTACAGCTGTAAGCTGTTATGTGTGCAACTACCACTTATCTTGTGACATGATAGCATTGTTGGATAATGTGTAATAATTGTATTTAAGAGAAATCAATTGGTCGGTAAGCTTCATTCATTAATTTGAGGTGGGCTTCATTACTGCTTCGTCACTAGTGTTACTCAGTGGATCAGATTGGTAACTGTAATTAAATTATGAATAGTTACAGTAACTAGGTAACAGGTTACATTTGTAAGTAAAGTAACTTGAGCTATATTACATGTTTTTATAGCATAAAACGTAGTTACCACAATAAGTAATAATATTATGTAACATCATGTTACATAAGTAATGCATTACTCCCCAACACTGCTAACTAAGTATCTAGGCTTTAGGAATAAACCTGGAGGGAGGGAAATGGTTAATTATTATAATCCAGAGGGAGGACTATATACCATCAGGAACAAATTTTTTGAGGCTGAGCAATGTTAGCTACCTAATGCCACGTAAACTTAATTATTAGTTTCTCATCCTCCTGTACTCAAAATAGCAGTGCTGGAGGGTGGATTTTTATTTTATTTTATACTGACTAGATAGCTGAATTAGCTAGCTAAAATGTATCAGAATGCAGTTTTCTTAGACTGCTCTAGCAGGGTAGCAACTTTAGAAGATGCTGGATAGCTGCACTTAGCCACCAGTGGTGTAAAAAATAGATAAGAAAAATGGCCACGAGGGTGGGGATGAGAAACTAATAATTAAATATATGTGGCCTATATTAAATTATTTTGAAGATTTGTAAATGATCCCAAAATGTATTAAAGTTTTTGCTGTTAATCCCTAAGCCTCGAAATCAGAAAAAAATTCTGCCTTGAAATAATTACGCTATGTTGTATATTTACATTGCTGTTGTTTCTGGGAATTGTTTGCAAATCTGCAATAAATAAATAAAAAATTAGGTCACTTTGCTCAACCTTGAAAATTTTTCCCTAAAATATTAATTCAGGCTATACTTTAGCACTGCCCCCCCTGGGTCAACTGCCCTCCCCCCAGGTTTAGCTACACCCAAAACCTTGATATAAGTCCCAAAATCATGCGTGTATTTGTACTAAAAGTGTGCATGTGTACGCATTTGTATATGTAATAGTTCGCCTCGCTCTATTCCTTCCTGTTTACAATGCTTGCACTATTAATGCTGAATACCACAACCATCCGTCCTATTGTAAATTAATCCGACAACCATAGCAATTGTTACTAGGCAACAGAAATTCTAAAAATAACCATTGCAAAAGACCAATCACACTTAGCAACCGTTGCCTAGCAAGTATTGCTATGGCCTCAAAGTGATGTTTACCTTAGCAACGGTTACTTAGCAACCATATTGTTGCTATGCCATAGGGAATTTATCACTATGGTAACACTAGTTGTCAAGTCGGACATTTATTTCTAATAGAAACACACCACACTATTTTAGCCAATCAAATTAGTGACCCTATTTTGGAAAACCATACATCTAGGCACATGCAAAATTTGTGGGAATTCTCAATTAAAAATTTCAGTGATTTTTTTAAATTAATTTTTTTACATATTCTCAGCTGATAAAGCAACTATTAAGCCTTCTTGCTGTGAAATTTCACACCCATAGCTTCTTTTATCTAGGAGATATCCTGAATTATATCAGACCATGTAGTAGTTTCACAATGCGTGGGACAACAATTAACTTACAAATTGGATGATTTGTTCATTCCCAAAACCAAACATTTTCCTGTCTTTGCACAATATTACAAGTGATTTAATTGAGAAAAAGCACAAAGAACACATGATTAAACTCTCAAGAATCTCTTTTTATTAATTTTAGATTGTAAGAATGGTGATCTTTGTCAACAAAGTGATTTGTTATCAATTTGTGACATCTGATCACTATTCAGTTCTATAAACTGATAACGAAAAGTTAGTTTGCTTCTTTGTGTGATAATCAAAACTATTAGGTTTGTTGCACATGATCATGACTCAACACTGATGATAGTCTCGCCCAGACCACAACGGAATGAATATTAATTGGAAATTGTTGACTTGTACAGCAAATATGCATTAAGGCATACGTAGATTATACCAGCAACCTAAAAGTGAGTGTGAGCTTAATCTTCACTTATGATCAAGGGCTGCTTAAGATCCATGATTCCATTAAAGAAGCATCAGTAGACTGTCACTAGTAAAGGAGATGGTGAATAGAAGCAAAGCAACTTCTTGTCATGTGAAATTATAGAAATAACAAATGTCAGAGCCATTCTTGAATTTCTCAGTCACTACCAAGAGTTTGTGTTGAGTGTCACCAAACCCTTGTGGTCTGAAAGTGAGACTATCCAAACACATGCCAAGGTTTACAACTTTTTTCTTTCTCTGCATTTGCAATTTTGCAACAAAATCCAAGATTGAGATACTCTAATAGAGCATTCAGTCAAATACTCTAATAGAACAGTCACCTCATGTACATGTAACACTTTAAACAGTTCTGGCTAAGTATGAATGCAGCTCCAACCTATGGACACACTTAGCTATGTGTAGCCTGCTAGGAATTTAAATGCACTTGGTTCTTCGTATTTCATTCTAATTTTGACAGTTAACTTGAAGCTCATAACTGAATTCTTGGCTAGCCTTTTAACTTTATCTATTATGCTATGCTGCAGTGCTCAAAAAGCCTTCTTTTTAAGCTCATAACTATGTTCAAAACTTCTACTATAGTTTCCATGTTTGCTAATATACTTACACTTTCTATCAATGAACTTTCTATTAATGATAGCTAATGAGCAACTGTTAATAATGCAAAAAGTGTTATTGCTTGTAAAATGTTTATAATTATTGTCTGTTTGTAAACTATTTCATTAACATACTCTATAATAAAACAGTGCATAGCTACACTGTACCTAACTGTTGCCATATTAGAGATCTATTAGTATAAATTATCCTTTGTCTGTGAAACGCATTTTTGCAAACAAGCGTTTACAGTATGACGTTGCTATTCTGCCTATTTGCTAGCAATATGCTTATAATACATTCAAACAAGGAAATTATGCTCAAGATTGTCCCCGCATAATAGGTTGGTGGCTGTACCTAGATCACTGTATACTGTTAGCTGACAGCATTTATAAACAAGACTCAGAGAAGCTTGGTACATTGGAAAAATACATACATATTTACGAACTGAAGAAAAGAAATTTGATGCTGGATAACTTTATAGGGTGGCTACTTTTAGGAGTACCCTTGTGATGACTTTATACATAGGCTATTCAAATATTCTATGAGTATTAGCTGTACTAACTAGTGAAATACTGACTTTCCAAAGTCAAAGGTTGCAAAAGGTAAAACTAAGAAATACGTACATATATCAGTAGTGTGTAAAGTAAGAAATATAGGAAGTAGGTGTTAAAGTTACTACCCTGTATGTTGTACAGTATCATACAATCATTGGCATCACTCTGACTTTTATCTTAACAATCTGTGTAAGCATTAGCTAGTTGATATTAGCAGTACATGAAGGCTGTACATTCATAGAAACATGAAAATCAATTTTACAGAATAGCCTTGTCTTCAAATTCACCATTAAAAACTCACAGACAGCACTATATTAATTATTTTTTGAAAACTGCCAAAACCCAAATTTTGACCGACTTGCTGACCACAGCCACAGAGGCTAAACTAAGCAGCACACAGCCACCATTTTGTGTCACAATAACAAACTCACTGCTCACTACTGGTGGGATGTGCCTTTTCTGGTTCTGATGAGTGTCTGTCTTCTACCATTTGTCTTTACTTTGTATCTTCAATTATTCTTTATGCAAGGAAACCATATCAAGGCATTAGTTTTCTGCATCAACACTTTTCTTATAGATCCTATTTAGAAGCCATAAGTGCTATAGTGACTGTAAGTGGAATAGATATGTATAGCTGCATTTATAAAATGATTGCATGCATATGGAGTGACTGCATCCTGTACACACTGCCTTGTTCTTAGCAATTAGAGCTTGCTGTGGCCACTCCCCTAACAGCAATTAACTGTGGTTTCGGCTGTGGAAAACTAGACATAGTGATCCATGCCCCTTAATACATTGCATAATTCACTTGAGACAAAAAATCAGAGAGACTGAGATACTCTAATAAAACAGTCACAATTTTGCTCTTGTAAAAGTTAGTAGTCTTGTACTGTTCACCCCAATTCTGGAGAATAGTGAACTGGACTCTACAAAATGTTGGTGTATAAGTTGACATTTATCAAAACTCTAACCACTCATCATGTGGTATACTTAGAAAAATAATTGTTGTTCACCATGTAAAAAACTCATGCATCAATATACAACCATATGCAGGGAACCATATATATATCCTATGCAGCAAGATGCATGGTGATTTAAGAATAAATTGAAGTAGTCTTTGTTAGGAGGTGCCCTTATAAAGACAATCATGTGAAGCAATTTAATACCCTGTTCCATTCCACCATTATACATTCAATTCCACTCCATTCTACTATTCCGGTGGATTCTAACCAGTTGCCTGGGTATTTTAGCCATACAAAAATTACCTTTTGAAGGGATAAAATTGTTCATAATCATCACTATAAATTATATCCTTGAAAGAAACAACAACACATTAATGCTCTATGATCCTTAAAGAGCAAAAGGGTATGATTCTCTAGTTATTTCAATGCATTATAAATTATGCATTATTAATTACACATAATTATGTGGCAAGATATGCTCAACTAAATCACTCATGCTTCATATGCAACAGTTGCTGTGTTGTTTATGTTGCAATAATATTTTTAAAATCCAGAAATTCAATCGAGTTGTCTATAAGTAAGTATTTAGACTATCCAAATACTCTAATAGAACAGTCATATTTTTTAATAAGGCTGATAGCTACAGCCAAATGAGAAATCTGCTTAATGTTGAAAGAACTATCTTACAGGATTTTCATACTCTAAGTAGCTCTATTTGAAGTTTCAGATAAAGTTTGCTACTAAATTTTTCTTCCACACATGACTGTGTAAAAAGCAAATTTCAGTAACTTGTTTTCTACTTGCACAATTCTATAGGGATACAGTACATGGAAAGGATTATGACAATTGATAATGTCATAATAATGTCACCATACAATATACAATCATATTTGCTTTAAGCCTCTATAACTAGCTAATGTGGTTTAATTAAGTGAAATTGTAAATTTTTTATATATGGCTAATGTTTATGGTAAGATCACATTGTTGTATAAGGAGTGATCCAATATCATAACTAGCTAGGTAGATTAGAGGCTACAGCTACGTAGGCCTCAGACTATAACCTTTCCTTTTTAATTGTCTGAAACAGTAATACTTAACCTTTGAAACAGCCTTTTCACGCTAACACAATAGACAGGAAAATACATATTCATTGATAAAATTCCATGCAGAACTGTATCTGAATGGCATGACTGGATAATGACATTGTTATGTGTAGAAGCATTTAGCACTTACTATATACAGTGAGGTTGATATAACTGATTGATTGTTATCCTATGTCAAGCTGCAAGTAACAAAGCCCTAGCTGGAGGGTTCTGCTGTAAGTATGATGGTGAAATCAGCTTCACATAAAATTTCAGATGGCCTTATGTTTAAGAAAGTTCTGTTTGGAAATGTGCTTTGTACCAAGATTGAGATACCCTAATAGAGCAGTCACCCTAATACGACAGTCAAATAGCTATTAATATTTATCATTGTTGTGGCCCTCAAAATCAATCTCAGAGGCCTAACTCAGAATTTTCCTGGGGTATGGCATACCCCCCAGGTTGGCATGCTATTAAAAAAGCATGCTTCATATATTACCAAGCTATATTGTCATGTAGGCCTCTTGTGATTGTTAACTAAAACTATACCCTAAAATCCAATCTTGGTGCTTCTTAGGCTTCTGGAGGCATGTCTTTAGATGCCTTATCATTTTTACTGCATATGTGACTGAATTTTGGAAAATCACCCATATGGGTGCACATGAAATAATTAGAATTTTCAAGTTTAGTGGGTTGCTAATAAGAGCATGGCACAGTTTTAAAAATATTTCAAAATTTTTCTTGTAATTTAAGGCATTGGGAATGGCTTACAACCATTAGCAAGTATATTTGGATGGTTCTATGTGTAACTTTTCCTTACATTATATCATTATGATATCATTGTAATATAGCAATTAGTATTTAGTGGTAATAGTGATAATATGGGTAGTGGTGGTAATGTAGGTAATAGAGGTAATATCGGTAATAGAGGTAATATGGGTAATAGTGGTAATGTATATAAGTGATAGTGGTAATATGGGTAATAGTGGTAATGTAGGTAATAGTGGTAATAATGGTAATATGGGTAATAGTGGTAATGTAGGTAATGGTGGTAATATGGGTAATAGTGGTAATATGGGTAATAGTGGTAATGTAGGTAATAGTGGTAATATGGGTAATAGTGGTAATATGGGTAATAAGTGGTAATGTAGGTAATAGTGGTAATATGGGTAATAGTGGTAATATGGGTAATAGTGGTAATATTGGTAATAGTGGTAATATTGGTAATAGTGGTAATGTAGGTAATAGTGGTAATATGGGTAATAGTGGTAATATTGGTAATAGTGGTAATATGGGTAATAGTGGTAATATTGGTAATAGTGGTAATGTAGGTAATGGTGGTAATATGGGTAATAGTGGTAATATTGGTAATAGTGGTAATATGGGTAATAGTGGTAATATTGGTAATAGTGGTAATATGGGTAATAGTGGTAATGTAGGTAATAGTGGTAATATGGGTAATAGTGGTAATATGGGTAATAGTGGTAATATTGGTAATAGTGGTAATATGGGTAATAGTGGTAATGTAGGTAATATTGGTAATAGTGGTAATGTAGGTAATAGTGGTAATATTGGTAATAGTGGTAATGTAGGTAATATAGGTAATAGTGGTAATATTGGTAATAGTGGTAATATGGGTAATAGTGGTAATGTAGGTAATAGTGGTAATATGGGTAATAGTGGTAATATGGGTAATAGTGGTAATATTGGTAATAGTGGTAATATGGGTAATAGTGGTAATGTAGGTAATATTGGTAATAGTGGTAATGTAGGTAATAGTGGTAATATGGGTAATAGTGGTAATATTGGTAATAGTGGTAATGTAGGTAATAGTGGTAATATGGGTAATAGTGGTAATGTAGGTAATAGTGGTAATATGGGTAATAGTGGTAATATTGGTAATAGTGGTAATGTAGGTAATAGTGGTAATGTAGGTAATAGTGGTAATATGGGTAATAGTGGTAATGTAGGTAATAGTGGTAATATGGGTAATAGAGGTAATATGGGTAATAGTGGTAATGTAGGTAATATAGGTAATAGTGGTAATATAGGTAATAGTGGTAATATGGGTAATAGTGGTAATGTAGGTAATAGTGGTAATATGGGTAATAGAGGTAATATGGGTAATAGTGGTAATGTAGGTAATAGTGGTAATATGGGTAATAGTGGTAATGTAGGTAATAGTGGTAATATGGGTAATAGTGGTAATGTAGGTAATAGTGGTAATATGGGTAATAGTGGTAATATGGGTAATAGTGATAATGTAGGTAATATAGGTAATATGGGTAATAGTGGTAATGTAGGTAATAGTGGTAATATGGGTAATAGTGGTAATATAGGTAATAGTGGTAATATGGGTAATAGTGGTAATGTAGGTAATATAGGTAATAGTGGTAATATGGGTAATAGTGGTAATGTAGGTAATATAGGTAATAGTGGTAATATGGGTAATAGTGGTAATATAGGTAATAGTGGTAATATGGGTAATAGTGGTAATGTAGGTAATATAGGTAATAGTGGTAATATGGGTAATAGTGGTAATAGTGGTAATATAGGTAATAGTGGTAATATGGGTAATAGTGGTAATGTAGGTAATATAGGTAATAGTGGTAATGTAGGTAATAGAGGTAATATGGGTAATATAGGTAATAGTGGTAATATAGGTAATAGTGGTAATATGGGTAATAGTGGTAATAGTGGTAATATAGGTAATAGTGGTAATATGGGTAATAGTGGTAATGTAGGTAATATAGGTAATAGTGGTAATGTAGGTAATAGAGGTAATATGGGTAATATAGGTAATAGTGGTAATATGGGTAATAGTGGTAATGTAGGTAATATAGGTAATAGTGGTAATGTAGGTAATAGTGGTAATATGGGTAATAGAGGTAATATGGGTAATAGTGGTAATGTAGGTAATATAGGTAATAGTGGTAATGTAGGTAATAGTGGTAATATGGGTAATAGTGGTAATGTAGGTAATAGTGGTAATATGGGTAATATTGGTAATAGTGGTAATATTGGTAATAGTGGTAATGTAGGTAATAGTGGTAATATTGGTAATAGTGGTAATGTAGGTAATAGTGGTAATATGGGTAATAGTGGTAATGTAGGTAATATAGGTAATATGGGTAATAGTGGTAATGTAGGTAATAGTGGTAATGTAGGTAATAGTGGTAATGTAGGTAATAGTGGTAATATGGTAATAGTGGTAATGTAGGTAATAGTGGTAATATGGGTAATAGTGGTAATATGGGTAATAGTGGTAATGTAGGTAATATAGGTAATAGTGGTAATATGGGTAATAGTGGTAATATAGGTAATAGTGGTAATATGGGTAATAGTGGTAATGTAGGTAATATAGGTAATAGTGGTAATATGGGTAATAGTGGTAATATAGGTAATAGTGGTAATATGGGTAATAGTGGTAATGTAGGTAATATAGGTAATAGTGGTAATATGGGTAATAGTGGTAATATGGGTAATAGTGGTAATGTAGGTAATATAGGTAATAGTGGTAATGTAGGTAATAGTGGTAATATGGGTAATAGAGGTAATATGGGTAATAGTGGTAATGTAGGTAATATAGGTAATAGTGGTAATGTAGGTAATAGTGGTAATATGGGTAATAGTGGTAATGTAGGTAATAGTGGTAATATGGGTAATATGGTAATAGTGGTAATATTGGTAATAGTGGTAATGTAGGTAATAGTGGTAATATTGGTAATAGTGGTAATGTAGGTAATAGTGGTAATATGGGTAATAGTGGTAATATTGGTAATAGTGGTAATGTAGGTAATAGTGGTAATATGGGTAATAGTGGTAATATTGGTAATAGTGGTAATGTAGGTAATAGTGGTAATGTAGGTAATAGTGGTAATATTGGTAATAGTGGTAATATGGGTAATAGTGGTAATGTAGGTAATAGTGGTAATATGGGTAATAGTGGTAATATTGGTAATAGTGGTAATGTAGGTAATAGTGGTAATGTAGGTAATAGTGGTAATATGGGTAATAGTGGTAATGTAGGTAATAGTGGTAATATGGGTAATAGAGGTAATATGGGTAATAGTGGTAATGTAGGTAATATAGGTAATAGTGGTAATATAGGTAATAGTGGTAATATGGGTAATAGTGGTAATGTAGGTAATAGTGGTAATATGGGTAATAGAGGTAATATGGGTAATAGTGGTAATGTAGGTAATAGTGGTAATATGGGTAATAGTGGTAATATTGGTAATAGTGGTAATGTAGGTAATAGTGGTAATGTAGGTAATAGTGGTAATATGGGTAATAGTGGTAATGTAGGTAATAGTGGTAATATGGGTAATAGAGGTAATATGGGTAATAGTGGTAATGTAGGTAATATAGGTAATAGTGGTAATGTAGGTAATAGTGGTAATATGGGTAATAGAGGTAATGTAGGTAATAGTGGTAATATGGGTAATAGTGGTAATGTAGGTAATATAGGTAATAGTGGTAATATGGGTAATAGTGGTAATGTAGGTAATATAGGTAATAGTGGTAATGTAGGTAATAGTGGTAATATGGGTAATAGAGGTAATATGGGTAATAGTGGTAATGTAGGTAATATAGGTAATAGTGGTAATGTAGGTAATAGTGGTAATATGGGTAATAGTGGTAATATGGGTAATAGTGGTAATATTGGTAATAGTGGTAATATGGGTAATAGTGGTAATGTAGGTAATATTGGTAATAGTGGTAATGTAGGTAATAGTGGTAATATGGGTAATAGTGGTAATATTGGTAATAGTGGTAATGTAGGTAATGGTGGTAATATGGGTAATAGTGGTAATATGGGTAATAGTGGTAATATGGGTAATAGTGGTAATATGGGTAATAGTGGTAATATGGGTAATAGTGGTAATGTAGGTAATAGTGGTAATATGGGTAATAGTGGTAATATGGGTAATAGTGGTAATATTGGTAATAGTGGTAATATGGGTAATAGTGGTAATGTAGGTAATAGTGGTAATATGGGTAATAGTGGTAATATTGGTAATAGTGGTAATATGGGTAATAGTGGTAATGTAGGTAATAGTGGTAATATTGGTAATAGTGGTAATATGGGTAATAGTGGTAATATTGGTAATAGTGGTAATATGGGTAATAGTGGTAATATGGGTAATAGTGGTAATATGGGTAATAGTGGTAATATGGGTAATAGTGGTAATGTAGGTAATAGTGGTAATATGGGTAATAGTGGTAATATGGGTAATAGTGGTAATATGGGTAATAGTGGTAATATGGGTAATAGTGGTAATATGGGTAATAGTGGTAATGTAGGTAATAGTGGTAATATGGGTAATAGTGGTAATATGGGTAATAGTGGTAATATTGGTAATAGTGGTAATATGGGTAATAGTGGTAATGTAGGTAATAGTGGTAATATGGGTAATAGTGGTAATATTGGTAATAGTGGTAATATGGGTAATAGTGGTAATGTAGGTAATAGTGGTAATATTGGTAATAGTGGTAATATGGGTAATAGTGGTAATGTAGGTAATAGTGGTAATATGGGTAATAGTGGTAATATTGGTAATAGTGGTAATGTAGGTAATAGTGGTAATATGGGTAATAGTGGTAATATTGGTAATAGTGGTAATGTAGGTAATGGTGGTAATATGGGTAATAGTGCATGGTAATGAATATAGGTAATAGTGGTAATATGGGTAATAGTGGTAATGTAGGTAATAGTGGTAATATGGGTAATAGTGGTAATATGGGTAATAGTGGTAATGTAGGTAATAGTGGTAATATGGGTAATAGTGGTAATATGGGTAATAGTGGTAATATTGGTAATAGTGGTAATATGGGTAATAGTGGTAATGTAGGTAATAGTGGTAATATGGGTAATAGTGGTAATATTGGTAATAGTGGTAATATGGGTAATAGTGGTAATGTAGGTAATAGTGGTAATATTGGTAATAGTGGTAATATGGGTAATAGTGGTAATGTAGGTAATAGTGGTAATATGGGTAATAGTGGTAATATTGGTAATAGTGGTAATGTAGGTAATAGTGGTAATATGGGTAATAGTGGTAATATTGGTAATAGTGGTAATGTAGGTAATGGTGGTAATATGGGTAATAGTGCATGGTAATGAATATAGGTAATAGTGGTAATATGGGTAATAGTGGTAATGTAGGTAATAGTGGTAATATGGGTAATAGTGGTAATATTGGTAATAGTGGTAATGTAGGTAATAGTGGTAATGTAGGTAATAGTGGTAATATGGGTAATAGTGGTAATGTAGGTAATAGTGGTAATATGGGTAATAGAGGTAATATGGGTAATAGTGGTAATGTAGGTAATAGTGGTAATGTAGGTAATAGTGGTAATATGGGTAATAGTGGTAATGTAGGTAATAGTGGTAATATAGGTAATAGTGGTAATATGGGTAATAGTGGTAATGTAGGTAATAGTGGTAATATGGGGTAATATGGGTAATAGAGGTAATATGGGTAATAGTGGTAATGTATGGTAATAGTGGTAATATGAGGTAATAGTGGTAATATTGGTAATAGTGGTAATGTAGGTAATAGTGGTAATGTAGGTAATAGTGGTAATATGGGTAATAGTGGTAATGTAGGTAATAGTGGTAATATGGGTAATAGAGGTAATATGGGTAATAGTGGTAATGTAGGTAATATAGGTAATAGTGGTAATATAGGTAATAGTGGTAATATGGGTAATAGTGGTAATGTAGGTAATAGTGGTAATATGGGTAATAGAGGTAATATGGGTAATAGTGGTAATGTAGGTAATATAGGTAATAGTGGTAATGTAGGTAATAGTAATAGGGTAATAGAGGTAATGTAGGTAATATAGGTAATAGTGGTAATATGGGTAATAGTGGTAATGTAGGTAATAGTGGTAATATGGGTAATAGTGGTAATATAGGTAATAGTGGTAATATGGGTAATAGTGGTAATGTAGGTAATATAGGTAATAGTGGTAATATGGGTAATAGTGGTAAATGTAGGTAATATAGGTATAGTGGTAGTGGTAATGTAGGTAATAGTGGTAATATGGGTAATAGAGGTAATATGGGTAATAGTGGTAATGTAGGTAATATAGAAGTGTAATGTAGGTAATAGTGGTAATATGGGTAATATTGGTAATGTAGGTAATAGTGGTAATATGGGTAATAGAGGTAATATGGGTAATAGTGGTAATGTAGGTAATATAGGTAATAGTGGTAATGTAGGTAATAGTGGTAATATGGGGTAATAGTGGGTAATAGTGGTAATATAGGGGTAATAGCGGTAATGTAAGTAATAGTGGTAATATGGCTAATAGTGGCAATGCAGTATAGTGGTAATGTATATGTACGTAAGTAATAGTGGTAATATGGGTAATAGTGGTAATATGGGTAGGTAGTTGTAATGTGGTAGCTAATAGTGGAAATGTATAATAGTGGTAATATGAGTAATGTAGCTAATGGTGGTAATGTATAAATGTAGGTAATAGTGATAATATAGGTAGGGAACAGTGATAATGTCGGTAATAGCGGTAATATAGGTCATTACATACCAAATAAACAAAAAAGTAATCTGGACCCATTCGATTTTCATGAAATTTGGCACAAACATGAACCCTGTAAGAAACATTCTCACACCAAAGTTTTACTCATTTCATTGGTCTCCCTTGAAGTTATGACCACTCAAAGTTTCTGCTGAAAATTTTATTTTACTTAAATGCCTTTAGTAAATGACCATAACTTTGCTTTTGACATAGACACTAGATTTTTGAAATGTATAAATTCTCTTTCAGGTGATAATATATAATGTTTTATAATTGCTCAAAGGAAAAGGTCAAACTACAAAATGTAGCTTTTTCATGATCTTAATCTTATTCATTAATTTTATTTTTGGTTTACTAATACCAAGAGTTTATAATGGTGTACCTTAACACATTATAAACTCTTGCTAATACCCATCATTCATCACTTTAAAGTTGGGACAATAGTAGATTTTGAGTTATAAGAGTTAATGTGTAGCTTTGTTATCACTGCTGTTTGTATGGTTCAAGTATGCAAAGATGCAATACCAATTGCAAGTAATATAACTTTATATAATACTATGTCACAATCATTTTTACATCGTTGGTTTGTAAGTAAGGTTAATTTGTTTATGTTTCGTAAGAAAACCCAGTAAAAGCTTATACTTAAATATACTCAAGAATTTACCCCTGATCAAGCTTGTATAATAAATATTATTGTTGCTGATTATGATGTCAACTTAAGTTTATTTATATAGGTCGACGTCGATCAGTGTATAAATGCTTTTCTAGAACAATTTAAAGTTGGCAATATAGAAAGGTGGCCTTTTGTTATGTGGCCGCTAAGACAAGTTCCACTATAATTTGGAAAACTTAGCTACAAATAAAACATGATGTTTTGTTGCTGTATTCTTTGTTGTTAACGCAGGCATGAATGTTTCAAATGTTGTAATCTACTAGAGCTTTTCTAATGAGCAGAAATTAATGACTGATGCAGTAGATTGGCTATAAATTTTCAACTTACACCTTCAAACATTCAATTGTGTACAGACATCAGTGCATCAGATTTCATTGCATGTATGTGAATGATTGTAGAGACTGTCACACGATATGTACCAATGCCAATTATATGCATAAGTGTGCAATTACTGTAGTGAATCTTCTGTATGATGTAACACTTAGCAATTTCTATGGAACATTTCTATGATTCTATGATATTCAAGGGAAAAAATGAGGTTGCCTACACCTACAGATAGCTATACTTGTGAACATTTAATTCCTAATTCAGTCATGGTATATATAGGGATCTTTGGTTCATTAATATACTGTATAATTAGGGAGTAAATGTTCACTGCATAGTATATCTGTAGGTATATGTAGGCTCTGTAAGATAGTTCTTTTTCTTCTTTTGTGCATATACAAAATTTCACTTCTATATAGCTAGAGGATGGAAGTTCCATTAGGGCTAGTATATCTGCAGGTGTAGGTGACCTCCCCTGTTTCCCTACTTTTTCTATGATCCCTAAATGAACTTAAAATTCCAAATTTTTCTTTTCTCTTCTGGGTAATAGTGGTAATATGGGATATAAGGATCAAGATGATAAAAAGAGTGGAAAAACAAGGAAGGTTGCCTATACCTGCAGATATACTAGACTATAAAGTGCAGTAGCTAAAAAAACTGTTTTTTGCAATTAGCCAAACCTGAGAGGTGGGGGGGGGGGGGGGGGATATTTGTTACACATGTAAACAAAATTTGCATTATGTTTGATGTATATACATATTGTACTCTTTTATTATTGTGATTGCCCAACTAGCTAAAGTAGTGAAGAGAGAACTTGTGTAGTGACAGCGGATGGGGAAGGCCGAAGGGGGACTAGGGCAGCTGGGGCAGATATACTGCCCCAGGGAAATTTTGAAATGTAGCTGTGATGAGATTGAATCTGTGGATGTTTTAAGGAAATGGTGAATTTAAAGATAAAAAGAACTACGTATAGATGCAGCATAGTTACAGGGTTTGAAAGTAGTTTTTTTAGAATAAACTGTTGTTTATTAGCTAGATTCTAGGCCAATTTTTTAATTGTGGACTGTAATAAAAGTATCTATGACTATAGGCCAAATTGTAAGACAATTTCTAATCAAAAGTAGTGGAGTGGAGAAATTTTTAAAAAAATAGCTATCTCAAGATAAGATCTTGAGGTACTTTAAATTTTAGCCAAATCCCTGTAAAAGAGATTCCATCCAAAAACAGCTTATAGCTGTAAAAAAAGTGCGCGTCCAAGTAAAGCAGAGTTAACTGCGACAAAAAGTAATGATATCATAATGCGGCCATGTGCGAGGTGTGCAAGTTGTAAAATTAATATTAGCTAATCAGATAATACAATGTTATTGTTAAAGTGTTAATGAGAACTATGTGATGCTGCTAGTTTTTAAGTGTGTGAGCATCTTCATAAATGCCACATAAATTTATTTCTCAATAAAGCAATGTGTATAGATTCTCTGATAGTAATAAATAGTTTGAGTTTGGCCACCTTTCCTTTGTTCGTAGCATTGCTGTATACAGGAAAGGCGGCCAAACTCAAACTATTTATTACTATCAGAGAATCTATACACATTGCTTTATTGAAAATTAAATTTATGTGGCATTTATGAAGATGCTCACACACTTAAAAACTAGCAGCATCACATAGTTCTCATTAACACTTTAACAATAACATTGTATTATCTGATTAGCTAATATTAATTTTACAACTTGCACACCTCGCACATGGCCGCATTATGATATCATTACTTTTTGTCGCAGTTAACTCTGCTTTACTTGGACGCGCACTTTTTTTACAGCTATAAGCTGTTTTTGGATGGAATTTCAATACTTTTTGTTAGAATAAGCAATGCACTGTTGATAACAGTAGGTGAGTTTCCATGGTTTTGACAGAAACCCCAGATTACAGTGACAGAATATTAAAATATAACTGTAATTTTAGTGGCCAGGGCCGCCAACATTGGGGGTAACTGAGGTATTTGCCCCCTACCACAGCCCGAAAGGGGCCACTTGAATACCTGTTTAAAGAAAGATCGATATACTCTAATAGAGCAGTCAGGATCTAGACCCTTCCTTGCCCCTGGGCCCCTCTTTAACTCTTTTCCCTGGGCCCTCTAATTTCTCTGGACGGCCCTGTTAGTGGCATGCAACTGCAGTCAACTAACACCCATTTTAACTAGTAAACCCTTAACAACACTTTGCCTTTCATCTTGTACTGCATTGAAACGATCAAGATACTCTATTAGAGCAGTCACAAAACAACTGTAACACAACAATCAATATTTAGCATAGTTACAACTTCTGCTTAGCATCGGATTGGCTACTTACAGACTTTACAATATAAAAATATGGCACTTGTAGAAATGTGACTGTTCTATTAGACTTTAGAGTATCTCGATCTACTTCAAGCATTGACTAATTCAAGTGAAGAAGCTACGCCCCTGCCAAGAGATCTTGTGAAATGAAATGAGAATAGTAAAGAAAAGTATGTACAGAGACAATAGAGGGGCGCGTAATTATGTCCTGTTGTAAATAAACGCCTTTAAAATTTATATTACTACTAAATAAACGCACCAGAATAGGCTTGTGTGGCTGTTGTCTCCAAGGTTGTCTCATTACTTGTCTTTTCGTGTTGAAGAGATTTAGTCACAATTGGTGAGTTTAACTATACATGTATTTGTGTTGTAAAACTTAATTGTAAAAAGGCGATTAGCACATATCATGATAAACATGTATTTGTCACAGTAGAGTCTCTCACGAAGTCACGATTATTACGAGACATTGGACCAGGGTAAAAATTTACTGCTATATTTAGAGGTTGTAGCGTTTGTATATCTTAGTATCTTAATAAATAATCCCCCATGATCACTAATCACTAATAGTACAGTGAAAACTGGTCATTATTCAGGCCGTAGGGACAAAATTTTCTGACCTTGCCTTTTACAGAGGTGGCTGCATTATGCGGCCTTAAAAAAAGGTAAGAAGCATGCTGTTCTAACTGGCTATAGAGATGGATTTAGTGTATGCCAGCGTATGAGACAGTGAGTGCTGGCAGCAAGGGGGCAGCCAATCTGTTAGAGCACCAAAAGCACTGCTTCAGACATAGGCAGTTGACTGTCAGCCCCAAGTGTAAAAAGTTTCACTATTGGTCCTTATAAGCTCCTGATGAAGAAAGTGATGAAGTCATTATCCATAGGATATATTTTTCAGAGTATCCATTTCAGTTCTACAATATAGTAGCCAAGCATAAGATGAACATAACACAGCATTCCAGTAGTTTAGTGATGACCACAACACTGCCTGAGTTAAACTGTGGTGAGATTTGAGACTACCAGAAGCCCTGGAATGTCTTCAACACATGAAATACCAAATATCTAATGTCTGGCTTTCATCCACAGTGGACCTGTCTTGGTGGCCACTTGTACAGAAGGGAAGCAGCTGCCACACAGTCTTGCGAGCGAAACAGCTAGTTGCCACACCCCTTAATTATCAATTTGTAAAATCTTTAGCAAAATTGTGTGTGCGAGCAAGTACGATGTGGCAGTGCCGTGTATATGGTTGCTGCCTAGCAGTGACACATCACGAGTATTGAAGTCACAATGCGTTACTGTATCATCCATCTAAATACAATCTCTGAATGTGTCATTTTGTGTAGAGAGCAATCTTCCACAAGAAGTGACCTGCAGGTTTCAGTGTATATAGTTAACCATTAATATTGTTCACAATATTGTGAGTTGTATGTACAGTGAAACCTCACTTAGTGGCCACCTCTTTAATAAGACCACCTTATTATATTGGCCACCTCTAGTAGGTCCCAAATATAGCTAAGCATTACTTATGACCTCATTAATAAGGCCACCTTGTTATTCAGGCCAAATTTTTTGGTCCCACAGCTGGCCATATTAATGAGGTTTCATTGTACTTATGTGAATTTTTATTTTTCGTAACTTTTCTTCAGGTTTACTGATGGGCACTATGAAGCATTGTTGACTGGTACGTGTATAATGTCATTAATGTGGTGACTTGAAATGCTAAAACAGTACGTAGCATGTCTTGTATGTACATGTAATGTGTTGTAATGTGTCCACACATCCACACATCTTAGAAATAAATATAATTGTATTCTCTATAAATAGTCAGTTCCATTGTGCCACTGGGTCATAAGTTGGTTGAGTATGGATCATCCAGGACACTTGAGTCACATTTTGTCCTGGCCAAGTGGATCTCATCCACTGACAGAATATACAGGATCAGATCACGTGTATAAATTACGGTGGAACTTGTTTATTGCCACCTTCACTCATTCAGCAGGTAACAGTGTATAAATTCTCAATTGGAATTGGCTTTTCAAGAGTGGTTGTCTTTCTATACTATAGTGGCCATTAAGATAAGTTGTACTGATAGAGTGTACATACTAGAGATGCAACAATATCCTTCACTTAAATACTATACTATTATATTGCAACTCTAGCACGTATTTATAACAGGAATGTTTGTTAACTGTTTAGACATACTGGAGCCACACTCACTCATCTGGATTCTACAAATGGAGTCATACCAACTTGTTGTCATCATACTTACTCGTTACTCCCATTGTGTTTGGATGAATAATACATGCCGTCATGTGAGACTTGCTACCATGGCAGGCCACTGGAAAACATTTGCATAGCAGTTATATTACAGTCATTATTGTACAATTCTTACATTATTGTTGTGAAAAGTGTTTGGTATTCATGTGTCTCCTCTGTATGTTGTAATTACATGTGTAATTTTGTGTGGGGGTGCTATAAAATGCAATAATGCATGGTGACAATTGTATTAGGCGATTTTGCACACTTCCTTTTAAGCTAGCTACATGTGCTAATTACTCACAGCTTGTGTCAACAACTGGTAACCGCAGTTGTACTCTTGTGTCATTCTTTAAGCCGCGCCCTTAGAGGACAAATTATGTGGGGGCGACTAATTTCAAAACGAAGGATGGTATGCAGCACCATAGATTATATCTATGGACTATAATCTATGGCAGCACACTTCTTGGTGGCTATATGTACTGATTAACTACATAGAGCGCCAGTTCATCAATACCCAGTGACCGCAGTTGTGCCCTGCGTCATTCTTTAAATTCCGAGTAAAATTCTTAGAGAGCAAATGACGTGGGGGCGACTAAATTCAAATTTCAAACTAGCCATTCTCGAAAACAAATGTTTCAATCTGAACAAAACTTTTAGAACAGTTTAAAGACACATTGCCCTACATGCCAAGCGAGTATTGCGGAAAACAACAATCTGGGATTTGTATTTGGCCTCTAGGTCGACTGAGGACGACTGAAACTTCGTTTGGCGCTGAAATCACGACTGTAGGGTAATCATGTATGGTAAAATCGATGATGTGAATCTTGAGGTGATTGAGTGAATACTGAAGCGATAACAGGGCGATCAATGTTCGGAATGCACAAAGGAACGCAAGGCATACACCTGCGGTTGCGTCTAACCGCATGCGATAAAAAAAAAAAATGAAACTTCCCCTTTGATGTCGGCAACCTCGATCACGAAACAATCGGCATGGATTTGCTTCACTGCTTGTGTGGTAGTTACTAGTGACACGATGAGTTCAACTCCAGAGTTTCAGAGGGATAGCGTAAGTGACGGGTGGATTACAGGAAGGCCGAATTTGACAACGTTCGTTCTTGTTTTTTTTTGTTTTTTTTCTTGTAAAATCCTCACGTAGTGGTCGCGTCATTATTGTCTGCGGCGCGCGTTTATGCTTTACTGGCCGCGCGACTCACTACCGTGAGTCTTGATTTAACCTGCTCACACATGCACATAACATAACTTTTAGGTTATACTTTTCTGTGCATAGTGCAGCTTGCTATTTTAGCCTGACTTTTACAACTAGCCCAATCACCATGTACAACTAGCCAAAAGTCACTTACAGCTAGCATTTTGGCCACAACTAGCCTCTTTTTTAGCCCCTGTACTAGTGGAAATTAAATCCTATACTTCAGTCCATAACCCATTTAGGAATTGAATGTCAACTAGTATATCAGCAGGTGTATAGGCAGCCTCCCTTGTTTCACCACATTTTAGCTATTCCCTTATTTCACTACATGTACTTTTTCTTTGATCTCTAATCCAACTTAAGATTCCTAATTTTTCTTTCTACTTTAGCTCTTTGTTTTTTACTTTTTGTAACATAATTATGCTGCTGAACATAATAGATACAGCACTAAAACAAAGAATGACAGAATGGCATCAGGCATGCTCAGTACATGTCCCAACTATCAATTACATGTTAAAAAGTTAAGTGGCCATTCCCGTTTCATTTTCAGCAATACTCTTCCCATTACAAATGAAGAACAGCACAAGAAGCATCTCTCTAATTAATCCAGTTGCTACAGGAAATGTGGGCAATAGGCATATACGTAGCTTAAGCCTGAGTTAAACAATACCATTCTATGGTAAATTGACACCTTTAGTTGTCAGCAAAATGAACCGGAACCCAAAGGAGGACAAAGGCAAATCCATGATGCATGTATAGTACATGCTGTGGTTGGCAATAAAGCACATCTTGGGATGAAGTGGACATAATCAAGTTCAAAAATTTCTTCAGGCTGACCCCAAACCCTTCCAACAAATTTCATTATTTTTGTTCAACAGAATAATACTCTGCCTGACTAACTAGCTGACTGATTCCCCCAACAAAATCTCAACAATGGATAAGGCTACGGGCCTGATTCCTTTAGCTCCCAAGCTCATTGGCGGATCCAGGATGGGGGAATTTAGGGCAAATGCCCCCCCCATTTGTGGAGGAGCCAGCCATATTGCAGATTACTCCCTTCATGGATCCATTTTATCTCAATCACATAATCATTTATACCTTGGAGTTATGCTAGATGACCACCTCTCATGGTCCACCCATGTTACAAACGTTGCTAACAAGGCTACAAGGATGTTGAACTTCCTTAAACATCATCTTAGTAAGTGTTCATTACATGTCAAGGAATATGCTTATCTATTAATGGTTCGACCAGTAATGGAGTATGCAAGTGTTGTCTGGGACCCATACTATCAGACTCAGATATCAATCTTAGACAAGGTTCATAGGCGTGCAGCTAGATGGGTTCTATCTGACTATAGTTATCACAGTAGTGTTAGTGTCATGCTGGAACAGCTCAACTGGTTAACCCTAGTGAAGAGAAGGAAGCAACAGAGGCTTAATTTGTTCTATCAAATAATGCATGGAGAATTGGCTTATCTTTACAAGAATAGATTCATTTCACCACCAGACACACTAGACATCATCATCCATTTCACTTGATTGTACCACCAGCAAACACCACCACCTACACGACAAGCTACTTTCCAAGAACTATCCGGGAATGGAATTCACTTCCACCGCATCTAATTGAACTGAACACTCTAGCTACATTTTCAAACTTGATTGAACAACACTTATAATTTGTAATTGTTTAGGGCTTAATCAGCTTTGCTGTCTGCCCTTTGCCCCCAAATAATAATAATAATAATTTCTGATTAAATTATTAAACTTTGTCAGGCCAAGATCCATTTATAAATCTCATGAAAATATGCATTAATATGCATTTTAGTACCAATTTACTTGAAACTAAAGCAAACCGAAGTCAAACCATATGGTCAAACTAACTGTAAAATTGACACCCAGTGCCTTCATGCTAAGCACCTCTAAAATAACTATCGTGTTGATGTTTAAGACATTAAGAGCCTTTTGACAGCTCTTAAGACTTCACAACCATCTGCAAAGGCTAAAATGGCTAGTCAACAGTGAGATGCTGTGATTATTTGCTGCTTTAAAAAATGAAGCAACTAATAAGAGAATCTAGCTCTCTCCAACCACCTACAACATACCTGTTTGTGCCCCTCCCCATGCCAGCTCCTGGATCCGCCCCTGAAGCTATCATAAAGGGAAATTGAAGCTAGTTTTAGGGTGATATTTTCAGCTGGAAAAGCCCAATTTTTATGATCCCTAATATATACATAGTACTATCACACTGTATGATACTCACAAGGTACAATCTAAACCAGTACATGGATGCATGAAGTACATCTGACATGTACACTTGGCATGTACATATGAGGTATATTTGAAACGCATATACACATGAGGTACACTTGACTTGCACACATGAGGTACACTTGACATGAACACATGAGGTACACTTGACTTAACTGTGCCCATTTCAATGTACCTCATGTGTTCAATTCAAGTGTATATACCTCATGTGTACATGACAAGTGTCCTCATATGTACATGTAAAGTGTACCTCATATGTACATGTCAAGTGTCCTCATATGTACATGTCAAGTGTCCTCATGTTTACATGTCAAGTGTACTGCATGTATAGATGTCAAATGTACCTCATGTGTTCATGTCATGTACCTCATGTGTTCAAGCCAAGTGTACCTGATGTGTAGACGTCAAATGTACCTCACGTGTACCTCATGTGTGCAAGTCAAAGGTACACTGTATCTCATGTGTGCAAGTCAAATGTATTTCGTGTGGACATGAGGTACATTTGATTTGCACACATAAGGTATATACACAGCACACTTGACTTGAACACATGAGGTACACTTGACATGTACACATGAGGTACACTTGACATGTACACATGGGGTACACTTGACATGTACACATGAGGTACATTTGACTTGCACACATGAGGTACACTTGACATGTACACATGAGGTATACTTGACATGTACACATGAGGTACATTTGACTTGCACACATGAGGTACACCAGACATGTACTCATGAGGTACACTAGATATGTATACATGAGGTACATTTGACTTGCACACATGAGGTACACCAGACATCTACTCATGAGGTACACTATACACTTGACATGTACACTAGACATGTACACGTGAGGTACACTTGACATGTACACATGAGGTACATTTGACTTACGTACATGAGGTACACTAGACATGTACACATGAGGTACACTAGACTTGTACACATGAGGTACATTTGACTTACATACATTAGGTACACTAGACATGTACACATGAGGTACACTAGACTTGTACACATGAGGTACACTAGACATGCACACATGAGGTACACACATGAAGTAGAATTGACATGTACACATCAAGTACATTGACTTGAATACATGAGGTACATTGACATGAACAGTTGAGGTACACTTGACATGCACACATGACATGAACACATGAGGTATGAACATACAAGGTACATGATGACATGTACACATGATGGTACACTTTACAGGTACAGATGAGGTACATATACTTGACTAAGATGCACACACAAAAGTACACCACTTGTCTGTGTATAATATAGTAATTGTCTTAACAGCTGTCATAACACATTCCATAAATGCTGTTATGCACATTTAGAAAAACAACAACAAGTTAACAACATAGTTTTCATAACTGTGTTGTATCTATAGATTATCTGTAATAATTTTTATAAGGTAATAAAGGTAATCGTGGTAATATAGATGGTACAGGTAGTGGTAAGTATGGGTAATAGTGGTAATATAGGTAATAATGGTAGTATTGGTAATAGTGGTAATATAGGTAATAGTAGTATATATATATATATATATATATGTATATATATGTATATGTTATACTACAGTTTATCAACGTTTATTAATATTCATTCTCACCTTTGTTGCTACTAAATTCTTCAGCACCATGGATAGATAGGTACTGTAGGTATGGGCTATAAATTACTTTGTGGCCGATTTGGGTATTATTTGCGAATCCTTGCCATCCTATTTAGCTACCTGAAAAATGTTTGCCTTCATCATAACCTGCCAGCATCTTGGTCTGTGGCACCAAATCTCTGAACCTTCATCGTCTATTTCTCTTCTAAATTATAGTGATAGCTATCCTGCTAACAACTACTAACCAAGAATACAAATTGTTAAATTGTAAAATTGGGTTTAATGATTCTTGGGACCAGCCAATGGAAACACTTAATATATGGCCATACACCTGTATATGAAATACCTTTATGAAGGTAATAATTATATGCTGTAACTGTTGTTAATGACTATGTCCTACTGCTCTGCCATTGATAAGCACCTAACTTTGAAGGTGCTTTTCATAGACTAACTCCAGCACTTTTGCAATATTACATGATATAACTACAAGATCATAATAATTACGTGGTTTGATGTGTTAGACTGTTATTATTATTTATTAATTGGTACAAGGAAAGACAAAGTCTTCTAAGTACATCTAAATAAAATCAAACCGGCGATCATACAAAAATACATCTAATTTAGTCTTAAAGATCAGTACATTAGGTGCAGATACAATTTTGTGGGGTAAGGTGTTCCAATCATTGATGATTCTCTGTGAAAAACTATGACCTCTAAAAGCAGTGTTGAAACAATTTTTGTAAAGTCTGAGTCCATTTGATCGGGTGGGGTTGGTATTATAAGTTTTAAAAGTATTTTTTGTCCACAGATACTAAATTGTTCAGGATTTTGTAAGTCATAATCAGATCCATTCTGGTTTGATGGTAAAGTAAGCTGGGTAGATTAGAATATGTCAAATTATAGAAGGAGGGTATAAGTTTTGTGGCTCTTTTTTGAACTGCTTCTAATTTACGAATGTTTTTCATAAGATGAAGGTTCCAGACAGTTAATGCATAGTCCAAAATTGGGCGAACAAGAGTAACATATAATAATTTTATTGTGTTGGCATCCCTGGAGGCAAAGGTACGTTTAATAATTCCCAATACCCTGTTAGCTTTCATTACAATTTGATTAACATGACATGTAAACTTCAAATCTTTATCAAATAGTACACTCCCAGATCTTTTTCTTCCACAACCATGGAGATCATATTTGCTTCATTTTTGGAGGAGAAATAATACCCTGTGTTTGATGAAGAATGTCCAGTTGTGCTGTAGTGACATTTAGGAAGGCTAAGAAAGGATAGCCAGGTGTCACACCATTGCAAAGCAGAGTCATTGTCTTTTTGCAGGATGGAAGAATCCTCAGATGAGCATATAGGGCGATAAAGTTTGTGTCATCAGCAAAGATACTCAAATAGCTCTGTATACAGTCAGGTAGGACGTTGAAATATATAATAAATAAGATGGGACCGAGCACACTACCTTGTGGGACCCACTAGTGACAGTAGGCCACTTGGGGAGTGCTCCATGAACAACCACCTGTTGTTTCCTGTTTGATAAAAAAGCTTTAATCCAATGCAGTACCAAGCCATTGACACCATATGCTTCTAACTTACGTAGTCAACAAGCATCTGTGGGGAACCTTATCGAAAGCTTTTTGGAAATCTAGGTACACAACATCAACACTAGTTCCATCATCAATACACCTTGTCCAGTGTTTCATAACAGTTAATAGCTGCGTCTCACAAGATATGCTACAAAATCCATGTTACTCATTGCAAAAAAAGTCATTTGCTTGGAAGTAAGACATTATCCTATTTTTAATAGTTGATTCAAGCATACTGCAAAATATTGAGGTGAAGCTGATTGGGAGATAATTGCTAGGAAGATTTGTATCACCTTTCTTATGAATGGCAGTGACTGTTGCTAGTTTCCAACAAAAAGGCAAAGAGGACTCCTGTAATGATTTATCAAATAGGAAATAAAGGGGTAAAATAAGTCCATCTTTGATTTCTTTCAGCAAACGTGGGTGGTAGTTGTCTGGGCCACAAGATTTATTTGGCTTAAGCTGGTTTAGTTCAGTATATCATTGCATGTGATGGTAATATTGCCTAAGTGGTGGCCCTTAGATTTATCTGGTAAGGATGGCAGATCTGCTTCTGGCTCAATAGTAAATACACTAGAGAAAAAATCATTTAAACATTGAGCTGTTTCACAATCAGAACAGGTGAGTGATCCATCCTCTTTCCTTAAGGACATGATATCACAACGCACTTTTGCATTCTCTCTAACATATTTCCAGAACACGGATGGACACTATCAACAAATTTAAGTTCAAAATTGGATTTTTCCCTTTTAACAGTAGCAGTGGCAATGTTTCTCTTTGTGGTGTAAGAAAGATAATCAACATGCTGGTGAGTGGCTTTATTGGTGTTCCATGTTTTATGTTTCTGTTTAATTGCTTTAAGAGTAGAAGGATTTAGCCACTCAGGTTTAGAATTAGATTCAAACATTTGAGTAGGAACATATTTGTCGATACGAAATAGCAGTTTAGAGTGGAAAAGTAGCCACGTTTTCTCAATATTTAGTCCTTCCAAGAGTACTTCCCAGTCGGTGTTCAATAAATCTCTAGTCATTGATACATAATCTCCACGGTCATATAGATATTTAGATACACTATGGCATTCCACTGTGCAATAACACAAAAAACCTCTATAACAATATGATCTCACTTTTTCCAAGTGGCGATAAAGAGGTCATACTAGACACTGTATTTTCATCATTCTATAGTTAATGTAAGATCTGGGAGTGGCACTTGATCTGGCACTTGGTTGCTTCTAAATCTAGTGGCAAATGTGACATGTTGGATAAGATATAGGTGACCGGATTTATAAAAAGGGGTCTTCCACACACATCCAATTCTATGAACTTGGAAGATAATAACTTTATGTTCAAGAACAATGCAAACCTGAACTTTTCTCCATCCAGTACCCTATGTTGGTACTCACTACTGTCCAAATTTCAAGGCAATAACCTTTTCCAATCTGAAGTTATGAATTACCAAAGGTCGTAAATTAGATGTGTGTGGAAGACCCCTTTTTGCAAATCTGGTCGATCATCTAATAGGCTTATAAAGGCCTCATTGTAAGTATTAGCAGGTGTGACAGTCAGAGATGTCCAGTTTATGTAGGGCGCATTAAAATCACAGACAACAAGTACACCAATATCAACAGCATGTGTTAACAAAGAGCACAAGAGGTCAAAGTTCAGTGAGTCATTGTTAGGGGAATGATAAATTACACTCAAGAGTGTTGAAACCATCAATTTATGTTGTTTGGTTCAGAGAAACTGTTTTAGCTGGTAGCATTACTAATTTAGACATTCATAATGTTACAAGGGTAATGTTCCAACTATCATTCCTGAATAAGTTTTATTAGTGGTTACCATTCCTGTGTGTTATGAATTGCACAAAATTTAATGCTGATGGTAAAGCCAGTACCTTAAAGAATAGGTAGACTTTGTGTACAAGTGAATTATTACACTACCATTCTGATATAGCTACTGTATCTCCATAAAATTAATATTTTATTTCATAGAGCTAGTTATTGTAGCTGATAACCACTCACATAGTGTGTGTGCGTGTGTGTATTATACAGACCAATATAGACCACAATACATACTGTAGTTGATAAATACATATGTAGCTCTCTGCTTGACATAGTAGCTAACCTATAGCTTCCATAAGTGGTAGTATCTCAATCATGGTATATGAAAACAAATTTGTTATGGTCTTAATATTCTGTTGTCCAACTTCACTTGTGCTAGGTTTATTGTCAGACTGGTGAGATCATGAATCCTATTAAGTAGTTCCAAGAACATCCTGTAACAGTATGAATGTATCTAGACTAACAGCTGGAGCCAACCTTAGTGACCAATTGGAATATTCACAGTGTGCTGGGCAGCTATACTGGTAAATTACCACTGCCACTCCTGGCATTTCCTCTACTTCTGATATGAATTACATAAAAATAACCAGTAAAAACAGTCCCTAAGAGGTAATTACTAGTACCCATCCATCTATAGGTTATCCAAGTAGAGCTAGATTCATTAGTTTTTCACCTTAGACTGTTGCTCAGTTTTATACAGTTTTTCCAACAGTATTCTAACTTATCAATCATAAGAGGTTGCTAGCAGAACTAGCTATATTCTGTATAGACTGTGTGCTGATATGACATTTCAAAAAATTATAACGGTAAACATCATTTTGTTATGAACTAGCATTATATTAATATTGGCATTTATAATGGAAGAAATGATGAAGCACAGTGCATGAGTAGCATGGTGCAACAGAGTGTGATGTAACAGAGTGCATAATATTCATAATACATCATCACATGTATGTACAGTATAGTGTATCTGCATGCATACCGTCAGTGTTTATAATACACACATTATATATGTTACACAAAGCTGTGGTCCATGGAGTGGCTGTGTATAATCATTTTATGTGCTGCTTCCTTCATCGTTTTGTGGAGACATAAGTTTAGGCCAGGGAATCCATTGCAGCATAATGGATGCCAAGAAGGATGCCATTAGGCTGCAGTAGAATGCAAATGTCATAACAGTTTGATGGAAATGTAGTGCATACTCTTCAGTCATTGTGCAGTAATTATCAGCAGCATAAACACATGAATGCATATGCGTCAAATATTTGAATAGTTAAAAGAGGAATCACTACTAATTGAGCTATCAGTTGAAATAGAAATAAAGCCAAATGAAGGAAAGCTTGAAAGACATAACTGCAACAGTTATTGTAATTATTAGGCAATGCATTTTCACAAGGAGTCTTCTTTTTATCTGGATTTTGTGGACTGCTTCCATCAGGGTTATCCTGGGGAATTAATTCTTGACATATAAAGTCATCTATAGTCTTTCGTGTAATGGTCTCGTCTTCTTTTGCAGTACCTATAACATATAATTCATAATATTTTGTCCATAAATAGTTTTCATATCGGTAAATTTTGTTATTTTGAAACAATGCTTCTCGAAGTTTTGTGAATGATCTAGCCAGCAGACTGCTATCCTCCTTTATTTTTTTATGGCTGGAACGATCAAACCAGTATTTGAATAATATGGTATTTGAATAATATGGTATTTGAATAATATGGTTCAGCGGCATCGACTCTACCTGATTAAATGGTTACAGACCCAAGGTATATTCAGTATCCTTGGGGAATGACTGTCGAGATTTCAGTTTAGATGGTGTCTTTGTGATCACATCGGTGAACTCATCCAGGAGACTGGAGGCATACAAGTCCTCGTAGTTTCTACTTATGGAAATAAAATATCAAAAGTTAGTTTATATGTAAATAAACTTATTTAAATTATGTTATACTGGTATAGAGAGAAAATTGAAGACAAAAGAGGAACTCTAGATCTGTAAAGACAGTTAGAATTCCGGTAGACTCTGACAATGGTATTGTCAATAGTCAGGTAACTAAGAACTTTATAGCAGTCACAATGCATTTCTGCCTTTATAGCTTCGTCAGGTGACAACGTTCTTAGGGCGGAAAATAAGAAACAGATTGCATGGAGCTGTGTGCATGATGTTGGAGTGAAGTTTTTTCTTACCTGTTATACTTTTCCTTTAGTAATATAACTGCTGTGCTGACTTTGTTTTGTCTTAACTGGTGACATACTGTGTATTATCAGAAAGAAAAAAAGTGGTTTGTTAATTTAATTTTATTTATTAACATTTTTTTACCTAAATGGCGGCGTGCGTACATTATTCAGTAGTACTTCGTGGGACTAACCAAGATGGCGGCGTGCGTATATTATTCAGTAGTACTTCGTGGGACTAGCCAAGGGGTTTTCCAAAAGTTCAATTAGTCTCGAAAGAACATTTGGTGGTGCTAAAGAGGAGGAAAGCTTTGTATTAAATAAATGAAGAACTACTGTCTACTGTACCTTTTATGGAGAATAGGGAAGTCACTACCGCAGTTAGTCGGTCCTGTGTGGTCGCAGCGAAAGAGGAAGCAACTAAATCAGCGTATTTAAAAGTGTAACTAGGTGAGTGTATTGTGTAGCCAATGAGGGTCGTGGATTTTAAATAACTGTTATCAACGGTTGGAGGCCGAAAGGTTGCCTTCGCAACCAGTGTAATCACGTGAGGGCAAGCCTCGGGTAGTGTTGGGCGATATATCGATATTATATCGTATCGTTTGATTTTTTGCTGATATCGAAAAGTATCGATATATTTTTCAGAATCCGATATTTCGATACGATACATCACGTGATCTGAATTTAATTTTAAAATGTATTTTAGCTTATTTAATTTTTAATTGTAGCTTTCCATTACCTTTAGCAATTTTCAAATCACTATTACTCTTGTGTATGTGGGCGGGGAATCTCCATTGTGTATAGCTATAGCTACCTACTATCAAATTATGTAAGAAAACTGGCAATTTACATGAACAAATAATGTTACAATATCGTATCGAAAAGTATCAATATCGGTCAATTTTAGTCAATATCGTATCGATATTGTATCGTTCTGAAAATCCTGATATCGCCCATCACTAGCCTCGGGATCTAGCAAGTTGGGGACTCAAAATAGACGCCAGCAGTGCGAACGTTACTGTCTGTGTGCTATTTAGTACAGTCTGTTCTAAACTTATACTTACTTTAGCCTTTTTATTCCAAGAACTCCTCCAATCAAGGCGAACGAATTTTACTGTAGCAACTTTATTATTTTTGTGTGTGTTCACGTGAGGAGCCAGTATTTGCAGTGAAACATATTCATCTGAAAACACTTTAATTTACAACAATAGAAGTCTCTTGATTCAGACTTGTTAATTATCTGCATGCAACAGAATGAACAGCAGCAACAAGATATTTTATCTAAACTATCATGAGTTTGAAATTTATTTTTGTCATAATAACAACATTGTGATTGAGAACATGATAAAGAACAACATGGCAACTTTTCTTCATTATTCTCATTAGTTTTTATACAAAAGTATGTTTTGAGCTCAGGAATAGCAAGAATAAAGTGAATACATGCCCACAAAACCAGCAAATTACTGATAACGTTATGCAGAAATGTCTGTGGCTAGTAGGACAACTGCAGTTTAAACCAATAGTATCTTCATCTTTGTTGTCAAAATGAGCATTGGAATTGATGTATATAATATAAAATATTCTGAGCACTATCAAACCAAGGAGCAACCTTTTTTCATCAAGCGCACCTGAAAGAACTTTTTTCCATTCTGCTCCAGTTTTCCATGCATTTCTCGCAGCATTTGCTGCACCCTTGAAGCTGCCAGGTTGATTATCTGTTTGAGAAGGTTGTTGACCGCTGTTACCTTGGTTAACAGGATCCATCAATATACCACCATTTTCAGTTGCCATGATAAATTTGGTCACAGCATGTACTATGCAGTTGAACACTGACAAAGCAGAAACTGAAGAATCAGCGAATCAGTATGTGGTTTATACAGTATAAATACATACAAGTGTAGCTACACATACATGTGTGCAAGGCATGCATGCATGCAGTGCAGTTGCTATATAAAACGTGTATCAGTCAGAGCTAAGGTTTTAGCTGTCAGTCTTTTCTTTGCCTGGTTAGTCAAAATGGTTGAACCATTGGAAATGCAAAATGATACTGTTGACAAGGCATCTAAATGGACTATCTATTTTCTAATTGATCTTAGAGTGGTGTTTATAATTATCTATGTTTATGTTACAATTGTCAACCTGATATCCACAACTGCAGATAATGAGGCGACATCAGACAAATATGTTAATATTACTTTTAACGTTACCTCATGACCTGAGCATACTAATGTACTTGTCTCTTCCATTGATGATGCTGTGCTATGGAACTGTAGAAAACTTTCAGCCACAAAAAATTACTATAAAGGACTTTATTTATTGCTGTTTATAGCTTTATCATTATCCCTTATAACCTACTTCATTGTCAAGGTGGCTATCATAGTAGGTGCTAGTCATGAGGAAACCTATATAATGCGTATTGCAATCATACAATGTTTGCAAGACAAGAAAGCCTCAGAATTGCCAGAAAATTGTTGGCTGAAGCAAGACACCAAACAAATCTTGGATGGAGATCAGAATTTAACTGAATGGAAAAGGCATTCACTATGGAGGAAACTGTCTCTTATTTTTTCAGTTTGTATTCTGCTAGTATCATTGGGCCTTTCTTTGTTGTTCTATGATCTACATATTCTATCATGCTTATTTGAACCATCAGAAGACTTCATAGAATATAAAAGGGAAATGAGGAAAGTTGAACTTCGTTACTCTGATGCTTTAACAGCGAGTCAAAAAACTGTAGGAATCATTTTGTTTCTTTTAGCACTAATATTTCTATTGAACTGTTTAAATGTTTACTACTACACCTTTAAAGCTGTTGATTCGTTGAAACAGAATCTTAAAAAAAAGAAGCAACAACAATCGCATTCATAATTATTTCCTCTACATTTATGCAAGTATGTACTATACATTTTCTCAACTACTGTACATATCGGTCCCCTGTAATTATACTAGATTATTAAGTGTGTGTACTTATTTTGTAAACTGTAGGTATGTTCCATTGTGTTACCCAATAGTAGACATCTAGCTTAATGATTATGTTTGAAAGTGTCATCTTTATATGTACATAATAAGGTACATAGTACAAGTAGATAACTACACCGATCAAACTCCGTGGCGTATAGCTAAAGACATGGGATAACTTAACGGTCCTACTGTGATGCAATATTCAAAAAATCATTCCGATTTGTGAAAGAAAATGTAATGAAGCATGACATTCTGGTATCAGTAATGCATGAATTATTGGTGATTATATACCTAGGGGCAGATCTAGGGTTTTGCTAAAGAGGGGGCACACTGGTAGAAGTGACTGCACTGTGTGCGAAGCACAAGTACAAAATGTGAAACATGAGCATGGGCAGGTCTGGGGGCATGCCACCCCCACTTCCAGGAAATTAATATTCTGAGATTGACGATTCTGACAGAATTTTATTGCTAGTTAAATACTGGAAGTATATACGCCAGTGACCTAAGTTGACGTACCATAGGGATCTGTAATACATATCGATACGGCAATATATCGATACAGCAAATAAGTATCACGATACGATACTGTACTTGAGAATGATCGAAGTTTTCTAGTAGAACAGGTAGTGATTGCTCTATTACTGCAACTGTGATCTAAATACTCGAACAGAAAGCCTACCTGTGCTATAAAATGCAACGTTACGAGAATCCATACAAATACGCGTTTATATTAAGTGCTGCTGTTGCTGTGTTATGGCTAAAATATTCTTACCCAGGTCTTCTAAAAATAGTAGCTGTTACACTTTAAGTATAAAGAACTAGCAGTAAACATCTGCTGTATATACTAGCCATCTTGACAACTCACCAAAATACGGAGAAATCCGGACAAGCCTTTGTGGGAGCATGTATTAAAATAAAATTTTTGTGTTAGCTAATTATCTGGGTGGTGTAATAGAGGCAGGTATCCAGGTAGAGATGTGCTTTTAACAGCAACTCTGTTTTCCATACTAAAAATCATACCAGGAACACACTAGCTATTTATCACATCATGATCAGTATAATTATTACTGTAGTTCAGTAGCATTCACTGAATAAAGAAATTGGATACACAGTGAATGTAGAATCAGTGTTGGTTCTTTAAGGTACAGATAAATTGGATATTGTTACAACTATTAAATAATACACCAGTCATAACTAGCCATGACCACTTTTTATTATAGTATCGTGATACAGTATCGTATCAAACAATTTATTGATGGTGATACGTGAAACACAAAATGCACTGTATCGCAGAACACTAGTTGACCATCTTCCAATCTAGTTTTTTCTTGAACAATGATTATACCTGAACAATTATCTATCAGCCTGTTACAGGGACTCCTCTAGTTTGACTTCTAGACCCTTTTCCACTGTTATTACCAGAGAGGTCTATAGCTAGTATTATATTGTTCACAACTATTGAGGCCTCAACTAATAAGAGACATTACTGCACTAGAACGCATTCAATGAAGAGCCACTAAATATATCCTTAACGATTACACATCCTCATACAAACTCAGACTGGAACAACTGCATCTCCTGCCTCTCATGTATCACTACGAACTCCAAGATATACTGTTTCTAATAAAATCATTAAAGTCACCCACTGATAATTTTAACATCTACAACTACATCACTTTTGCAAGAGGCAACACCAGATCTGGGATTAACCAAAAACTGAATCATCCAAGGACATCATCAGTAACACAACATCATTTTTACTTTAACAGGATAGCCAGACTATACAATTACTTACCAGTCATTGATCTTTCACTATCTACCAACACAATTAAATATCGTTTAACTAACTATTTATGGTCGCATTTTACTAATAACTTCAACCCTGAGAGAGCTTGTACATGTCACCTTTTGTGCCCTTGCCACCGCTGCTCTAGAGCGCCAATTTCTACCAATTTTAACAAACTCTAGTTATCTATTGTAATTATAAGTAACTAACAGTTGTAATTATTAGTTATTGCATTGCATTGTATGTATGTTTCTTTGGCAGTGGGTATCTATTACCCACTGACCTTTAATGCAGTCTTGCACTGCATTAAAAAGTATTAAAATAAATAAATAAAATAAATAGTACAGCAGAAGAGTTTCATGGAGCTTACCAACCTACTATGACAAGGACCTCAGAAATAACATGGGTAAAAATTCCACATAATTATACCACTTGCTAATCCTTTGATTGATACCAAGTGCATCAGCCCTACAGGTGCAACAAACTTGACGACGCAGTTACTTACAACATCCAGTATAACTACTTATTCAGATATCAATCCACTGGTGTTAGGAAGCACCACCTACAGTGGAACCTCTCTTAACGGTCACCTGAGTTGGGTGGTCACCTCAGCATAACGGCCACGTGACTATGGCCCCGACCAATTCCCAATCAGTTTGTACAGAAATAGTTTGCATTAAGCGGTCACCTCTATAACACGTATAACAGCCAGCTTTTGAAGTCCCAAATAGCACTTCATTATACAAAAAGCCTCTCACAAAGCGGCCAGCTTCAGCCATGATGGTGAGTAAACTAGTATAACAGTTTATACTCACAGTTTTGTTCGCTTATAACTATTCCATGGCTTTGTCTCTTCGCATGATTCTATATAACTTCACCTCACAATAATTATGTTGATTTCCTGAATTTACAAGTGTGCAGTTACCAGCTACGTTAAACTACAGCTTTTCCTTCACTGGTTTTGTAGCAAGGCAGCCTAGTGATAATGTCTCCATACAGTATCTTCTGGCTCTTCTTGGTCATCTTTTTTGCTACTTTGTTTATGCCTTTTAGCTATGTAAGTAATGGATTGAAATGTAGGCATGTGTGAGGATAGCTATAATCCCAGGAATCTTTGTATAAAGGCCAAACCTTGGTTTGTTGCCTATGGCTGCTTTATAGAGGATATTGAGTTAGGCAGCCACCTCTCTATAAAGGACAAATATTTCTGGCCCAAAGGTGACCACTTTAGACAGGTTCCACTGTATTAATGAATCTACTACAGAGAATGAGGTCTACAGGCTATAATCACTCCCCAAATAAAACTAACTTACCACAATTGAATTTAGTGGGAATATTAATCATTATAATTAAAATTTAACACTGGAAAAATCAAATAAAATAGAATTTGTAGTATATAGCTATATTTTAGGCATAACTTTTGAACTCTAACCTTCCAAGATTGAATTTGGTGGCGAACTTCAAAATGCTTACTGAAAGAAGTTCAAATAATACGAAGCTAGTAAAACAGAATTAGTAGAGTAATTATATTGAGGTGGAGGTTATTATGCTAAAGCACAAGCATGCGATCTATGAATACCCATTATGAAGCTACAGTATAGACTGTGCTGTTGTGTAGTGTACAAAATTATGACCTTTGTCTCCACAGAATTTCTTGTTATGTTAACTAGGGTGGAAATGTAGTCAACAACTCTTGGTATTTAGTTGTTTAAACTGATAAACAATGTTTATAATCACACTACTCATGACTGTTTTATTAGAGATGTGACTGCTTTATTAGAATATTATATTATTCTAAAATAATATAGATGGGTACTAACCCACCTAGTTTCCCATTTCCTTTGTGCTTTGCTTATAGTTATATAGGTAGCAATTACACAGACAGATTTATTACATTATAGATAGCCATAAACTGAACCAAAATATTTGAATGTGCCTATGTGTACAATGAGCTACACTATGAAAATTTTCTGAAAAGAGGGAGGTGGGGGTGGCCCCTATCCCACCTGAATTAGGCTTGCGTCGATTATGCCGGCATAATTTTTGGTATAATAGTGGATGAAAAGCATAACTTGAGCGTAATGCTGGCATAATGGAGCATAATTCATAGCATAATGGGCAAATTTCCTTCACCGTAAGTATAACTTCAGCTATAACAGTCACAAAGTCAAGGACTAACCTGTTTTGGATGGTGAAGTGATCCCTAACAACGAGTAGAAAAATACACTACATGTTTACACTCGACGGAATGGGTGCTGTTCATTGTGGGTTTGAGTTTTATAGGACACGTGCAGTCATGTGCCAACTGGTATCAATTAAGGCATGGTAAAGCAGTTTTGCTGAGGTTCAGTCATTGAATTTGGTATTATATAATGTGTCTCATTGTCTGATGTTGAATAAAATGTGATATGATGATTTAGTCTCACGTAACTATAGGCTTGAGTACATAATGCTTTTTAAATTACCTATTATTCTTTCTGGCAATTCTTTTTTTATTCACCTATTATTCCTAAATATTCCTGGAGTAATTCCTGGAATTGTAAAAGTCAAATGGATATTTTTCTGCAGCTGAAAATATAACCACTTGCAAGCATAAAAACTATACTCAATGATCGAGATACTCTAATAGAGCAGTCACAACTAAACTTGTTTGACTGTTCTATTAGGGTTAGTGACTGCTCTACTAGAGTATCTCAATCTTTTTGCCCGATTTTGTGCTAGCAATGATAGTTAGGCTTGAACCAATTATGTTTTGAAAATTACCTAAATTATTATATATTTAGCGGTGCTCAAAAATCCAGCCTATTATGCTCAAAATTATGCTTCAAAATCAAGATTATGCTCGAGAGCTGACTGTTTTATTGGAATATAATCTGCAATTTCTGACTGCTCTATTAGAGTAGCTAAGTGACTGCTCTTATTTTCATAAAGTGTGAATAACCAGTCAAGAAATAGTAAAATAATGACACTGCAAGGTTTTTGATATGAAATGCAGTGATAATGTACAGTGTATTTATGTTGTGCTGTATTTTTTGCGCGCGCATTGCAATGCGTTTTAATTAAAATTCTTGAAAAACGTCCTATTATGCTGGCATAATGCTTGATGCTTTTGCTAGTCTATTACGCTCGAAATTATTCCAACATAATTGGCGCAAGACTAATGATAGTGGATGTTCCTTTACGAATTTTTCTGTAATACTACACGAAAAATGTTTGAATTCTAATTAATTATTCCGGAAGATCACCCTATATTATTCCGGAATTATTCATGATTCCTTTACCACCGATTATTCCAAAAATTATTCTGGCATATTGTACACATGCCTACGCGTAGCCAGACCCTTTTCTTTCTTTTGTGTGGGGCGGGGAAAGAAAAGGGTCTGGTGAACATAGCATAGTATCATTGTTGGGCTATCCCGAGATTGTGGGATTCTACTGCGCAGCTTCCAGATTGTTGTTTGGTGCAAATGACGTGATCTGCTGCATTTGCATCCTGTTACAGCGGTTTTCCAAGTTCTTGCAATGCAAAGCGTCATGCGCTATACAAGCATGTACGTGCGCAGCTGTTCAACAGTGAATTTTCAGTGACAACTACTGACTCACAGGACTTCAAGGATGCCTACGCATACAACTCGACAGCCACAGAATATTACAGGAGTTTTTAAAGAACTGCGCATACTGACACATTATTAGCGCATGACGCTTTGCATTGCAAGGACATGGAAAACCGCAGTACCATAGATATTTCAGTAGTAGTTATGATAACAGGATGCAAATGACTAGCAAATCACGTCATTCGTGCCAATCAACAATCCGGAAGCTGCGCAGTAGAATCCCCCACAATCTCGGGATAGCTCTAGTCTCGTCCTCGAATGGGTCTGCGAGGACGAGACTAGGATAGCTCAAGGACAATGCTATACTATGTTCACCAGAGTCTAGACCCTTTTCTTTCCCGTCCCCACACAAAAGAAAGAAAAGGGTCTGGCTACGCGATACTAATGATGACTAGTATATTAAAAATTATTGTGTTCAATGCCAAAGTAGGAATTTCCCACCGAGCTATGCTGTAATAGCTACCATCGTTCTTCTCTTGTTTCACTACTCTTTAGCTATCGCTTGGATTCCTACTTTATTTTTAGATTTATAATTTTAATATACTAGTTTGTTTAGTTTTTTTGTTAAGGCATATACAACTAGCTATAAACATGTGACTGTTCTATTAGGGTGACTGCTGTGTTAGAGCATAGATTCTCGAGCTATGGTTAGAGTATCTCGAGGCAGCCTGCAAGATGTGCGCTTGCCCAAAAAGGAGCGTGGTTTCGATCGATTATTTTTATTTTTATTTATTTATTTTTCTTTCATCCCGGGCTTGATGGACTGCCCTTGCCTACCACCCCCAGCACATAAATGGCCTGTGCTGGACAAACCGGGACTTTCTTAGTCGATTATAGAGTATGTCGAATCAGCCTTCCAAATCGAAGGTGTGTGGTCACTGAAATACAGCTAGTGCAAAAGGGGGTGTGTCATCGTGGTTTCAATCGATAGATCGATAATGCGTACAATGAAGAATGGGCGTGATCTTGTGACCTATCGTGAAGCTATCTAGCTAGTACCAGTACCTCCGTACATTCATAGATTATATCGGTAAGGAATATAATCTATATTCCTCTGTACAGTAGCGTAGTCTATACGCCTTAAATAATAGTATATTTGAACGATTACATTTCCGACTATAAAACTAGACTTCTCAAACTAGAGCTTCTCCCATTAATGTACACCTTTGAACTTTCAGACATCATGTTTTTCATCAATTCTATCAAAAATCCAACCAGTAGTTTCAACATTCACCATTTCATTTCCTTCTCTACAAGTGCCAGATCAGGAGGCTTCAAATTACATCACAATCCCTCCACCACTAACAAGCAACAACACTTTTACTTTGTAAGGATCTGTCGCTTATGGAATGCGCTTCCATTAATTGACGTTAATCTGTCTATTGACACTATCAGGAACAGAGCCAAGTCCCACTTCTGGAATCATTTCATTCATAACTTTGACCCCCTCAACCCCCATACACTGCACTACCACTTCCCTGTAGTCGGTGTGTTACTGATCATTTCTCGATTAACTACACACTGTTTTAGACAATTTATCATGTGTTCTTTTATTATTATTTGTGACCGGATTTCACATAACAAGGCTTCCACACACACAAAATCAAATTTACGATTTTACCAGAAATGGATTGCTGGTCTAATACACTATCATATTTCACACTGTACTTCCTTCAGCACTGGCAAGTCTGGTTTCTGTAGCAGCTTTCTTCCGACCCTGTCAAAGCCACGAGTGTGAGATTTGCACCATTAAATGGCCATGGCTTTGTGATAATGGTGTGTAGTGAGCTGGGACTTCACAGAGAGCTCGCCAATAGTGTTCTCAGTCAATTTTGAGTAATTTGAGGGCCGTGGATGGCCATGGAGAGCCCAAACTTGGCCTCTGGATTCCAATCGTCTTCTTACTTCATTTTATACCCGTATATTAAGACCACCGTCCACCCCCACCCTCCCACCCTATTACTACCACCGTCCACCCCCACCCTCCCACCCTATTACTACCACCGTCCACCCCCACCCTCCCACCCTATTACTACCACCGTCCACCCCCACCCTCCCACCCTATTACTACCACCGTCCACCCCCACCCTCCCACCCTATTACTACCGTCCACCCCCACCCTCCCACCCTATTACTACCACCTGTGATATTATTACCCGCTCGAAAAAAGCTGCTCAAAACAGGGCAAATGTTGGGTATCAGAAATGTATACACTCACTCAGTGATAGCTAGTGAACAGATGAACAATTGGTGCAAATTTTGTTTGCACAGCTGTAGGCACTGGGAAGTTATTATACAATGATTCCTTAAAATCGCCATATCTCCTAACAAACCTTTGCACGTCGAAGCCTTGTTTTGTCAAATTCAGTCACATTTTATAATTACTACTTTTGGCTGTAGGAACAAGCCTACAGACCTTCAGTACACCATGTGTATTGTCAATTCTTGTATCTGTGTGTGTACCTAAGCTCATGCTTGTATGCGTGTACTATAATGCATTAATAAATAAATAATCTTGTGGCGTCTATTAGCTATGCTGCTTAAAGAAAGTGTTGATACGGAAAATTTACGCCTCGATATGATTTCGTTGGATGAAGAAGAAGACAAGCAGCCTGATTGAAGATGAAAGAAAAGACAAGGCGCAGAAAGCACACACTCGTCGGAACTCCAAAAGGCACATCCCACTGGTGAGTTTGCTATTGTTTTGTAAAATGGTGCCGTGCACTGCTTCATTTGGCCTCTAGGTTTGCGACTGTGATCAGGTAGTCAGGCAGTCAGGCAGTCAGGCAGTCAGGCAGTCAGGCAGTCAGGCAGTCAGGCAGTCAGGCAGTCAGTCTAAAATTCAAAGTTTTGGCGATTTTTAAAATTCTGTATCCGGCCACCTGTAAGTTTTGTTGTATTTAATGCTGTTTTATGTATTATATGGACTAGTACTATTCCGTAAAGGTGATTTTCGTCTCGTAAGATATCTCTAGGATGATTTTTAAAGGCGCGATTTTGGGCAGCGCACGAAAATTTCACATGGATTCCTACTTAAACGGTACGACCGTACCGTTTGATTATGATTATTGGAAGCTCGATTGGAAGACAATACAATAGAAGCTCTGATGATAATAATTTAAGTTAGTGTTGAGTCAGTATATATAGCTAGTGAATGACTGGACATTGAAAATAGTGAAGTATGTGCAGGTCTGCTGTGAGACTGGGGTGAACATCAACCAGGAAATATTTCAAAAAAGAGATTCTCTAGTAGAACAGTCTAATAGAACAAGTCATCGCATGCAACAGAGAAAATGAAAATCATTTCAGTATTTATCCACAGGAGGCTAATATATTGTTGACATGGTCAGTGGTGTATCTACAGCACGGCTTTGTAGGGCCTAGGCCCTGCTAAACTTGGCTAGTGCCCAACCAAACTGAAGACTACTAAACCCACGATCATCAGCTTTTCATGGGTAAATCCATTATCTAACAAGTGAAACTTATTCTATACTAAATTACTCACCAGCACGAAGCCAATAATTATAACTATTCTAATTAACGCCCACCGATTAAGCACGTGATTAAACTACCTGCTGTTGGTGGTATTGATAAGGAAGTGCCTTCCTAGTATTCTTGTGCTTGTGGTTTGTAATCATCATATCTATAGATCCTTGTAGTGTTTTAATTTATTTAGCTATGTAGCTATAACTATCTAATTCATCCAAATTGGAAGGGGTGGCACCAAAAGGTTAGGCCTGCAGGAGGGTGCTTCCCTAATGTTATTCGTGTTGCTGTACAATTTGAACAGGTTAAATATATTAATAACCTGCTTCATAAAAATCTAACTGAAGCATGCTTTTTTTTCTGGTAGATGAAATGGCCTCAGATTCCATTTTGCAGCTGTTGAAATTCAAATTTTCTGGTTTGGGATGTCCTTGCCTTCAGTAGCATTATACAGTGTCCTAACTGAGGCCCTAGCTGTGCCCTACCAATAGGGAAAGTCTAGATATGCCACTGGACATGGTGCTGCATAGATAGCAGTTGCTGTCCTTTGAATGCCAATTGCTACAATGATCAGAAGACTGAAACCATGCATAATATTTTTATACATAATTATGTGTATTCAAAACTGCAAAGATACTATTTCAAAGACAATAAAATATCTATAGCTTTTGAGGGACTATAGATATGTCCCCAAGCCCCTTGCTCTACTATGTCTACTAAATCTGGAGCACATCACACTTTCAAGCTATTGCTATTAGCAGTTGAAGTGAGTGACACTTTTCCATTTACCGCAATATATATATATCATATGAAGAACTTCTCTACACAAAGAAAAAACAAACAAAGCATAATGCATTTCTGAAAAGCATAAAAACAAGCATAATAGGCAGAAAATTGGGGAAATGCAAAAAGCATAATAGGCAAATTTAGGAGCATAATAGACCCAAGCCTAACCTGAATATTAGCTTGACTGTTTTTTATGATTAATTTTTATATAGTACAGTAGCTACTGTACCATTGCATATGATTATGCAACCTTTTAATGCTACTCATAGTATATGCAATATCTGATAAAAGTGCAGGCATTGTTGACAAGTTAGCTTCACCATTGATCTGCTCATACTGTACACTGTCATACAAATGTAAACACCATCATTAGTTTTAGTGTCTGTGTTGTGTGCGGTCAGTTGTACAGTTTTAATACAATCATGAATTCTGTTCTGCAGTTCCAAGAAATACTTTGTTATGAATAATTATGTATAACCAATATAGACAGCTGCCCACAACTTGGCCACAGTTGCCTACTGGAATTACCTACTGATACAGATAGTGATCTGCTGGATTTGACTCAAAGTCGAGACATACATTAAAATATTAATTTCAGCCAGACACTATTGCTTGTGTTATAAATGCAAGAGCCAAAGTTAAATGTGTACTATATAATATCATTTTAATTGCTTTACAGATGCACATATAGAATCATTAGTGCTGTATACCGTAGGCGGTGGAGACGGGGGGGGGCAGGGAGGCCATGGTCCCCCACTTTTATGGGACACCGTTTGCAAGAAAAGATCGAGATACTCTAATAGAACAGTCAGGATCTGGATATTTTAATAGAGCAGTCACAGTCTTCAGAGAAGCAGTGTAGCAAGTTATTTAGCTACGTATGTGTAGTTATAAATAAGGAGATAGAATTGGTGGAGAGCAGCTATGTCAGCAGGCTGTGTTTTTTTTTTTTTTTGGTCTTCGACTTACAGCTGGCCTGGCCCCCTCACTCTTTGGCCCGCTCCACCGCCCCTGCTGTATACGGTGGGTACAAAAATAAGACAGTGTAATTGGAAAAGACAATTAATCAATAGCTATTAATCAACCAGTAACACTGGCAAATATTTTTTATCAGTACAGCAATTTTGTAGTGCGGCTTAAACTGCATGGATGACTTGGATTACTTTATGAACTGGAGAAATGGAGATAAACATGCAGTTATCAGTGGCGGATCCAGGAGCCAGCAAGGGGAGGGGCACAAACAGGCTATGTTGTAGGCGGTTAGGGAGAACCAGATTCTCTTGTTAGTTGCTGCATTTTTGAAGCAGCAAATAATCACCTCTTAGTTATCTCACTGTTGATTTTGCCATTTTGGCCTTTGCAGATGGTTGTGAAATCTTAAAGCTGTGTTAAAGGCTCTGAATGTCATAAACAACATCAACACGATAATTATTTTTAGAGGCGCTTAGTACGCACGAATGTGCTGAGCGAGGTTCTGGGTGGCAATTTCACAGTTAGATTGACTTTATTTCCAAGTGAAATTGTAATTGTGCTAGTAAAATGTGCATATTTCATGAGTTTTATATACTGACATAAAGTTTAGTATTTTAATCAGAGGTAGCTAGCTATGGCTGGCTCTTCCACAACGTGAGGTGGGGGGGGGGGGGGGGGGGGGGGGCATTTGCCCCAAATGCCCCATCCTGGATCCGCCATTGGTTATGATGCCAGTGTTGCCTACTTGGATAAGCAGAGCCATACATCCAGTCTGGTACACCAAACTGTAGAATTTGACTGTAACCCATGTAGCTATAATGATCATTGTCAGAAGTTGTCTGTGTGATGGCCATGAACTCATATACAGATTTCAGTGAGATCAGTCTCTACACAACAGCTGGCAATCAGAACTAATTAACCTGTCAATATAGATCATGACCAGTTTACATATTAACAGTGCAAGAGAGTCTACTGGTAAATTACAATTATGTGATGAATTCCATTTTGGCTTCTTCCAAGAAATTTTAAACAAATTTCCCTTACAATGAATTGCATCATAAATAATACCATTTATGAGATAACTGCTTTATGTGACAAATCCCATTTTGGACCAAGAAATCTTGAACTACAGTATTTTCTCTGACAATGCAGGAACAATACATCACAAGCACACAAAACAATTTGGAATTTTCAACTAGAGTAGGGACCATAGCACATCAATAAAAAGTACTGAAACAAGTTGGAGTAGTGCATGATATTAAATCACAATAAAACAATAAGAAGTGTTATATTCCTACTGTGCTCAAGATACCATAACAGAAATGCACAGTAGGGACATAACACTTCTTATTATTTTACTGTGATTTAATATAATGGACTACTCCAACTTGTTTCAGAACTTTTTATGGATGTGCTATGGTCCCTACTCTAGTTGAAAATTCCAAATTGTTTCATGTACTTGTTTGTTACCTTTTTTTGTAAATAATTTTATTATGACTGGTGAACCCATGCATACCGTATCTGAAATGCCCAGCCCCTTATTGACTGAAAAGTGAACTATCCATTACACTTTGTTGCCAGCTATGTTCAACCCATTGCAGGGCCAGAGCCCAGAGATTTTGAGTGGTCTGGCCATCCATGGACTGCAATGAAGGTGATAGTAATGCACACTACTCAGTTTTTATTGATCTAATATGATCTTTAAATCAGAGATTATCTGCTTTGGTGTGTTACAGTGTGCTATAAGTATGCACAGCATGCTAAGCTAGAGGGGTCAGGGGGCATGCTTCCCCAGGGAAACGTTTGAAAATAGATACTCTGAAATGGCATCTGGAGGCTATGCAAAGTCTCTTCTTTTTGTTAACATCAGTAGTAATTTTGTGCTACATTTACCAATTAATTGAGTTTCATATCTGACTATATTATAGCTAGTGGCTAATTTTGTTTTCATCATGTACGCAAAAATTTCTCAACGTGAAAGTTTAGTTTTAGATTGTTACTGCATGCTAATGCATGACATCAAGAGTTTATAATATTTGTATGGGGAAATCTTATGAACTCTTGATGACATGCATGATCAATTAGCTCAATGCAGTGTGCCATGCAGATGACTCACTGGGTATTTTAAGACAGTTAACGCAGATGTCATGGCTTAGACTATAAGTACTGAATGCTTTATTAGAGTATCATGATGACTGTTCTATTAGAGTATATTTGATGACGATGATGATAAACGTCTTGTTGATTATTAAGACAATATATAGTATACAAACAGGGGCCTAGACTCAGGGTTACCATACACTGATAGTCAGAGTGATCGAGTCCTGGCAAGACTTACATTACTTAACTTACAGTACAAAATTACAACTACAAAGTTCAAGTCAAGAGGTCCAATAGATCCCACTCCGGGGAAGCTATAGAATTGAAAATTCTGTAAGAGCAGGAGATGGCAATACGAGCAGCCTGCTCATACAGTAACCGGACAGTTCTCTTTGACACACAACAAGTAGTAGTCACTTGAGCAAGTGTTTCTGGTCCAGACATCCTACAGTGTATCTCGATAGAAATGAGATTAACAACTAATCCAGTACGTTGAAGATCATACAGTAAAGAGCCATATCTATCTTCCTTCTGAGCTCTTGCAGCCAATAAGTGTTGCTGGGTATTAGTGGGAACAGTCAGCTCAAACAGGTAGATGGAATCCTTAGAAACCAAGACCAAGTCAGGTCTGCTAAGGGAGGTAGAAAGTTTGATGGGGATAGTGCTGACACTGGTAAGATAACCTGGAAGATCAGCATAAAGTTTAAAAAATTCTGGTAAATGCTTTTGAAGCCCATGAACAAGACTGAATCATGCCTCCAGGTATACCTACCCTGAATGAGAGCAACAGAACATCTGGTCAAGATATTATTTATGGTAGGTTGGGGAGTTTGACAAAGAGCACACTTTAATTATATTCCACCTGAACAGGTTCACAGGAGTTGGAAGCGTATCACAACCAGCATGTAGCAAGAACGACAGTTGTTTCTCAGGGAGGCCAAACATTAATCTCTTCCACAAAGGACAATCTTGCTCAAGTGTGACAATATCTAAAAATTTATTTTGAACAGTTAATGGCTCAAAGCTTGAATCCCAATGCTCAATGTGAGTAGAATGTAAATGGTCACGTGCATGGTTCTTAAGGTTGCAGCAGAATTTGGCGATTGAAGCCTTAGCAGCAGATAAAGAGTCGAAGACATTGGAAGAGATATCCAGACTGTTGGCTAGAACAGAATGGCATAGCTCTACAATCAGTGGATCAACTGACCGTTCCACAGCTAAAATATAGGACAATTTAGCTGACTCCTTCAGATGGGGTACAAAGGGAAGATTCAACACATCTGGGTGAAAAACAGTTCCAGGAGTTCAATTACATGGGAGGTTCAACCAACTCTTCACAAATTTCAACACTGACAACTGTGCAGAACTAATGCAGTAGATGACACAGTAAGCCTCTCAACAGCCAAATGAAAATGCAGAACAGAAGTCACAAAGTTTTTCAAAATCCATATCTTGTATTCCCCGTGGATAGAACACTTATTGATTTGTTGTAAGAATTGTATGATTTGTTGTTTCATGTTGGCAGAAGCTGTCTTTCGAGTAGTAGCTGCAGATATACCAATAGTGGGCCCAGAAACTTGGTACAATTCACATTACAGATATTAACAGTATTCTCATCTGCCATTGAAAACACTGCAGAGGAAACCATATGGTGGCTATTAAAGTTAAGGGAGATACATTTCAGAGGTTGGAACTCTAGGCATATGTCAATTGCCTTTAAGGCTAGTGAAGATAAAACCCGCTGATGTGACTTGACATCATTGAAGATGACAGTTAAGTCATCAGCAAATCCCTTTGCTTTATGCAGTGACGAATAACAAATCTTTGGAAGGTCAACAGCAACACTAATGGAGGTTGATGGTTGGGTGGAAGGTTTATCAGGGCGGTATATTTTGAGATATCTGCTTGCGTAGCACCATTTCACAACGTGAAGATCCACAGACTGTTCACTATCACCATCATCATAAGCAAGATGCTATCACAATGATAGGAAGTCACTTTGCTCTATACCATCCGGATGATGAATCATCAGAGGAGTCTGACCATAACTTCCACAGGGGACAACCCAATGGAGTTAGCAGCCGGTAGTTGAGCAGAGTAACCACAATCCTCTGAGGTGGAGAGATAAGCTAGTAATGGATTAATGGCTAAGTTGAATAAAGTGGTGATAGAGTATCACCTTGGAAAACTCCATGGAAAATAGAAAATACGGTTGTTTTCCATTTCTTGGTAGAGACATATGCTGTCAGTTTTGAATAACAGCTGGTAATGTAAGAAACAACAGGAGAAGGTAACTTGATGTACTGCAAAATATCAAAGAGGTATTGATGACGTACTGACCCGAAAGCATTTTTCCGGTCAAGAAATGACATGACAATGGGGTTCTTAGTAGTTCTGGCATTGTCTAATAGTGAATCAATACTGAAAATATGTTCCATTGTACTATTCAAAAGATTGTGAACTTCTATTAGAGTATCACAATCTTTTCACTAAAATCAAGTAGCTGAAAAGTGATTGGCTGGACCATGGGCTCTGGCCCTGACCCATTGCACAGCATTTCGAATCAAGAACTGTTCATAAAGCACCTCTGCAATCCACACATACCAATAGAAAGAAATCATGCCATGTGCCCCAATTATATTAATTGTCATCTGAAAAGTGAAATATCCATTACGCTTCACTGTTGGCTATGTTCAACCCATTACACAGCAGTACGAATCAAGAACTGTTTGAAAAGCACCTCTACTTTCAAAATAGCCACTATGAAAAATAGGGATGATTTCCGTTACGAAGGGGAGCCATCACGTGCTACCACTAAATTGACACTTTTCGCTGTCAGCAAAGATGAATGGGACAGAAAAGAGAACACTGGTAAATCCATGAAGAATGCATTGTATGTACTGCGGTATGCCAAAAGGCACCTGTTGGGCCAAAGCGACGTCGAACAGTGAAAAAATCAAGCCCGTAGCCTTAGCCGTTATCGAGATACGCTTGTCTAAAGGTATCAGTCAGTCAGTTACTCAGTCAGTCAGTCAGTAGAAAATTCCATTGAATAAAAAAAATTTTAAATTCCGTAGTTACTTGTTGAAAGCATTTCTGGTCAATCTGAAAGCTTTTTTGGGCTTAGTTTTACCTAACCAATACTGCTTCATCGTCATCTGGGAAAATTGAGGTTGGTTTTCGTGTGATATTATTTCGTGGGCCATGCCTACTCCTTTGTGATCCCTACTATACAGTACTATCATACTGTATGATAAAGTAATAAGATCCACACTTAATACCATGCAACAATAATTGGTTTTGCTAAAATATATAATTCTGCATGTTGTTATTGAATGTTTCAATTATGAATATACCTATTATGCACACACACATTCAATGCATTATATATACACTGTTAAAATTCAGGTGGTCATAGCACACTTAAACAGCAGCACACCCTAGGGGTGCAGTCACACTTTCAGGATATGGTGTGTAAAGCACATAAGACAAACAGTGTGACTGTACATTGGTGTGTGTGACACCAATATTTATACATGAAAAGTTATTCTCTGCCATTATAGATGATTCCAGTATTTAAGAGAGGTATTTTGTGGCATCCTTTATCATTGAGGGGTTGTAAGAAGGATCACAAAGTATCAATTTTATTGAATTTATGTGTTTAAAATATAATTGTGACAATAAACTCATTTTGTGCTAAGCCATTACACACAGGCAGTTCAGATCAATGCACAAAGCTGGTATATATGTTTGTATCAGTTAATTTCCATTAGCTCATCGCTAAATAAAATACATCAATTATGTCATCAGACATCAGAATGTAAACAACAGTAAAGGGATAACAATACTGTGTACTAATGATCAGTGGGGCCAGTACATATCATACTGTAGAACATGTAAGCCTTGGTTGAGTGAAATTAAAACCCACAATGAAACTCCATGCTGGCTGATACAGGTTTTAAATACATTTTAAAAACAATGTTTAAGTAGAGATGTTAAAGTAGGTAAGTTGCTGACTGACACATAGTGTTGTGTACTGTTTGTAGATTGTTGACATTCCAGGATTGTAACACCAATTGCGAAACTGTAGATGATGCAGCATTTCACAAATAATACTGAGATTAGTAGTTGACTTTGATAATAGCTTGTCATGACATGCCTCACACTCCTAAATCCATTAAGTGCTTTTTGTCATTTGTAAACTTATGGTCACACTCTTATTAGTGTGATTGATGTGGTGTGCATACTACGCTTGTAAAGATGTGCCAGTTTGGACAGCAATATCACACCTGTGCTGGTGTGTTATGACCACTTCTATATTAACAGTGTACTGTAAATTATGGTGAAATTTACAGTATCAATTGCAAGGTATGTATATCAAAACGTTGTGCCTATACTTGAAGTGCAAAATGCAGTGCACAGACAAAACTCACAAATATCCAACAATTGCGTGGAGTATACGTATATGCATACACAAAATAGATGCTAAAGCAGATATACTAAATTGACTAAATTTAGTGATACAATAATTTTAGCAATTTTGCCTGTTTCGCTAAGTTTAGTACACACTAAACCTGCAAAATGTATGGTTAAATCAATTACATTAATTCACAAATTCATAAAATCACTAAATTGTGTATGCACTAATTTCGCCAATATGCAAAATCGTTAAATTCAGTGTATTGCTAAATTTAGTCTCCTTAAGGTATAGAATGAAAATGATCCTTATCAAAAACTCACTTATTGTCTAGCCCTCACATTGTGAAAACTTCCAGCACAATTTGTCTGCAAATTTAACATAGTTATCATATTTCAACTGAACCATGTGAATGTTTTGCATTTACGTATTTGCCACACTTGTATATAAAAGCTGATGATGTTATATGAAAACTATTAAAAATGTATTTATACGAAAACTATTAAAATGTATTTATAAACTACAATAGCTGTGCATCAACATAATTATTATTTTCAGTCCATGGTACATGATTATTAACGTTTGTGTGTGTGTGTGTTCATAATGTTTGTGTAAAGTGATTTAGTCTGTACTTGGCCAAGGATCCCACTTTATCAGTGCAGTTGTCAGGAGTGATATTCCAAGACAGCAGTAAAATGCAAAAGTGACAACAGCTTGGTGTATACTAAGTTTATATTCATCACTATCTGAACAATAGGTATCTGCTCCAAAGCAAAGCAATGTATAGGTGTCAAACATCTGAACAATTAATAATGGAATAGCACCTAGCTGTGCTATATATTGGAAAATAAGCAGCAATGCATAAATTAAGTTCTTAAGCCAACAGAAATTGTCATCATTTTTGTTTTTATCTTCATTGTGATTACCACTTTCATTAAATAGCTTTATTTTCCCTTCATTTTTGAAGTATCCCACAATGTATAGCTTATAATATTGGATCCACAAATAAGTTTCATATTTCTTATTTACACTTAAGGTAGCTGCTTTATTTTCATTGTTGGAAGCATTTTTCTTCTTGCCACAACAACATTGCTTGATACAACTGCAGATCGCACTTTTAGTATTTTCAAGACACTTTGGCCATAGTTTTACTGTAAACACAATAGTATGTAAAATGAACCAAAGGAGGCAACATAAAGCAAACCAAAGAATATAGAAAATACGGCGTTTAGATGTGCAGGAACAGTTTTTGTTGATGTCATCTTCATCTTTGTTGTTGCTGCCTGATGCAAAACTTTCTGCTAAATATCCTATATAAAACATGCCAAGAACAACAAAGGAAACCATTAACTGTTCGTTTTCAAATGCCCCCGAAAGTTTAGTTTTCCATTTGCCAAACTTCTTGAGATCCCTCTCTACAATTATTGTTTCTGCTTGATGAATTATCCTATCTGCCTGGTTTCCTACTTGATTCAGTGCCCTTCTGCCATCATTTAAAATACCAGCCATTATAAGAACTGATTCTAACACACTAGTCTGTCCAACTGCACTTCACTGAACATACATTTATGGTGTATACATTACAGTGTGTGCATGTATTAGTGTGTGCATGTATTAGTGTGTGCATGCAAGTTTGAATGTGCGTGCATTGCATCTAGCTCTACATGACACAGATGCTCTATAAAAAGACTGTAGATACAAACATAAGTGTAGATTGTAGTATACAAATTGTCTGTCAGAAATCAATGAAACTTACAAAAGTTGTTAAAAAAGCTAAAGGATTGTTTGAAGATAATCCATGGACTATCTACTTCCTGATAGATGTACAGCTTGTTTTCATTTTCACACACATGTATGCATCAGCTATCAATTTGATCTCTACAACTGCTAATGCTGAAGCTACGAAGGACAGGCAAAGTGGTAAGCTGTTTAATGTGACAAAGATACACCAAAATGTAAATGTAACCAAGATTGATGATGCTGTGTTATGGAACTGCAGGGAGCACTCAGTGACAAAGGGGTATTATGCAGTTCTATATTGGATGAGTATTATTGCCTTGATTGTCGGATTAACAATTGTCTTTCTTACAAAAGTTTTAACTTTTGCACAGATCAGGTGTAAATTTAATAAACATATACTCACAAAAGTATGGCATATTGCATTATTTAGTTATTTAAAGGCAGGACAGCCATATGCTAAGAACACAGAGACAAAAAAAACAGATGATGAACAGATTTCTGGAGCAGGTACAACTGTGCAGATATCAGTACCACCAGAAAAGGCTATAAAACTGTTATGTGAAGAGGTTCCCGATAAAGTCAAGTTATCTTCTAATGACACAATTTGGAAGACTATTTCTATTCCTTGCTGGTTGACATTTCTAATGGTTAGTATTATGTTATTTTTCCTTCTGTCTTATGACATCCATCCACTTGCATGCATTGCAGAGCCAGGAATAGATACTATAGGTTACAAGTTTGTTAATGCCAGTGTTAACATCAGATACCCAAATTCTATTTTGATCTTTCAGAAGGTGGCTTTTGGGATTGTCATCAGCTTGACTTTTTTATATTTAATGTCAGCTATGCATTTTTACCATCTTACATGCGAGATTAAAGATCACATGCTCAACAAATATGGATATTTGATGATCGAGAAAGAAGTTACTCACCAAGACACAAGACTATGATTGAAGAATATAAGACATGCAACAAACACATTTACTAATCACTGTAATACACACAACCCAATCTATTGGGTCATTTGATTGAAGACACCTGTGTGCCAATTTCATATCATTAATAGCTGTGTAATACGTACGATATGTGTGCTATTGCATAGCGGATAACAAAATATATGGCAATATAGTTAGAAAAATGTTAAAAGTTCATATCTATAAATATTATAGACTAACTCTTACTTGAATACACATGCATGCAGTAGCAGGCCTAGGTACAGTGAATTCTGCTACCTTTTTGGAGTGCAAATCAATGAAAATATATACAGGATTGCAAGGTATATAATGCATCTATATCATCTGTTACCCCTAGTACAAGCTAAATAGGTAGATACAGAAGTGAAATGTTTGTCATTGTAACAAATTTGGTTTCCATTATGTACCTTCAGGCTGTAATAGCAATGGGGTATGTGTCAGTTCTCTAGTAATACCATGCATTGCCCTAGTAGTGGGTCGTTTGCTCATGCAATTATCACTTGATATCCACCCAGATAGGGTCATACTATAGTTTAAACCTTCTCCTATGAGCAAACTTTAACCTAAAACCATAGTTTTTTTCTTTGTAAGGTTTGTATCACTGCATCATGATTTTGGGCTCCACACCAAACATCAGTTTGTATACTATAAAAGGAAGTAGGATTGCTGTTGTGTGCTTATTTCCTTACTTTTTGTAGCACGTTTATTACAGCTACTTTGTTTACCTTTTATGTCTAGTTAGCTACATGTAACTATATTACATGGTCACATCTTAATTCTTACAAGAATTTCTATGCTAGAATAGAGCTCATGGCCTCCCACTCAGCAATAATAAATGAGATAACAACTCCTAAAATACTACACCTATTCACTCTCTCTTATGGCACACATGTCTGAATTTCTGAAGATGTACATGCAGTGTTGGGACAGTTACTTTTTTGAATGTAACTCATTACATATCACATATTATTTACAACTGGAACTATTTAGTTTCATTTACATATTACTCATATAACAAAGTAACTATAATAATATTACACATTATTACTTTGTGTCCACAGCCTTAAGCTGTCACATGTGAAACTACCACTTTATCATGTAACATGACTGTGTTGTTGGACAACGTGCAAATCTTGGTTATAAGCAAGAAACTGGTGAATAAGTTTCATTCAGTAGGTTTTGTTACTATGAGTTACTTCATAGTAGCTAGGTGTTACTCAGTGGATTACTAACAAGATTGGTAACTTAGTTACCTTAAAGTAATAATATTATGTGATACTAGACTCGTTACAGTAACTTCATTACTTAGATAATGCATTACATTTGCAAGTAAAGTAACTTGAGTTATATTACCTGTTTTTACAGCATATTATTTCGTTATATTACTTAGTTACCAAAAAAAGGTAATGATATTACATAACACGTTACTTATGTACCCTGTAATGCGTTACCCCAACACTGTGTACATGCAACCTATCATTATACCAGCAGGCAGGTGACAGACAGATAGGTGGTAGGCAGGGAGGTAAGCAGGCAGGCAGGAAAAAATTAGGCGATTTAAAAAAATCTATTCTATATCCATCGGCCTGTGTAAGTGTTATCTTGTTTTTAATGCTGCTAGATGGACTATTATTCTATATACATAGGTGATTTTCATTTTCTAGGATGATTTTTAAAGGTGACATTTTATGCGTTGTACATTATTTTAGGGGAATCCCTACTTAAACAATACTACAGTACTGTCTGATATGAGTAGGGCTGCAAACGTATATTAGCATCTGGATATTTGGATGTCTTAGCAAATGCACACTGAACTTTTTGGTAACATTTACGGAACAATGCTAGAATTCAGCAACATTTTACCAACTTACCATATTGTTCCTGAAATAATATATGCAAATTATTAATGGTATGTAGTTGTATTTAAATTATCATCAGTTTTACACAGCAGAACAGACCATCTTGTAGAAATATAGCTGGTAATCAAATTCATACATTACTAGTAAACGAATATCTGAATAGTAAATTTAGTATCTGGATACCAAAATTCTAATGAATATTAAATTTGCTGCAAACTCTATATACGAGCTTGATTTCTTCAGTAAAGATGTGCCTTTTCTCTATTGTCAGTAGCTGCAATACTTTGTCATCCCATTTCTTCTTTTTTCTTGATTTGTGGAAAGCTCAATGGCTTAACTGTCATTTTTGTAATGAGAATCGCCTATATTGGTTCATCACTATGGGTTAGTTGTGGAGGCACTGTAGCTGCTCTACTTGTATAAAGCTGTGTAACAAGCAGAAAACAAAGCAAAATACATTATGGTGCACGTGTTTGCCCAATGGTTGTGGTGGGGATTTTGATCCGTGTAATTATTTTTTCTGATATGTCTGATGCCATATTTTCTTTAATGTGGTATGCACAGTTCACACTATTTAGTAATGTGGGTGGAAGGCCAAAGTTACATCAATTAGTGTAGAAATGAAGCTTGTAGTGTTAACCATATTTAAGTTACTGTATGTTTGACTGAAGGTATCAGTTAGCTAGCAAGTAACAGGTAGTCAAATTTAGACATTTTATAACTTTCATAGAAACTTGGGTTTGGGGTTGCTTTGTGCCTAGCCAATATAGCTGAGTTGTTACAAGAGAAGCTGGCTTTTGGTTGATATTTTTGGACAACAAAGTTCAAACCTCCTTGATCTATTATACAGTGCTACCGTAAAGTACAAGTATGACACAGTACTACCAAGAGTTAATAACAAGCAACTCTTGGTACTACAACAGCAGTACTGTACTGCATGATAGGTAGTACTGTATGATAATGCATATGTTTATGGATGACAGCAGTTAAAGTTCAGTACCACAATTTGTACATACATGCCTATGCATGGGTCAGGTTTCTTTGTCAGAGTGGTGAGCTCATAAATCCTATTCAAGCTCCACTATTACTTATAATTATCAGCAGGAAAGAGTCTCTAAGAGGTATATAAGTAGATCAGTCTGTGTCTAGAAATCTAGGACTGTAGTTCAGTATAAACATTACACTCACATTTTATTCCTTAATCGTCATAAACATAAATTCAGGTACATGTTTAATGTTTACGGATGATTACTTAATTGATTTTCTGTCACGGCTACAGGGAAAACTGCTTATGAGAATCACTTTAAAACTCGGTGTGTATCTACAGAGATAAACTATTAAAAGGCAAAACTAATTTGGTCAGAAGGAAATTGGAGTAGCAGCTAGAACTATAAAGAACCAAATATTGTAGGCTGAAGTACTCTAACAGAACAGTCACCATGGGGCAAAAGTGCAGAAATATGTTGATTGCTTCAACCATCAAGTCACTTCTATCATGGCTGTCCAGCTCATTTAATTTTATGATATAAATGAAAGTTTTATTTATCATCTTAGTAATTACATTCATAGATCTAACATTCATAGATCTAAGAATAGAACATTCTATGAGTATTGTATAAGACAGAAGCCCTCAAAAAATGTGCATTCTATCAGTTGAAAGTGCATAAAAACCAACAGTCAAATAAAGTGTGCAAATCAACATTATTGTAACTATTTATGTGTAATTATATTACTGACTGCGACCTTTGATTTCACAACTTTTTTCACCTAGGTTTTTGAAGGCTGCAACCTTTTCTACAGTTTGGTTGTTTTTCAGTGGATATTTCTATGTTAACTCAAAGCATAAATTACTATTCCAGTCACCATTTCTGATCTGAAATATGTCAGACCAAAAAGGAAATGGGTGCCAGTCTCGCTAATTTGTTGCTGATGGCCAACTATCATTTTTCACCTCCATAATATATGCTTATTACTGACTAAAACATAGTTTGTAAAATAGGATATAGTTATAAATTGTTGCAAACTGTCAAATGTAGTAGGAATACAAAGGAAAGATTCTTGAAACTGATGTCACCAAGATACATGTTGTACAACCAAGATAGCTGGTGCAAAGCACAATAGACATACACGCAGAATAAAATGATTTGCTTCCTAAAGCAAAAGAAAAGGTTTACAATCCCAATACAACAATACACCTGAATGACAGACCACTGTCTGTCCCTTGACTGCAGCAGGATAATAATATAGAAGGACATGCTGGTATATTATGCAGTAACACTGAGCACAGTTGACAAGGTGGTTTAAAGGAACTAAAATGATGATGACAAAATTTCAGAAAAAAAACAAGACAATAATTGGACAACAGAATAAAAAGCTAACACAAGAAACGAGGACAGGAAATGAGTACTACTGTATAATGTGTTCAATTTATGTATATTAGGCAGATGCAGAGCAATTTTAGAGTGACCCCATAAGCCACTTTGAGCCCAGATTGGACATTTAGAGGCTCAGTATCATACAGTACCTGGCGATCAACTAGTAAAGCCTTAATAAATTTTTTTAAAAAAACTATCATGGAATGCTGTTCAAATACTAAGATATCAGCTATGTTGGTATGCTTTTTCTTAAAAGTACCTTCATAATAAACATAATAACATTGGAAGTTATCCCTCCACTGTTGATAAAGACTCAACTTTGAGGATATATGAAATTAGACTATAATTGTAGGAGTTTTTCAAAGGCAGATCCAGAGGGGTCCTGAGGTTTCCAGTAGCAGGTCAAGTATATTCAAGCAAGGTTCAGATCGAAATACTCTAATAGAGCAGTCAACTACACTAACAGAACAGTCACATTTTGTATTGTTCAGTTTACCTCTACCCATTGAACAGGCTGTAGGAGACCAGGTGTCCTACAGACTTTCAGCACTTGCGCTGTAAAGCCTTAATAAATAAATAAATAAACATCGCAGTATAGAATAGTATCTCAATTGTGTTAAGACCTGAAATTTTTTCCCTGGGGCATGTCCCCCCCCAGGCCCAGGCCCCCACATCTGTTGTGTGCTTTAAACTTCACCTCTTTATTCTTTAGCCTGCTGCTACTATGCCAGCATATTAAGTGTACATGTAACAGAAAATTTGGAAACCTGTCACCAAAATTCCTGGAGCCACCTTTGCTTTTGTAGTAAGTATATACAGTATGTGCTGTTCTAGAACAATTATCTGCTCTGATGTGTAGCTACTGTAAAGACCATTAATTCTGTTGCTTAGTTCCAAGAAACTGTTTTAAAATTCTTCATAACATCCCAGCTGTTATTCGTGAATTAGTGGTTACCACTCCTGTTATGAATCTCATAGCAAAATCAGTCCCTAAAGAGTATAGGTAGAACTTTGTACTTGTCTGGACTATTAATTTCTCATTATTGTGTAAATGTGACTTATTTTCGATTAAAGAGATAGGTGTACTAGTGACTATTACTCAGTATTACACCAACTGTACTCTTTATATACGTAAATACCTCTGATATACATATCTGTTCATGTGTGTACATGTATATTCTGTAGCTGATATTAATTTTGTACATCCACTCATTTTTATAATTGTTGCACTTACTATAACAAAGTAATATTGATGCATCACTCTCATAATTGTATAGACCAATGGACCACTATATGCAATGATACACAGCCTGTATAGCACAATATGTCATATAGGCCATGGCATGAGGTCTACAAACAGTAGGAGTCTAACCTAGTTGCCATCTTCCCACTGTGAAAGCAGTCTGTGAACACCAATCTTTTATTGACAAACCTTTGAGTTACCGTTAGTGCCTGTCTTGGTTTGTTTTCAGACTGATGAGATCATGAATTCCATTGAGTAGTTCCAAGAAAATCCTTTATAATACATTTAGACTAACAGCTGGAGCTTAACCGTTTTGACCATGGTATATTTACTAATTGCATGTGCCATCCCACCTATACAACACCTGGGATTGGTGTCTGTACTTCTGATATGAATAATGACCAAAATAGTCCCTATGATACACCTGTGTCTAAGCATCTAGGATTGTTGGTCAATACAGATTTCAAAGGATATCATATCTTTGAAACTGATTGGGCACCGAGTCATGAGCAACTGCATTTCACCCAGGTTAAACCCCGAGTGGTGCCTTGAATGCCCACGCTAAAGTGGCATATAATTTATAAAGACAGTAAACAATAATAAGATACTAGACAAACAAGACAATAATAATATATTATAGAAATAAGGACAAAAAATGAGTACTACAAATACACTATTTATACAGTTTCAAGCAATCCTATATAGATAGGCAGGTGCAGGTATATATGCCAATTTAGGATGACCACAAGCCAGTTTGAACTTTTATTGAGGTAAATTTAACTATCATATGTACCTGAAGAAACATTTGGGAATCCCTGCCAGTATGCTATGTAGATGTACATGACTTTCAAAAAGGTTTGCAATAAACATAATAATATACTGACTGTTATTCCTCTACCATTGATGAGGTCTGGGCTTAACTTTGAGGTTAGCTATATGTAAAAACAAGTTTGCACGTTTTTGGTAATCTTTAACTTTGGGACTCCCTTGCAGTAACTGTATATACATGTAGAACATTATCCTCCTGTTGTGTATTACACTGTCAAAACCATGAATTCCATTACTTAGTTCCAAGAAACTGTTTTAATAACATGAATTATTTTTCTTGGTGGTCAGCTGGTAAATTCTTCATGTAAAGTGTAACATGTAAACACACATTCATAATGTGTGAAGGGAAATGCTTAATGTTTCTGCTATCATTCCTCAATTAGTGGTTACCACTCCTGTTATGAAATACATAATTGCTGTATAGGTAAAACTTTGCAATAGTGACATTACTATTCCACTAAAATTATGTTACTTAGTAGAGCTACTAGTGACTATTAGCTACTCTTCTGTTATACAAATATTCTTTTGATATATCTGTTTACTGTATGTTTGTAGCTGATATTTGGGAATCTATGCACTCACTACATAATTTTGCACACATTGTGACAAAGTGATCCACTGAAAATCCACTCTCCCAAATGCATAGACAAACAGACCACAAAATGCAGATGTAGCTACTCAGCCTGTCACTGTAATGTGCAGTGCATAGGCTATGATGAGATCTAGACATAGGAATCTAACCTAGTTCCATCTTCCACTATGAAAGCAGTCATGTGAATACTAGTTTTCCTTTATCTATAAACCTTTGAGCTAACTTTGGTGCCTGTCTTTGTTTGTTTGTCAGACTGATGATATCATGAATCCTATTGAGTAATTCCAAGAAAAATTCTTTAACAGTATGAATACATCTAGACTAACAGCTGGAACCAACCTTGGTGATCAGTTGGTATATTCACAATCTTTGGTGCTAGTCTGTTACGTAAATCCTACCTATATCCCATCTGGGATTGGTGTCTCTACGTCTGATATGAATAACCAGCAAAAACACTCCCCAAGATGTAGGTAAGTCCATCCGTGTGTAAGCATCTAGAACAGTTGGTCAATATAGATTTTATTCCTTATTTTAAACATTATTATCATACTAATATCATTATTCACTGGTATTTTGCTTATATAATAATTATGTGTAGAATGTACAGTTTTGGCCTATATTCATTCATGCTGGTAAACAAGAAGTTAAGAAGTAGCAGTGATGATGTTATATTTACGACTACATTACTCACATTTGCTTCATGGTATGGAATCAAAACAAATATAATCACTCTCTATGGAGAGATGAATCCAGTGGTCTATTACTGTAGATACGTCAGTTTGAGTATTTCTCCGTTTTTTACTAGTGATTAAAACATGCGTAAAATGCAGCATGAGTCTTTTACTCAATACATTCCAAAGCAAAAGCAAAAATGTGCAAACAATTTGGGTCTTTGCTCAGTGTGTCACAATTGTGTCAAAAGGACTAAACATAACTACATGTTGCTAACCTATCACTTTCATAGTAGTAGTGGTATGTTAGAGGTATAATGTTACCAAGTGTCAGGGTAGTATTCACAAGTTAAGTTATGGGCTACCAAGTACATGCAATTGGAAAGGCTATTATTACCTATTTCAGCACAGATCCAGTCACAATTGGTAATCATAAAAATCAATATTAGTGGCAAGCAGTAGCATGTTTAGGGGTGGGCCTGTTCCCTACCAAATAATTCTGGTGCCCTACAAAAGAATTTTGGTATGCACGATCGAGATACTCTAATAAAGCAGCTGTCAATCACTGTAATAGAGCAGTCATTCTATTCAGAGCAGCAGTGTAGCGAACTGTGCAGTTATAAATAAGTACTTTATCAGTGACAAACATGTAATAATAGGGCTGCTGGTAGTTTTTTTGCTCTACCAAAGCTGAGAGTCTAGATATGCCACTGGTAGTAAGTCTAGTGCCTAATTCCATACCACCTTATGTGTGAGTCAGTAAAATCCTCCATGCAAAAACAACTTGGCTGTAAAAAGAGGTGAGTACATGAAAGTAAAATTAACTGGCAGCTGAAAGAACTGACATCTGGAGTGGCAAAGAATGATTAATACAGTTAACTTAGTATGAGTGTAATGGAACAAGACCTTTACTGTTGACTACTGTTCTACATTCAGTCTTGTTGCAATCCTTAGAGTAATTAATTTCTTTTAACTCTAATTGGGTTGCACTGACTATTGAAAGAGGTGGCCAAATTACTAGCCAACCAGAGTTTTTAAAAGGACTTAATTTGGAATGCAACGAAACTGAATAAACATAAAAGTGTAATGGTAAACTATACTTTTTATAGTTGAGCTGTACTAACATTCAGTCTTGGCTGCTTCATGCAGATATCAGCTCTTTGGTTACATCCTATGGGTAATTTCACTTATTTTTGTGAATTAAATGCATTTATGATGCATGGGTGGATCAAGGCTACTACCAGTGTTACAACTGTTACTTGTCTGTTACTGCAAGATACAGTTTGTGTGCCACGGTGGCAGCCAGGTAGATAACCGACTGACTGGCAAACATTTCACAAGTGTGATAACGCACCAGCATCATTTCAAGATGATTCAGCCTAGATCACATGCAGATAGCAATCACAATAAATCACCACAATTAATTATATAACTGTAGCTTGTACATAAAACTTGTAATTTTTAAACTTAACACTGTACACGTCTAGCTAAATCAGTACTAGTGATGCAACTGTATGGAAACAATTTCACTACAATACATAAGAATAATAATCCACGAAGTGCTAGTTAGGCTACTTATTGTTATATAAATTATTCATGTTTCAGATCAAGAATGTTTACCAATGTGGGTTGTTATTTATTACAATCTTACATGCATGTGACTGTTTTATTAGAGTTAGCTGATTTTTATTCGATCATTCATTTACCACTATTATCCTGCTGATGTTAACTTACTGAGAAGTAATACATGTAACTACCTCTCCTCTTAAATTAAGGTTAGTCTTCAGTCCATCTAGCCTTCCTTCCTCTAGTTAGTTTATATAATTTTTTTTACATTTTACACAATCATTAAATATTGAGATGATTGAATAATGGCAAAAACTTGCACAATATCACAACAATGAAAAAAATTTATGTGGTGAGACATAGCAATGCAGATAAGTGATGTGAAACATAATTAGGTCTTATAATAATGCAATGACTAATATACACACATGCAGCTGAAGGACTTGTCTCAATAGGCACTTTAAGTTGATAACAAGCCTTACTCCTAAAGTTGGAACTTTTGAAACAGAGGTGTGGAGCAAGTAGGTGAAGGGGGTGGGCAACTTCGGCAATGAAAAGTGACACATGTACAGTAGAGCAAAGACATATTAGATGTCATTCATGAAAGTAGGAGCTTTGCGGCACTTGTGAGCTCCTGGTAAGAGTCTATGAGAATAATACAGAAATTCAAATTTTTAAAATCTATTTTTCCTCCCTTCTTCATTTTTTCAAACATACTTTTTGTAAAAACTTTAAACAGGCTGTAGGACCAAGTTTCCTACAGACCTTCAGCACTTGTACTGTAAAACCATAATAAATATTGTGGAAACTTTCAATTGTACAATTTTTGTTACAGAGAGCAACTTACAAAAGCATGAAGCATGTGAATATTGTATAGTGTAGCTGACTGCTCTATAAGAGTGTTCGATCTGTTGTACGAACATTGACCAATAAAAACCTCCTTTACACCATGCACCTATATACTCTGAAAAACATCACAATGAAACTAACTTGATACACTTGTCAGATGCTCCTTCCACATCAGACTCCTGACGACATCCAGTATCCAATTAAATTTGCAGACTGTATTCACCCATACAATCATCACAATAATATTCTTTAGTGTTGTACTGATTCCCACTTTTTGAGGAAAACCGATGTTCAATATATTTTACTCTGTTTTATCAATACTTAACCGATACCCAATTGTAGGTCTCTACAAGTTATACTTGTGCATAGCTACTCCACTGAAAGTAGAAATAGTAAAGCCAATGCTGTGAGGTTGTACACTTACTTCAACTCAAAGTTGCTAGTCAGGCAAGTGGGCTAGGGTCTGAACCATCGCTGTTTATCTTTGTGGTGGTTACCACTTACCTAAGTACATACCAGAACCTTTGACACCAACCCTCCAGTGGTACTGCAACTATTGAAGCTGAATAGACTAATAATCTGTTGGCCACAGCTCATTACAACCGATTTCCAATTATGGTATATAAAAACAGCTAATTATCAGCTTCTACCGATTACCAATCTGATTATTAGTACAACTCTAATATTCTTCATAAGTTTGCAGTGCATTCATCCAGGTCACCTTCAAAGTTATTGTTTGTGGAAGGATCTTAATTATATTGCCAACTTCACAGAAAATCTTCTAAAATACGTGGTGTCACTTATACAAAGTATTGTATTATTATAGTAATAGGTTGATAGCAGTAGGATGGAGCAAGAAATAGAGGCAGTAATCTTATGGCTTCATAACGCATGTATAGGATTACGTAAGAAAAACCATGGCTAACAGGCCAGGTGAATGCAAGAAGAAAATCACCTGATTTGTTTCTAGGCACTGATTAGTATGGAATGAATACTGTAGTGTTGTTTGTGTCTGATATTGAGTTGCAAGCTTGTTATACATCTGTTATATAGCTCAGGTATTGAAAAAATTATGAACCTCATGTGAAATGTGATGAGGATTGCAAAACCATAAATAACTCTTAGTAGTGCCTCACACTTATTTAACTTTTACTTTCTTAGCTGCACAACTCACTACCACGCACCTTGATATACATATGTATATATGTTGGCTTGATTATGGTAATTTGTACGAATTACTGTACCACTGCATGTGATAAAAGCTGTTCTTTCTTTTAAAGTTTAGTACATTTTGATGAAAGTGCAGGAGCATCATCGACAAGTTACACCAATGTATACTGTACACTGTCACACTAATGTAAGCACCACTGAAAGCTGTGAACTAATGTACAATTAAAGCAGGATTTGGCTGAGATGGTTACATTATACTTTTACAGATAGAATGCAAGCTATGCATACTGTATATAGCTAGCATTGCTCATGTTCAATATGTTCCAGGTGGTATAATTACATAATACAGAATAGTAATGAATATCAAGGAAATGTTTATCAATATTCATCTAGCGCCTTTACTGCTTAGATGCTAAATGTTTTAATTATTCTTTTAATTAACGGTTTATCAAATACTTTTGTTTATTCCATGAATTTTATTTATTTACTTTTTATTTATTTATTTATTAAGGATTTACAGCACAAGTGCTGAAGGTCTTAGGACACCTGGTCCTATAGCCTGTGTAAAGTTGTTGCAGAATGTGTGTTTGAAAAGGTGGAGAAAGGAGAAAAAATCCATGACTGGACCTGGGCAGCCTCGAACCTGCAGCCATCTGATTAATGCTCGAATGCTTAACAGGAGTCTGCCAGGTGGTCAGGATGTTTTCTCCTTATCAATTTCATGTATATGTATCCATAGGAACTCTAGAGAGTGACTTATTATCTCTAAGTACCCCATGTGGAACCAAATGGATATCAGTTCATTTATTAAGCTTAAGGCTTTACAGCACAAGTGAAGGTCTGTAGCTAGGACACCTGGTCCTACAGTCTGTGTAAAGTTGTTACAGAAAGTGTGTTTGAAAAGGTGGAGAAAGGAGAATAATCCAATATAATATTATTGCACAGGTATGCGATAATTATGATCATGACACTCAGAGATAAATTGTATGAGATAACAACATAAATACGTACTGTTACATGGTATTGCACTATTCATACATTAATTTTGTTCCGTACAGTATGTGTATGCATGCTATGACTGTTCTATTACATGTTTGACTGCTCCATTAGAATATGCATCTTAACAACAAATTAATATTTTAATTTTGTTCATTATATTTTGTGGTATTAGGAGGTGGGACTATGCAATCTACCTTACGTACTGTATGCAGGTATACAGCAATCATAATAATGGTGTCTTGATCCGGTACAGTACTTCATCTGCAGAGAAGTACAATAGCTTAATACAGGCCAACTACATTGTACGTACATAGCAAATAGTTTTATTCTTTAGGCACAGGTAATGCTTATGAGCAAGGATGGGAACTGAGTGTATGAAGCAGTTCACTATCAATAAACTCTCTCAATACACAAATTGGGCACAAACTTCTTTACAGAAAAGTCATAATGGTTTACTTGGGATTATACGCAGTAGTACAGTATTGGCATACAGATGATCACACACAGTATTTTTGTTTGTTACATCATACTATGTAAAGTTGTGTCCTTTAAATTTTCACTATGAGTGGAGCTATTTAGTGTATACTGATATCACCCAAAATTCGGGCACTTTTATTCTGTATTAATATAACAGTTGACAGTAATGGGGATTGTGGAGCAACTATAGGAGTATGAAATTGGGGGAATATGTGAATAAAGTTTCTAGGCCTAGTTTGAAGCAACTAGAGGGGTTTCTATCCATTATAACAACTTGTTACAGTCCCAGAAAGCATCCAGTCAACTGTTGTTGTCTAGTCAAATTCACAAAAGCAGTTCCAGCAGAGCTGGAGTGGTATTAGTGCATCAGATCATAACCCATGGATTCACAGGGCTCCAGAAACACACGTCCAGGTACAGGAAGCAGATTCAGCAGGCTAGGATGGCAACATAAATCATTAGTGTAATCACCTAGCCGTTTGTGACATACACTACATTTTAATTTTTAAATATGATACAGAAACCTGACTTGTCAGTTCTGAAGAAAGGATAAGGCACAATTTTGTAGTCTATTGGTGCAGCAATCCAATTGTGGCAAAAATGTGAGTTTAATTTGTACTATGATGTGCATGTGGAAGAGCTGAGTTATCCTGAATCCAGTTATGCCAAAAGATAAAATTAATGATAGTATAATTATGACATCATTCAAAAGATATTATAAGTAAACTACTATGAGCTAATTACTGCCATTTTTCTTCAGTTGGGATTGATTTGAGTGCAAGGATGGCTCATGTCACTTAAGTGATGGACAAAAAAGTTAATAGCATCGATCTGGCATTTACTATTTGATACGTAGCCTGCATTTGTTTATTATAGGAGGTCAAATATCATATTTATCTTTCTAAATTTTCTGTTGAATTCATGGTTAGTTGCATTGATTCATCCTAGATCTGCTCTGGCACCTCTTTTTAGAGAGGTCAAAAGTGCTGATCTTGTCAATTTTCAAACTAACTTGTCTTGGTTTACCTCAGAAAGATTTTGATAGACCCTTGTCAGCAACACCAATTATAGTCGGTATGCATTCACCTGAACCCCTGCCAAATATAGTAATATCAAAGAAGTGAACATATGTTCACTCCCAATGGTTTTGTACAGGAACAAGCATGTTTTCATGTTGTAAAATGTTTGTGCACCTGAATTGTCCATTCTAAATGTATGGGATATTTTTAGAGCCTCATAACTCACTTGTTCTTGCCTGCATCAAAGCACTTTTTTATTAACATTTCCAGCATTTAAAGGGCTTCACATTACTACTAAATGTTTGAGCAGCTGGCCCATATAACAAGAGTTATTAATAAGAAACGAGGGCTCAGGTGAACGCGAACAGACTATAGGTGTAATGAACTAGCACTCTATAATTGTGACCAGATTTGCTAAAAAGGTCTTCCACACACATCCAGTTTACTAACTTTGATGGTTCATAACTTCAGATCATTGGAAAAGACTATTGACTTAAAATTTGGTCAGCAGTGAGTGCCTTCATAGCTTATTATGCGAAGAAAATTTCAGAGCTTTGTGATTTTTGATCATTGAGTTATGGTCTTCCAAGTTCATAGAATTGGATGCGTGTGGAAGACCCCTTTTCACAAATCCGGTCACAGTTAGGCATATAATAATCAGCTGTGAAAAAGCTGTGGACTTTATAAACTTGAGAGTGAAAATTATTTGTGAGTTGCAAACATGAAATGACTGCAATGATGATAATACTAAAAGCCACATATTTTTATAGCTGGCAGTTTTTGAATAATATGGGTTTATTTCTTTTTGTACTCCATAAAGCCCCAAAGCCAGCCACATATAGCTACTGTAGACTATCTTTGGGGATTATACACTGTATCTACAGATTACTTTTGAAGACCAAAGATACAATTGTATTCTAATAATACACTTAGACTAATATAGTGCACATTTTGAGGACTTCTTATACAGTCAGTGGCATAGCCAGGTATCCACGGATGGGTGGGCACACTCACCTACACATTTCACCCCATGCAACTAACTAGCACAAATGTGAGTCCATCCTTAGTGGACTCTACATAGCTACATTTGGTTTAAAAACTGTTTCAAAAGTGTATAAATGTATCTAGCTAACTAATAATATGCTACACTGCTGTTCTTGCAGCTTATTTCACTAGTCTAATGCTACTGAATGAATCATACTGTATCATACTGATAGAAGCTAGAAATTGAAACTTATTACACCTTCTTCCTTTAACTCATCTGTATACTTGACAATGTACACAACTCTTTATACTTCAGCCTGGCTCTTGAGATAATTGTTAGTAACTATGGCTTATTACAACCAATTGCAATAATTTTCACCTCCAACCGACTTAACACCATTTTTTGTCTATCACTTTAGGTATAGATTATCAAGAGAGTCTATGCTTTAGGTCACTTCATCACAGATTATATACTAATCTATGACTTCACCCCGCCAACAAAAGAACATTAATTTTATGCTGATACTCCAGATGTGAAAAATACGAGTGGATTTTTCTTTCAAGTTCCTCTCTTCCCCACCTAAAATTTGGATCACGTGACGCTGTGCATTAAATATAAAACACCGAAACTACTTGGATCACGTGACGTAATCATTAAACTTATATCAATACTGACCAACTGCTGATTTACAACAAAATTATGATCAATAACAAAAGTGAACGGGCGCCGCTCTCCTAGGGAAATTTGGGTGGGCATGTGCCCACCCAGGCCCACTCTTCACTGTATACAGTAGAACGCACATAGAATGTATGGGATCTAAATTATAAACTATTAGCTAGAATCTTTATTATTTTAGATCATGTGAACTGTAGGCCTAGTGAACTGCCATGATAGAAGTGGCTTATTGGTTAAGAATTTACGTGTTACTGTAAGTGTGAAGGTCCATGGTTCGAACCTGACAACACATGTTTGGTACACTTGTGACGTTCTGTTAAAATTACTCGGCCTTATGATTTACACTTGTTTGGCTTTTGCATTGTAACGTTTGTAACTGTAACTCCTTTGTTACTACTATCATTAGTTAGCCTATGTACACCCCAATTATCTAATCATCCCCATATGTGGTTTACTCTGTAACCATGACAAATATGACACTGTAAATATTTATCAGATACTTAGTAGGTGAATTCATTTTTATAATTATGCTCTTTATCTATACAAACTTTAAAAATAATCTTTAATTTGCATTTTATGCTTGTACAAGTTTTTTGAAAAAGTGAAGAACAAGATCTTAGTCCTGTAAACTAGAAGATGGCAGTTCTACAATGTAAAAATGGTGTGAGAGCCATGATTCTACTATGCAAGCATGAAAATTGCATTTCTTTCTTCTTGTCAATGCGTATGTGTGACTGAATTTTGGAAAATCAGTCTTGCAGGGATGTACACATGAATTTTGGAAAGTTTCCACCACAGCTAAGTGACTGTTATATTAGAGTAGTTTATAGTTTTTATTGCCTGATTGTTTTATTAGAGTATCTCGATATTTTCACCAATATCATAATTGAGAACAAGTGTTGGGAGTAACGCGTTACATAATATTATTACTTTTGTGGTAACTAAGTAATATAACGAAATACGCTATAAAAACAGGTAATATAACTCAAGTTACTTTACTTACAAATGTAACATGTTACCTAAGTAATATAGTTACTGTAACGAATCTAATATTACATAATATTATTACTACAAGTAACGAAGTTACTAATCTCATTAGTAATCCACTGAGTAACGCCTAGCCACAACGAAGTGATGAAGCCTATTGAATGAAACTTACTCACCAGCTTCTTACTTATAAGGTAAATGCGGGTATTTCCGGACAGCGTACAATTCCGGACACTTTGGTACCTTTATCAAGCTAGCCGAGGAACGAAACAACGGATTGCCTTGAAATTTCTGCTGTGAATAGCTATTCTTATAGGGATTATAAAAATCGAAAAGTGTGTTCTAGTTGATTCATTCTTGGGTGCTATACACGAAGTGTCCGGAATTGTGCGCTGTCCGGAAATACCCGCATTTACCTTAACCAAGATTTGCACATTGTCCAACAACGCAATCATGTCACATGATAAGGAGGTAGTTTCACACGTGACAGCTTAAGGCTGTGGACACAAAGTAATATAATATGTAATATTATAGTTACATGTACTGCAGTTTATTTTTATGGGTAATATGTAACTGTAACTAAATAGTTCAGCTGCAAGTAATATGTAATAATTATGTAACTAGTTACTGTAAAAGTAACTTGCCCAACACTGTTCAGAACAATGCTATAAGTATTGTTATCATATGAGAAATAACTAATAAGATGAAAGTTTTGAAATGCTGTGTGACCATTGAAGCATCATGTTGCACCTGTTAAAATAATTATCTACAGAATTTGTTGTAATTCAAGGCACCAAATAATAATGCTAATCCTGTAAAGTTTGGAATTCCTTGTTTTTATCATTTAATGATGTGACATTAAGGCTGATTTTCCAAAACCCAGCTTAGTGTGGCATGCTAGCTCTATTGGGGATACATGACACATAGCTGTATGTCTTGATATCACATATTGTTTGTTTTGATACATACAAAGCCTTAATTACAAACAAGAATCACAAACAATACTATTAAAAATATCAAATATGATTAATGGTAAGTTTGTACTTTAGCACAGTCTATACAAGTTAAAATATTGATTGTGGGTTTTGGTGATAATTGACATTGACTTAACATTTGCAGACATGAGCTCATAATGTGTGATATAGATTTGTTGAATTTCCCAAAATTGTATTGAGAAAATTTATTGCCAATCTGGCAATTTCTAGTTGGAACTGCGTGACAGGCTAAAGCCTATGAATTAATATTAATTGTAGGGATTCACATGTAGCATACAAAAATCCCACCAGCATTGCTAAGAGTCCAGTTGTTAAATGAAATTTACAAATTTGACATAATAATGTGTGATAGAGAGGTGATGATAGGCAAAGCCACATCTCTGTTTTATACAAAGCAAATTATTGTGTTGATAGCTACTCTACAGCATACCACCATACAGTCTGTGGTGGTGGGGTGGTGGGTTGGAGATTGGTATATCAAAAAAAGCAAAAAAAAAAAAAAAAAAAAAAAAAAACAGCTGAACAAGTCAAATGGAGTCTTCAGCCTTAATACAGTGTTCTCAAGACCATCAGTGCCACTCCAAATGAAAACAATACACAACAGAAAACATCTGGGAATGTGCAACTCTTAAGGGTGGCTGTGTTTCTAGTCTGGTGTTCCATTTGGTTGGTGGTATTCCAAGGTGCCAGAAAGTGGCATACATCTCTCTTGTGAAAAGAAGCCTGGCCTGAGCATGCAAACTAGTGGTATGGCTGTAGCGTAAATATGTAGTGGCATGGCATGGCTATCCATTCATGGTGAAAAGTCGACACAGATGGTGAAAGCAATGTTGTGATGAAGGCTGCAGATGTAACCTGCACTGGTGTAGTATTCTTTCTGTATCCTTTTCTAATTGTGATAAGACTATTAGCTCAACTAGCACTAGTACCCTTACTGCTGTTTCAAGTATTGAGTACTACACTTGGGTCTGTGTCACTAATGATATTTACTGTAGAACTGTTTTTAATCAGTACCGGCTTGGATTAGATAAAGCAGCTTTGGGTTTCACCTTTTATTGCTGTTTATTAATAACGATTTTATCAGCTGCAATACTACGATGGTTTCCTTGTTCCAGAAGAGTGAGATTGGCTGATGCAAACTGTATTATGTAATTGTCTATACTATATTATACTATTATACTGAGTATACTAGTATGCCTTCATTGCAGCAAAGATGATTTATGTTTTGTATGTTATGTATTTGAATGTGTTTGTGTGCATAAGGCCACAAATGGTAGATTCCTTGTTTCCTGTCACCCACCCGCATGGTAATTTTAGAGCCGCATGCAAATTTGATAGTCACATGATTTAATTGTTTTTGTTTATAAGTAGTGTGAGCATGTGGTGTATTATTGGAAAGGTTATTGGTAGTGAGTTTCTGATGTTTTTTACTGCCAAAAAACATGGATAACTATGTATATAGTTTGAATCCATTCCAACATCAGGCGGATTACAAGCTTCAAGTAGCCATTGGTGAGAGAGATACTACATTAATGAACACGAGTCCCACTGATCTGAATAATTATCTGTTATTAAAGTGTGTGGAACATTTGGAAAATTTGTTGCATCCACTTGTGCTTTGTATAGCTTTATTTTCATGCATGCTTTATTTTGATGCAAAATTTTCATGATAAAATTTTCATGTAAAAATATATATTCATGTGATTGCACTGAACGAAATTTATTAAAGTTTTCATGTTTACAAATAATAATAGTTGAGTACCGCATAATGCAAGCTGTCAATTTTTACATCACTGCTTCATGAAAACAAGTGTTAGATAGTACATGTTTACAAGTGAAATAGCTATGTAGGTTAGAATAAATATCAAGCTTTGTTAACTACTGTCCATTAGCAGTGGCAGATACAGGGGGGTTGCAATGGTTTCAGCTGAAACCCCCACTGAAAATAGTATGCGCCCATAATTTATTTACGATTCATGTTGAAGAGTTATTCATGGTGTATTATATTAGGACTTTTTCTACTGGCGAAACTTCATCCTTTTGCCTTTGAAATCAACATTACGTTGTTCAACAGCAGGTAGTCACCTTTTATTTTGTCTTCGACTAAAGTTGCAATTCCAGAGTAGAACTCCCCTTTCAAAAAGTCTGGATCCACCCTTGACAGTTATTGAAAACTTCCTCAACCTGAAACACCCTTTGAAAATTCTAAATCTGCCACTGATTAAGGCATTTCAAATTATTTTCAGTGTTGGTCCAATGGTAAAAAAGTAAAACTACATTTTAATGCTTGAAGAAGTGCCTTAGTTGAAAGTTATTATTAGCTACAACAAAGGAAGTACACACTTAAGATTTTTGCATAAGAAATTTAAAACAGAGAAATATTATGGTAATACCTAAACCAGTGTACATAGTATGTTCATGACATAATTCTTTTTAAGTAGTTATGGCTTTCTCTCTCTAGTTGTTCCTCACATGCCCAAGTTTCCTGCCTAAGCTTTTTTTGTTAATACAGTGAAATGGTTCTAGTATCTATCGATAACATCATTTGCATCTATTTCTTGGCAACCACTTTTGATTTTGTGTACTGACTTTTTGAAGGCCACACCTTTTATACATGGTTGTTTTGGCATGAAAGTCATTTAAATACCATGAAGCCAGCCATAGGGCAACGCACAGTGAAAACAAACAAATGAAGGTCACTACTATTTTCTGCCACAATACTCGCTATTTTTGTGTAGTGACGTTCACTACTTTTGTAGTGACCTTCACTATTCTTTTGTATTGATCCTCACTACAAAATTAGTAGTGAACGTCACTACACAAAAATAATGAGTATTATGGCAGACATTAGTAGTGACCTTCACTAGTTTGTTTTTACTGTGCAAGCATGCTGAATACAGAAGTGCAAAATTAGAAGTACCCTAACAGGACAAACACTTCTTTCATAATACAAAATATTCTGGAATATTCTAATTTCCCATTAGTGGGTTCATCAAATTATAATTCTTTACTTAGAAAGTTCAATTTTTGCTTCTGGTGACTATCCAATTAGAGTAGTTTTAACTGGTGATTTTATACTAGTTTGATTTTGCCTTGTAACTTTGTAGCAGTTATTCCAATCTTCTTAACTACCAAAAACTTTCTACAACATACAGACTGGACTGATTTTAGCCATGTCAAAAAACAGAGTTCTGGTGTGAATACATAATTATGTAACCAGATTTACAAAGGGGTCTCATTGCCATTCCTAGTTCGACTAATAATAACTCCTTGTGTTTACATGGTTTACTGACTGGTTTTATACTTGCTTGATGTCTCTCCCTGTCTCACATGCAATAATGGTGACCAGGTATCCATTGGCATTACAGCTTAGTTTACTGTTTCAAATGGTGATCGAGGAAGTAGTCCATTATTACCTTCTGACTTCTGTAGTATATTATAGTCTGTGGTTGCACTCAATATATTTGGTTAACTTTGATACAAATCCTTCTGGAATGTGCTCAGTGAAATAATAAAATTAAGAGGCACTGTATGGACTGGTTTGCTGCAAATAAAGAGAAACAAGTTAAATCGAACTAAATAAATTGTTTGATGATTTTCCCATCAGGCAACTGAAAACAATTAAAAAATTGACCCTGATCCATCATGGAATTTGTCATGCAATAGTGGTGGTAGCAATTGCAACTTATCAATCCATGCAATTCTAGTAGATTATTAATACTTGGCACAGTTAGTAGCAATTCCGTTGCTAATGTTTTAGAAATTTTTGACAGTTACATACTACTGTGTTTTTGGGAAAATTATTGTTCTTCTAACTCAAGGTATACACTCATAGAGTCAAACTGTGGACTCAGGAGTATTGTTATTCTCAATAGTAATTGATGTCTTGTTTTCGTGTGTACGTAGTAACTTTTTCATCAATGACAGTTTTAAGTATTTAGGTGGACATGAGTTTAACTAAAATTCATACCACTTGTCTAATTTACCAACAAGCAAATTAAATGAATGATTTGTGGCATATGTTCACACACAGCTGCCAATTGTGTGGTAGCCAGATAAATGCTTTTGAAAACTTGATTAATTTGACACTTTAAAATGACATGTGGGCGGTCATAGTAGCACACACACTTTAATAATTTACTATGCACCATGGACTGATATCCATTAATGCACTCTTCTTCTTCAAAACCCTACGTATGTACACACTATGCAAGTGCAAAAAAATGTTTTTACACATGTGCGTACATAGTGGCTTGCCTATTGACAATGTTCACAAGTGTTACATATAATGTTCATGTCATGCTATGGTATTTTTCTTTAAATTGTCACTACTGAACAATGTCATATGTGTCTAACATAGTATGAACAGCTGCTGCACAACATCACCAACATTTTTATTATCTTATTGTGAAACATGTGAGTTGATCTTACTAATTATACCACAAGTTGATTCATGACAACTCTTTATAAATTCAATAGAACTTTCATAATTACATGGTATTTATTGCAATGGTAAGCCTAGAGTTAAGTAATTAAGGTTACGGGATACTGAGCGTACTGTCAAACAAAAATTTTATTACGTAATTAAGGCAGGCTTGGTGTTGTTGTGTTGTGTATTAGCTGGTAACAGGCTTAAATTGTTGGGAGAATCATAGCGTGCTGACTGGACAGGTACAAGGTACAAGATTAGATTAGATTAGATTAGATTATCGATTTTTGTCAAAAGACAAGGGTCACACAAAAGGCAAAGCCTGCAAACGTGCTCCCCTTACAAAGACATACATACATACATACAGTTACAAGTACAAAATAAAACATACAGCAAAAACATGACACACGACAACAACATACCTATACAAAAAAAAAAACAAAGAGAAAATTACAAAATCAGGTTAGCTGAGCAGAAATTGACGAAGTGCCATCCGAAAAGGAATTGCTTTGGAAATTTGTAAAATTTCTACAGGTACTGAGTTCCAAAGAAATGGAGAATTTATAAAAAAAGAAAAACAGTATGCGTTAATGGTAGATGATGATGTGGTAAGTGAAAGTGAATGGGATCTAGTATTGGTGCTTGAAAACTTGAAATGTGAGTTGAATGGGATAGAAACTCTGTCATGTAAAATATGAGTGATAGTAAAATAGGACTGACGAGTGTGGAGCGCAGGCCATCTTAGGTCCTGCAAACAAGATGTAGAAGATTTGGACCAGTTATGTGAATGAGGATTCCATCTGCTACCACACACCCAGCGTGCAGCTCGTCTCTGAATTGCTTCTAGTCTATCAATGTCTCTGGCAGCGTGTAAATACCATACAGGTGAGGCATATTCTAGTAATGGTCTAACAAGGCAATTGTAGGCAGCAGATTTAACAGTAGATGGACTTGCAAAAAGAGTGTGTCTTAAATAGTTGAGTGAACGGGAGGCTTTAGCTGTTATATGTTTGACATGATCACTCCATTTAAGATGAGAATTGATGTACATCCCCAAGTAACGAACTACTGATTTAGATGGAATAGGCTGGTCATTAAGATGGTACTTGCACATTGGTGGCAATTGCTTATAAGATATACAAATACTTTCACATTTTTGTGGATTTAATTTCAGTTGCCATAACTGTGACCATTGATAAACTTTGGTCAAGTCTTCTTGAAGTAAAGTTTCATCATGAGTTGAAACAATTTGCTTGTATAAAGCAATGTCATCAGCAAATAACTTAACAGTACTGTTGGAAATAACGTGATGGATTTCGTCAATGTAGAGTAAAAATAACAACGGTCCAAGAACAGAGCCTTGTGGGACACCTGAACGAACAAGAAGCCATTCTGAGAAACAGCCATTAATAACAACTCTTTGATAGCGATTGGTAAGGAACGAACCAAACCAAGAGAGTAGATTTCCATGTATGCCGAGACATTCAAGCTTAAGTAACAGGTGGCAATGAGGAACCGAGTCAAATGCCTTAGCTAAATCCAATAAAACACAGTGAACTGAGTTTCGTCTTTCAAGGCAAAAAGCCGAGTCATTAATAGCTGAAAGTAAGAGAGTCACAAGAAAACACATGTAACAGTACAAGATAACACAGAAACAACACACTTAGCAACTGGCGCACCTGTAAGCGCATGGGTAGTTTTGCTGACTATATGGTGATAATTATTTTCCTGAACCAAAAATCAGGACTGTCAAACTAGTTGTTAACATTTTGTATAAACAGACTACTACTTTGGCTTCTTGTCTAGGTCCTGACGGAGCCATTTGTTAGAAATAATGTTTCTAGTGCTTGTGATATCAATTTTAAATTAATTTTGTGACCACAGTGTCTTGCTTTAGGCCGTATTGTAGTCATATTTCAGCAACTATACACATTATTCACAAATCCTCTTGTCAGTCCCTCACAAGTGATGTTCTTCAAATCTTAGAATTGTTAGTAAGTTCTCATGTTTCTTTATTGGTCTGATTTTTGGTTCATAGTTTTCACTAATTAGCATGGGGACAACTCATGTTTCCATAACAACATTTGAATTCCATGTCAATTAATGAGAAGTTAAGAATGCATAAATATTTGATAACAATGCATTAAGAAAAATCAAACCCCTAATCATGAAAAATGATTGATAGTGTACATGTGGGGTTTACAGTATCCCGTAACCTTAAGTAAATCACTTTATGTGAGCAACACATGTCATAGTCAGAATTTGCATACTAAAAAACTCATTTTATTTTTTAGTTCAGCAGCATTATCTTTACATAGCTACTATATGTGGTTTGTATGATACAGATGATTTCACAACAACACATTGAAAAGCCACAATTGGTTGCATAGTTGATGAGCCACAGATAGAATTAGTGTTACAACAGATACTGGTATCAAAACCACTGAGGTTGTGTGCAGCACTGTAAATTCATATCTAATCAAAAACAGTCAAGCTGTAAAAAAAGGTGCGGCCCCCAAAAAGGCCATGGTGAAAAAAGATGTGAAATCCAAGGTGGCGGCCAAGAAATGGCTGTGATGGTAGGTTAATGGTTACATTTTAATAACAACAATTCAGGTGAATTTGGTGCCAAGACCAAGCGGCACAAAATTCACCTGAATTGTCGTTATTAAAATGTAACCATTAACCTAACATCACAGTCATTTCTTGGCTGCCACCTTGGATTTCACATCTTTTTTCACCATGGCCTTTTTGGGGGCCGCACCTTTTTTTACAGCTTGACTGTTTTTGATTAGATATCACTTCTTTTTGTATTTGTATACTGCAAAGCCGGCCTATGGCTGGCATTGGGGCTTTTTTAACCCATGTGTTTTTTTCTTTACTACAGGAAGAAGAAAAGAACTTAAAGAAGAATTTTAGTACTTCAATTATTTTTGATTTTATCAGTAATTATACAAATTATATACATATATTTATTACATGCCCATTATTCCCCACAGGATATTTTTTTGCAGCTGATCTCTCTACTGGGTGACTTGAAATGTAGCTGAACTACATACAGGATGGTTTCTTTGTAGCTGAACTCTCTACAAGGTAACCTCTTCTAGCTGGTCTCTCTACAGGGTATTTTGTTTCTAGCTGAACTCTCTACAGGTGATTTGTTTGCAGCTAAACTCTCTACATGGTGGTGTCTTTGTAGCCGAACTCTCTACATGATGGTTTCTTTGTAGCTGAACTCTCTATAAGGTGACTTCGTCTAGCTGAACTCTCTACAGGGTGATTTTTTGTAGCTGAACTCTCTGTAGGGTGATTTGTTTGCAGCTGAACTCTCTACATGATGGCTTCTTTTGTAGCTAAACTCTCTACAAGGTGACTTCGTCCAGCTGACCTCTCTACGGGGTGATTTGTTTCTAGCTGAACTCTCTACAGGTGATTTGTTTGCAGCTAAACTCTCTACTAGGTGGTTTCTTTGTAGCTGAACTCTCTACATGATGGTTTCTTTGTAGCTGAACTCTCTACAAGGTAACTTCTTCTCTACAGGGTGATTTGTTGTAGTTGAATTCTCTACAAGGTGGTTTGTATGAGGCTGAACTCTCTACATGGCGGTTTCTTTGTAGCTGAACTCTCTACAGAGTGATTTGTTTGCAGCTGAACTCTCTACATGATGGTTTCTTTGTAACTGAACACTCTACAAGGTGACTTCTTCTAGCTGATCTTTCTACAGGGTGAATTGTTGTAGCTGAACTATCTACAAGGTAACTTCTTCTAGCTGATCTCTATACAGGGTAATTTGTTTGTAGTGGAATTCTGTACAGGTGGTTTCTTTGTAGCTGAACTCTGTACATGATGGTTTCTTTGTAGCTGAACTCTTTACAAGGTGACTTCTTCTAGCTGAACTCTCTACGGGGTAATTTCTTTGTAGCTGAACTCTCTATATGATGGTTTCTTTGTAACTGAACTCTCTACAAGGTAATTTCTTCTAGCTGATCTTTCTACTGGGTGATTTGTTTGCAGCTGAACTCTCTACATGGTGGTTTCTTTGTTGCTGAACTCTCTACAAGGTGAATTCTTCTACCTGATCTCTCTACAGGGTGATTTGTTTGTAACTGAACTCTGTACAAGTGCGTTTTTGTGGGTGATCTCACTGCAGGTTGATTTGTTTGTAGCTGAACTCACTAAAGGGTGATTTTGCTTGTAGTTGAACTCCTTGCATTGTATCTAGTTTCTAGCTGATCTCTCTACAGGGTGATTTGTTTGTAGCTGATCTCTCTACAAGTTGATTTGCGTGTAGCTGATCTCTCTGCAGGTTGATTAATTTGCAGCCGATCTCTATACAAGGTAATTTGTTTGTAGCTGAACTGTCTGTAAAGTGATTTATTTGTAGCTGATCTCTCTATAAGTTGATTTGTGTGTAGCTGATCTCTCTGCAGGTTGATTTGTTTGTAGCCGATCTCTCTATAGGATAGTTTGTTTGTAGCTGAACTCTCTATAAGGTGATTTGTTTGTAGCCGATCTCTCTGCAGGTTGATTTGCTTTAGCTGAACTCTCTACAGGCTGATTTGTTTGTAGCCAATCTCTCTACAGGGTAATTTGTTTGTAGCTGAACTCTCTACATGGTGGTTTCTTTGTTGCTGAACTCTCTACAGGGTGTTTTGCTTGTAGCTGATCTCTCTACAGGGCAATTTGTTTGTAGCTGATCTCTCTACAGGGTGATTTTTTTGTAGCTGACCTCTCTTATGGGTGATTTGTTTCTAGCTGATCTCTCTACAGGGTGATTTTTTGTAGCTGACCTCTCTTCAGGGTGATTTGTTTCTAGCTGATTGCTCTACAGGTTGATTTGTTTGTAGATGAACTCTCTACAGGGTAATTTACTTGTAGCTGAACTCCTTACTTTGTGTCTAGTTTGTAGCTGATCTCTCTACAGGGTGATTTGTTTGTAGCTGAACTCCTTACATTGTGTGTAGTTTCTAGCTGATCTCTCTACAGGGTGATTTGTGTGTAGCTGATCTCTCTGCAGGTTGATTTGTTTGTAACCGATCTATCTACAGGTAATCTGTTTGTAGCTGAACTCTCTATAAGGTGATTCGTTTGGAGCTGATCTCTCTGCAGGTTGATTTGTTTTAGCTGAACTCTCTACAGGGTGATTGCTTGTAGCTGAACTCCTTACATTGTGTCTAGTTTCTAGCTGATGTCTCTACAGGGTGATTTTTTGTAGCTGAACTCTCTTCAGGGTGATTTGTTTCTAGCTGATCTCTCTACAGGTAGATTTGTGTTGATTTGTTCATTGCTGATCGCTCTAAAGGTTGATTTGTTGCAGCTGAACACCCTGCAAAGTGTTTTGTTTGTAGCTGATCACTCTAAAGGGTAATTTGTTTGTAGCTGAACTCTCTCCACAGTGACTTGTGTGTAGCTGAATTCTGTGTAACTGAATTCTCTAGAGAGTGACTTAATTGTAGCTGAATTCTCTACACAGTGCATGACTTGTTTATAGCTGAACTTTCTTCAGTGTGACTTGTAATGTTCTGAATCTCTATAGTGATATATTTGCTTAACTCTCCTCATGGTGACTCTCTTCTTGCTGAACTGTCTATAAGATTAACTGTTTGCAGCTGAACTCCCTACAGAATAACTTGTGATGTAATAAAATTCTATAATGGAGTAAATAAATTAGCCGAATGCTTTATTAGGGTGACTGTTCTATTAGAGTATCTCGATCTCGCATTTGCTACACGGAGTTGGCTTTCGAATCATAACTCAGTGGTTTGTAATCCGATTCTTCTGTACTACTGCAAGGACTTTCTATGAAGATTATTCCAGCTATACACCGATTTTCAGCTCATTGCTCTAAGCGGTTTGCCTAGTAGGCGTGAAAACTAATACTTTTTTATTCATAAAAATCGATGGCGTAATTGTGAAACAGGTTGGGTTTTGTGTCATATCTTCGTGGTCTTTATCTCGATTCCTTTCAAACCACCAAAAGGCACTCCTACGATGGTTACTCCATCTACATAGCAATTTTCAACTCATTCCATGAAGCGGTTTACCCTGTAGGCGTGACAACAAATCGATCTTGTTTTACGCGAATAATCGGTCATAACTACTGAACCATTCATCGGATTTGTACCAAATTTGATGCTAGGATTTGCCTTTGGACTCCCTTTCTGTGTGCCAAATTTCAAGGCGATCGGAGTACGCGTTTGCTTGTTATAGCAATTTTTGCAAGTGCGCGAAAAGACAAAGAGGAAAAAAAAAACGAGAAAAAAAAACACGAAACTTTGGCAGCTCGTATCTCGGAAATGGCTGGAGCGATTGCCTTCAAATTTGGAATGTAGACTCCCTTGGCTGGCGGGCAGCTGTGTAGTAAATTTGGTTCCAATCAGATAAGTGATCACCGAGATACAAAGGTGTGAAAATGACGTTTTCGTTCTTCCTGTCAATATACTCACGGGTGTGGCGCGCCGGCTTCTTGGGCCGCACGACACACTACCGTGTGTCTTGATATTATTATTATTTATTGTTAATCAGCAGGACCCTCCAGGGGTATAATGCTGATGTGCAATTACATGTGTACAATTTCAATTAGTTACTTAACTATATAAGTATGTACAATTACGACAAGTTACTTAATTATATACATATGTACAATTACAATAATAAACTATAAAAATATATACATTTACGATAAGTTACTTAACCATATACATAAAAGGGGCTAATTTTTGCTTAAATTCTTCAACACAGTCAGTCTCAATAATCTCAGCATCTAATCTATTCCATTCTGGTACAGTTCTTGGGAGGAAGGAATATTTATATACATCAATTCTTGGTTGGTAAGGTACTAGTTTAAAGTTATGTGAGTGTCGGGTCCGTAATACAGTAGATTTAAATGGGAGATAACAGTTCGGCATAATTAATAAATCATGTAGTACTTTATATAGTAAAACTAGTCTAGCTGATTTGCAACGCTCTTGTAGTGTAGGCCATTGCAAGTTTTCAAGGATGTTAGTGATGATCATAGTTCCAAGAAATGTGATGACTGTTAACTTAAATGTAATCTTCCCCCACATGTTACACACATAACATCATATTTAATATAGTATAAATGTTTGTTTGCATAACAGTGGCTCTAGTGGACTGAATACAGAGCCTCGATTTACCAGATGGACTTCTTTTCTAGTGTTGAAAGCAAAATTTAGACTAGCTGGTAAGACTGATATACGATAACTTTATTCTATTGACATCAACCAACAGTAACTGATGTCATAGGCACGGTGCTCGGATGGACTAAGCATTTAAACACACTTGATACAACTAGAAATGGTGCGGATACATTGTGTATGTGTAGCTTGACTAGTTCTACCATATGTATTATACATACGTATAATTACAAATCGATCAAGTATTATCATGAAAAAGCTAGGAAGCTCTGGCTAGGTATATGCAAGGAACAACTATCATGATCTATTATAATCACAGGAGAGAGTGTAAGTTTAAAAAAATAATTATAGTTTGGTTTAATAAAGTTTGATGCAATTTACTCCCACATGTGTCATAGGTGTTAATGTGTTGTGCCAAACATTTCCTGTACTGTATGAGTTGTGTAGGAGGTGATGTTAAGAGTTGCTTCATTCAGAATCACAAATGTGAACTATTCTGTTCTGACAATCTCCACACTGTCAATTTGGAACTACATAATTAGAGTTAGCAATAAAGACTATCAATGTCTTTTACTTATTCTTAGGTTAGCAAATTCTGTGAGTATCCCTATTAATGTTTGCATGAATAAAGCTCCATTTAATTAGATATTTTTGGTCCAGACAGGTTTCTGAAAGTGAGTGAGCTTAAGAGAGATGACAAAAAATAAACGTATAGTGACTTGCCAAGTGTATGTCGCAGAGCACTCCGCCCATTATCCCTATAAAGCAAATGATAGTTTTATAGGTATTTCTACCAAAAATGGAGATAAGCCAAAATTAATTTTGTGACATGATTATCCCAAACAGAAGGTATTTGCTCTGCACCAAACCCATGGCCACTGTTTTAAACTAGACCAGATAACTCTATCTTGAGTTACAAGTACTCTTGCCCATTTAAACTCAAAGTAGAACAAACTAGAATCACCATACAATCATTGCCTACAATTTTGATGCATAGACTTTAGTACTACTGATCATCTATTGGAGAAGAAATTATAAAGTTTCATTATTCATTGCCAATCCTACAGATATACAGTGTAACACTGCACTGACTGCAGTGTCTGATGTATCTGTGGGTGCATCGTGATATACCTATAATACGTGCATGTTCTTCAAGCAAAGTATGCTGTTAATAAGGGGGAGTATCAAATAAGCTCTATACACATATTACACAGTAAAACAGTCTCCAATCAAAATAAATAAAAAAAGTATGACACAGGAAAAAAGGAAACTCACATGGGTCACTCACATGGGTCAATCACATACAGCAATTCAATAGAAAGTGTCTGAAAAATTTTATACAGCGGACACGCAATACTTTTGTCCATAGCACATGATACTCAATGATCATGCAAAGGTTTACCTGAAAAGGATAAGTACATCTATGCTCATTTTATAACAGTGGTCCTTCCATTATCCAAATTCATTGTGCCCTAGGTGTGTTCAGATAATGGAAAAGTTCAGATAAATGAAGTCCATACATTTTTTATACAGAGTTCAGTTAAAATACTTTATTATATATCGACTTTAGGCAAAATACTCTAATAAAACAATCACTCCACAAGTTTGGATAACAGACAGTTCGGATAATCGATTGCCAGATAATGGAGGGACCACTGTATACCTATTGAACATACCAATAGTTTGCTCCACACGAGTGATAACTTCATCATTATCATAATCAGCATAGGTAATACACTGCAATTTTTTGGGTATCACACCCCCACACTTCATCGGGATCAAACAATTGCAGTGTGTCTTACTAACTTTATTGTAAGCGTACTGCAACTCTAAGCAGTGGTGGTCATATGATGCAGAGAAGAGGATTATTATATATCGACTTGTGGTAAATGCTTTCATAATGTCATCTGTAGTATGGCCAACAACATAATCAACTGGGGTTTGTACACGGTAACCCTTCTCCATCAAGCCGCTCTTTAGAATTGTCTTAACATAATCTTCAGTGTCTTGTGTATGTGATATAAACACATCATACTGGAAGAGATCTGGTGAATCTGCCAACAAAAGAAATTCACTTGTAGCTACTTTGTTACACAACAATTACTTTGATCAGCTTCAGTTCACAGGCTGTTCCATTGTGTGCAAGCTTTTGTTACATGCGGTATCATTATACATGCAAAATGGCTGCTACGTTAGATATACATGGGATACAAGGATTACCATGATTTAAACCACAGCGAAGTATTATACAGTAAACTTTATTAGGGACATCTATGCATTAGAAAAATTCACAAAATATTATGGTCTGATGGTCTTATATTGAGGTTACACTAAACTGTGTTAGGGACTCACTAAACATAGTCACAGACTCACTTTAATGAAGCCATTTATTATTGTATTAAAATGGGTTACTTTTTTTGTGAAATTAAATTACGTATGATATTATGTCAAATACACGAATACATGCAACAAGAGATACATGGGATTTAACCACCAGAACATTAAACAGCTAAGACAAAATATCCCCAAGAAAATGTATGCAGTTGCACTCACATGGCGGTGGAGGTAACCTCAATATACTTGTCATAAACCGTCTTCTTATTACCACTGACAGTACAACAGTTATCATTATCAGTGATAACAACAGCATTAATGGATGCACCCAGTGAACCTGCAATCATACTAGTATCACTGTTACTGTTCTCCTGTTGATCTGGAATAAGAACAAATACACATAATTTTATATTTTGTGTAAAACATATTATTGAACAACATGCCTTTTAGCAATTTTCTCTATTATGTCCCGATTTAGCTTCATTATGGCCCAATTAGGCTTGTAAAATTGCTGCCTTTCTTTGACAGTTCTATTAGTATTAGAAGTTTATTGCTTTATAATAGTACCCAAAGACCTAGGATATATAAGACTGTTCTATTAGGATATTTCCCACCACAGTAAATGTGCTTAACCAAAATGTCCAATGATCCCTGCATCCATTATGGTGGTATTGTGTTCAACATAAATTATTACTTATTTTGTCCTAAATAGTGTTGAACGTGTCTTTTTAAATGGTGTAAACTTTCACTACTAAAAGCTAACACTTTATGAGCATCTGTCAAAAAGCACACACATTTTGAACTTCTTTGCATAAATAATCCATCTGCAGAATGTGAAGGAAACAATAGTAGTATAGAGCTGATAAAACTTCATCTGTATGAAAATTTGCTGTAAGTCAAAAACTGCTCAACCTGAAGCTTAAGGTAGCAAAAATTAATGACGAAGATTCAGTGCAAAAGCTAAGTTTATTATCAGGTGTCACTAGAAATTAGTTTGAAGACCTTACAGAAGGGATGACTCTATACTGTTCTGTGATACTACACTGTATCATCTACTCACCTTACAAATATTGAAAGTACAGTAAGCACAGGAGAACTAAATGCAAGTGCATATTCAGTAGCTGATAACATGGTAATTAGTGCAGAGTACACCCAATGGCTGGATGTCACATAAAACTGAGAATTGCAGCATTCTAAGATGGTAACCTAATGTTGGCCAAGAAATACTGCAAACTTTGCTGAATAAATTTCTAGTCCTGGAAAATATAATGTTAGTTACTTTATTAATTTTGATCTCCCATTAACCTAACCACATTGTTATTTATCAGATGGGTGCACTATTTATTAAAAATAAAACGATAAAAATTAATTCTGTTAAAAAGACAAAGTCACATCATGGCAGCATTTTGTTTAGTTACAGTATACCTGCTTCTACTGCTAGTGAAAATGTCACATTATCTCCTTCCTGGGCAAGTGTAAATAAAAACACTGAGCAACTATACTGTCCAATGAACTGATGACTGAATTGTTTAATGAGTAATGTGGTCTGTGCTGAACAATCAGTCATGTTGTAAGTAGAGTTAACAACTATTCCAATATCACTATATACTGTGCCCTGATAGTTAGGATCAAGGTAGGAAGTGTTGTTGAAATAGAACCTAATGACTGTTAGTGGTGAAGCTGAATCCACACTGCATGTAAAAGTGACTGGATCACCAACTGACGCCGTTACAACTTGAGGACCAATATAGTCGACTCGAGTTGACCTAATGCTGCAAGCTACACATGAATGTACATACAGTAAAATCATATAGATAAAAATAAGTTACATAACTATAGGTTATTTGAAATTTATTTTGTACAGGGAAAACAATATACAAAGAAGGTTGTTCTTCAGCTGTGCAATGTAGTATACGAAATACAATAAAAGTCAGCACATCACTGACAAGAAACACACACACAAATGCTAAGCTACAACAAAACAGCAATGTTTTAAACAGTTGTTGTGACACAAATGTACATTCTTACCACTGAAGCGTATTACAGTTGGAAGAGATGAATTATTTGTTCCCAACATGTCAGTGGCAACACAGCAATAGAATCCCATGTGATTTGGTCTTAACCTGGACAAGAAACAGATTTTACAAACAAGAAGCAAACCTTTCTGATACCCACGTATTAAATGTGATTGTGCAATTATTGTTTGTGAAGACAACATCAGGAGTAATGGCCAGGGGTACAAAATCTGTGGAACAAATAATGATTGCCACTAGTTTAATGATCATCCAAAAATTTATTGTTGCTGTGATTACCTCTTTGAAATACTTCTCTTGTCCATTCACAAACTGGCAATGGATTAGCAACTACCTCACAGTTAGCAGTATACCGTTCGCCAAACACTGGAACAGTGCGTGTTTGGAGATCTAGATCTAGAAGTCTTGGTTTGTCTGCAATAGAAAGCCACATAATTTTAATACAGCACACAAATAGTACTCACAGTATACATTAAAGTTGTAGCACACAGCACAACTCTGCATTTCATTGTCAAAGCAACATATCTCTGATTTATCCAGTGTGTAGTTAACACTCTCAAGTGTGTAGTAATTAGTAGACTGAGTTACTAGTATTGAGGCATCATTGCAGTATGTGTAATTGCCAGTTGTGGTTGATGAAGAGTTGATAGGTGTGTTGAAGTCACAGGGTAATATCATCTGTGGATCACCTTCAGTCAACTGTACATCCCTGGTTGGACAACTTTGAAATGCACATTGGAAATTGGCTGAAGCTATAGTAGTGAAAATGCATGATTATAATTATTTCGTATCCTTCCCAACCAATTAATTGAGACTACAAATATGTGTAATCTCAATTAATTGGTTCGGAAGGATACAAAATCAGATTTCTCAAAAACGTTGTATATGCTTAATGCACTGTATAATTATTATATTATAAATTATATGATCATTAAATTTCATGTACAGTACAGGATATACACCTTTCACCCCTCTGATCAAGTCATCTCCACTGAAGTTAACTGGTGTAGCTATGTATGTAAGGATTTATAAAATATCCAGGTCTGACCTAGATTGTACATTGAATCAAGTGTGCCCTGCTTGCAGCCACTCATGATGTTCTGTTTAAGTGGAGTAAGCTATTGGCAGTATAATGTACAAGAATCCCAAGAAATTCCCATTATAGGGTGATGAATAACGCCATAAGTCTTGGTCTATATGCTAGAGCCACCATACCGACAAATGATACCAGACTATTCGTCAGAATATTAAACTGGGAGGGGAGAGGAAGGAGGAAAGTAAGTTGTTTTGTACTGTATAGGGAATTTAATTTTTAGTGGTCCTACAGGAATAATTACGAGAATCAGTGTTCTGAAATTCTGAAATGCATGAGGTTTCTAGGGGGGTTCTGAGGACATGCCTTCCAAAACTTATATACACTATTTTGGCAAAATTTTAGTGTGATGTCACTGAATATTTGAATATACAACTTTGGAAAAGATCATCAATAATCATTTTAACTAACAGTGTTGGGATAGATACTTATTACTATTACTTGCAACTAAAACTATTTAGTTGTAGTTACATACAATAACTATTATATTGTTAATAATTCGTATGCACAGCCGTAAGCTGTCATATGTGCAACTACCACTTTATCTTATGACATGATAATATTGTTGGATAATGTGTAATAATTGTATTTAAGAGAATGATTGGTCAGTAAGCTTCATTCATTAATTCGAGGTGGGTTTCATTACTGCTTCAGTACTTCGTTGTGGCTAGTATTACTCAGTGTATCAGATTGGTAACTTACAAATAGTTACAGTAACTTCATTACTTACTGTAGGTAATGGGTTAAATTTGTATGTAAACTAACTTGAGTTATATTACAAGTTTTTATAGCATAACATTTATTCTTAGTTACCACAATAAGTAATAATATTATGTAACATGTTACATAAGTAACGCGTTAGTGTGTTACCCCCCCCCCAACACTGCTAACTAAGTATCGAGGCTTTAGGAATAAACCTGGAGGGGGGAAACAGTTAATCCAGAGGGAGGACTATATACTCTGAGGAGCAAGTTTATTTTAGGTTGAGCAACGTTAGCTACCTAATGCCACGTAAACTTAATCATCAGTTTCTCATCCTCTTGTACTCAAAATAGCAGTGCAGGAGGGTGGATTTTTATTTTATTTTATACTGACTAGATAGCTGAATTAGCTAGCTAAAATGAATCAGAATGTAGTTTTCTTAGACTGCTCTAGCAGGATAGTAACTTTAGAAGGTGCTGGATAGCTGCACTTAGCCACCAGCGGTATAAAAAATAGATAAGAAAGATGGCCATGAGGGCGAGGATAAGAACTAATAATCAAGACACACGTTAGTGTGTCGTGCGGCCCAAGAAGCCGGCGCGCCACACCGTGATTTACAGGAAGAAAGTAAACGCGATTTTCACACCTTTGTAGCTCCGTGATTCCTTATCCAATTGACACCAAACTTGCTACAGACGTGCCGGCTAGGTAGGGGAGTCCACATTCCAAATTTGAAGAAATTCGCTCCATCCATTTCCGAGATACAAGCGGCCAAAGTTAGGGTTTTTCCTTGGTTTTTTTCTTCTTCTTTTTGCACACTTTGCAAAATCCACCATAAAACACACATTCGTGCTCCAATCGAGCTGCAATTTGGCACACTTCACGGGCTCATTAAGGCGAATCTTAGTACCAAGTTTGGTTGGAATCCGATAAACATTCACGGAGTTATGACCGATTATTTGCGTAAAATAAGGTCGAAGGTCTGTCACGCCCACAGGGTAAACCGCTTGAAGGAATGAGCTGAAAATTGCTATGTAGATGGAGTAACTATCGTAGGAGTGCCTTTTTGTTGTTTTAAAGGAATCCAGTAAAGGCCATCGAGATATGCCACAAAACCCAACCCGTGTCACAATTACGCGATCGATTTTTATGAATCGAGATACTCTAATAGAACAGTCACCCTAATAGAACATTCAGCTAATTTATTTACTCCATTATAGAATTCTATTACATTGCAAGTTATTCTGTAGGGAGTTCAGCTGCAAACAGTTAATCTTATAGACAGTTCATCAAGAAGCAAGTCACCCTATAGAGAGTTCAGCTACAGATATATCACTGTAGTGATTCAGAAGAATCAGAACATTACAAGTCACACTGAAGAGAGTTCAGCTATAAACAAGTCATGCACCCTGTGGAGAGTTCGGCTACACTCTCTAGAGAGTTCAGCTACAAACAAGTCACTGTGGAGAGAGTTCAGCTACAAAGAAACTACCCTGTAGAGAGTTCATCTATACAAACAAGTTAACCTATAGAGACCAGCTGCAAACAAGTAACCCTGTAGAGATTTAAGCTACAGACAAGTCACTTTATAGTTTATACAATGTTCAGCTACAAGTAAGTCACTCTGTAGAGAATTCAGCTGCATATATAAGTTGCTCTGTAGAGAATTTTGCTACAAACAAGTCACAGTGTAGAGAGTGCAACAACCAAAAAACCACCTGTAAAGAGTTCAGCTATACAAACAAGTTAGTCTGTAGAGAGAACAGCTAGAAACAAGAGAGAGCTCAGTTAGAAGAAGTTGCCTGTAGAGATCTCAGCTGCAAAGAAACCCTGTAGAGAGATTAACTACAAACAAATCACCCTGCAGAGTGTTCAGCTATAAACAAATCACCCTGTAGAAAGTTCAGGTACGTACAAATCACCCCATGTAGAGTTCAGCTACAAAAAAAATCACTCCGTAGAGAGTTCAGCTACAAAGAAACCATCCTGTAGAGAGTTCAGCTACAAACAAGTTATCCTACAGTGAAATCAGTTTGAAACAAGAGATTTCAGCTACAAACAAATCACCCTGTAGAGAGTTCAGCTATGAACAGATCACCCTATAGAGAGTTCAGCTATACAATCACCCTGTAGGGAGATCAGCTAGAAGCAAGTCACCTTGTAGAGAGTTCAGTGACAAAGAAACAATCCTGTAGAGAGTTCAGCTACAAACAAATCAACCTGTAGAGAGATCAGCTAGAAACTAGACACAATATAGGGAATTCGGTTACTAGCAAATCGCCCTGTAGAGAGTTCAGTTACAAACACATCACCCTGTAGAGAGATCAGCTACAAACAAATCACCTTGCAGTGAGTTCAGCTACAAACAAATTACCCTGTAGAGAGATCAGCTACAAACAAAACACCATGTACAGACTTCAGCTACAAACAAATCAACCTGTAGAGAGATCAGCTACAACCAAATCACCCTGTAGAGAGATCAGCTACAAACAATCACCCTGTAGAGAGATCAGCTACAAACAAATCACCCTGTAGAGAGTTCAGCTACAAACAAATCACCCTGTAGAGAGTTCAGCTGCAAACGAATCACCCTGTAGAGATTTCAGTTACAAAAAATCAACCCGTAGAGAGATCAGCTATATAGACACTAGACACAATATAGGGAATTCAGTTACAAGCAAATCACCCTGTAGAGACTTCAGTTACAAACACATCACCCTGTAGAGAGATCAGCTACACACAAATCACCTTGCAGTGAGTTCAGCTACAAACAAATTACCCTGTAGAGAGATCAGCTACAAACAAAACACCTTGCAGTGAGTTCAGCTACAAACAAATCAACCTGTAGAGATTTCAGTTACAAACAAATCACCCTGTAGAGAGATCAGCTACAAACAATCACCCTGTAGAGAGATCAGCTACAAACAATCACCCTGTAGAGAGATCAGCTACAAACAAATCACCCTGTAGAGAGTTCAGCTACAAAAAAATCAACCTGTAGAGAGATCAGCTATATAGACACTAGACACAATATTATAGGGAATTTGGTTACAAACAAATCACCCTGTAGAGAGTTCAGCTACAAACACATCACCCTGTAGAGGGATCAGCTACAAACAAATCACCTTGCAGTGAGTTCAGCTACAAATAAATTAGCCTGTAGAGAGATTGGCTACAAACAAATATCTTGTAGAGACTTCAGCTACAAACAAATCAACCTGTAGAGATTTCAGTTACAAACAAATCACCCATTGTAGAGAGAGCAGCTACAACCTAAATCACCCTGTAGAGAGATTAGCTACAAACAAATCACCCTGTAGAGAGTTCAGCTACAAAAAAAATCACCCTGTAGAGAGTTCAGCTACAAACAAATCACCTTGTAGAGAGTTAGGCTATAAACAATTTACCCTGTAGAGAAATCAGCTACATACAAATTACTTTGTAGAGAGTTCACTTACAAACAAACCTACCCGTAGAGATATCAGTTACAAACAAATCACCCCTGTAGAGAGATCAGATCACCCTGTAGAGAGTTCAGCTACAAACAAATCACTCTGTAGAAAGTTCAGGCATAAAAAAATCACCCTATAGATAGTTTTGATACAAACAAATCACCCTGTATAGAGCGTTCAGCAAGTTAAACGTCACCCTGCAGAGACATTGGGTTACCCTATAGAGAGGTCAGCTAGAAGAAGTCACCTTGTAGAGAGTTCAGCAACAAAGAACCCACTTTGTAGAGAGTTCAACTAGAAACTAGTTACCCTATACAGAGATCAGCTATATGTAGGAACAAGTCATCCTGTAGAGAATTCAGCTACAAACAAATCACCCTGTAGAGTTTTCAGCTACAAACAGATCATCATCCTGTAGATAGTTCAGCTATAGATACAAGTCACCCTGTAGTAGGAGAAGTCACCTTGTAGAGAGATCAGCTAGAAACAAGTCACCTTGTAGAGACCAGCTACAAAGAAACCATCCTGAGTTCAGCTACAAACAAATCACCCTGTAGAGAGTTCAGCTACAAAGAAACCATCCTGTAGAGAGTTCAGCTACAAACAAATCACCCTGTAGAGTGTTCAGCTAGATAAAAGTCACCCTACGGAGAGATTAGGTCACCCTATAGAGAGATCAGCTAGAAGAAGTGATCTTGTAGAGAGTTCAACTACAAAGAACCCACTCTGTAGAGAGTTCAGCTAGAAATAAGTTATCCTATAGAGAGATCAGCTATAGAAACAAATCATCTTGTAGAGAGTTCAGCTACAAACAAATCATCCTGTAGAGAGTTCAGCTATGAAAAGATCACTGTGTAGATAGTTCAGCTATAAGAAGTCACCTTGCAGAGAGTTCAGCTACAAAGAACCACTATGTAGAGAGCTCAGCTGCAAACAAACCACCCTGTAGAGAATTCTGCTACAAATAAATCGCCCTGTAGAAAGATCAGCTAGAAGAAGTTACCTTGTAGAGAGTTCAGCTACAAAGAAACCTTCATGTAGAGAGTTCAGCTTCAAACAAGTCATCCTGTAGAAAGATCAGCTAGAAGAAGTTACCTTGTAGAGAATCAACTACAAAGAAACCATCAAGTTGAAAGTTCAGCTACAAACAAGTCACCCTGTACAGAGATCAGCTAGAAAAAGTTACCTTGTAGAGAGTTCAGCTACAAAGAAACCATCATGTAGAGAATTCAGCTACAAACAAATCACCCTGTAGAGAGATCAGCTACAAACAAGTCACCCTGTAGAGATATCAGCTGGATACAAGTTACCTTATAGGGATCAGATCACCCTGTAGAAATATGTGTTGGAAACAAAATCATCTTTCATTGTTAAATATACAAATATTTTTAATCAGACAAAAAATTCTTCCTTTGTTCCAATATTCCTGCAGAAAAGAAAAAAAAACAAGTTAGAAGGAAGCACCAAAGCCAGTTAATGGCTGGCTTTATGGCTTGCAATACAAAAAGAAGTGATATCTAAACCAAAACAGCCAAGCTGTAAAAAAAGAGTGCGGCCCCCAAAAAGGCCATGATGAAAAAAGATGTGAAATCAAAGGTGGCAGCCAAGAAATGGCTGTGATGGTAGGTTAATGGCAAAAATTTTAATTACGACAATTCAGGTGAATGTGGTGCTGAATCCTAGTGGAGGAGGCAACGCAAATTCACCTGAATTGTCGTAATTAAAATTTTTGCCATTAACCTACCATCACAGCCATTTCTTGGCCGCCACCTTGGATTTCACATCTTTTTTCATCCTGGCCTTTTTGGGGGCCGCACTCTTCTTTTACAGCTTGGCTGTTTTGGATTAGATATTGCTATCTACAGTAATTATGAGTACATTACATTACATTATTTAGCTATTACACTACACTCAACCTTGAAAGTTTGTCCCTTACAATATTAATTCAGGCTATACTTTAGCACTGCCCCTTCCCCTGGGTCAACTGACTGCCCTCCCCCCAGGTTTAGCTACACCTAAAACCTTGATAAAAGTCCCAAAATCATACATGTATTTGTACTAAAAGTGTGCATGTGTATGCATTTGATTTGCATTGTATACATTAGTGCACTGATCATATCAAAACTTGTGCAAGATATTCCGGATTTCCAGATGGGTTACGCCCGTTTCATATAATAACACTGTCATCTAAACAAGGTGCCACAATTTCCACGTACTTTGGTTGACATACACAAAGTTTGGTTTATCAGATTCCTTGACTTTCTTTTATTGTATGGTGTGCTGTAGAGATTTTGTGAGTTAAAAGGTTGTAAATTAATGTTTTTGTATGTAGTGTAAAACACATGTTTTTTGCATTGGACAATGAAGAAATGATGAGATTTTATGATCAGCCTGTTTTACCATGTGTAGTAACGTTAGACTATACACTGTTAATATAGAAGTGGTCATAACTTACCAGCACAGGTGTGATATTGCTGTCCAAACTGGCACATCTTCACAAGCATAGTATGTACACCACATCAATCACACTAATAAGAGTGTGACCATAAGTTTAACAAATGACAAAAAGCACTTAATGCATTTAGGAGTGGGAGGCATGTCATGAAAAGCTATTATCAAAGTCAACTACTAATCTCAGTATTATTTGTGAAATGCTGCATCATCTACAGTTTCACAATTGGTGTTACAATCCTGGAATGTCAACAATCTACAAACAGTACACAACACTATGTGTCAGTCGGCAACTTACCTACTTTAACATCTCTACTTAAACATTGTTTTCAAAAACCTATATTACCAAGCATGGAATTTCATTGTGGGTTTTAATTTCACTCAACCAAGGCTTACATGTTCTACAGTATGATATGTACTGGCCCCACTGATCATTATTGTACAGTATTGTTATCCCTTTTCTGTTGTTTACATTCTGATGTCTGATGACATAATTAATGTATTTTATTTAGCGATGAGCTAATGGAAATTAACTGATACAAACATATATACCAGCTTTGTGCATTGATCTGAACTGCCTGTGTGTAATGGCTTAGCACAAAATGAGTTTATTGTCACAATTATATTTTAAACAAATAAATTTAATGAGATTGATACTTTGTGATCCTTCTTACAACCCCTCAATGATAAAGGATGCCACAAAATACCTCTTTTAAATACTGGAATCATCTATAATGGCAGAGAATAGCTTTTCATGTATAAATATTGGTGTCATACACACCAATGTACAGTCACCCTAAGTGCTTTACACACCATATCCTGAAAGTGTGATTGCACCCCTATGGTGTGCTGCTGTTTAAGTGTGCTATGACCACCTGAGTTTTAACAGTGTAAGAATGTCTCTACACTTAGTTCAATAGCACACACTTATCGACATCTAATAATACAATACTATATCAACACGTACAATTACAATAGTGCATGCGTACAACTATTATTACATCATGACACTCTTCCTTCCTTACAAAAAAAAATTACAATATCATGACACTCTTCCTTCCTTACAAAAAAAATATCTAATGATACATACAATCACTAAAAAGGGTTACAATAACAAATGATAACTAAATGTCAGTCTTAAAATGTCAGTCGCTCAGGTGGTTTGATATTTCTCCTTGGCCGTCCTGTAACTAGCTCACTGGAAGGTTCGCGTGGATCAGTAAAGGGAACAGGTGATAACTGAGGTGAATCATCTTTGTGAGTATCAACACTGTCTGAGTTGTTTGGCATTGTTTCAAATTGTCTGTAACCGTTTCAGGAGAAAATCGACGAATGTCGGTTTGATGTCTACGCCACATTTGATTAGTAGAGTCTACTGATACTTTGTAAGACACTGGACCAGATTGTTCAATAACACGAGCCTGTACCCAAGGGTCACCCAGAGAATAGTTGCGAACCATCACTCTATCATCCAAAGTAAATTGTCGACCTCTAGCCTTACTATCATGATAGGTCTTCTGCTTTTCCTGGGTTTTTGCCACCTGGGTACTAATATCAGGAATCAACTGATCTAAACGAGAATGTAGCTTGCGTTTCATCAATAATTCTGCTGGAGAAATTCCAGTGGTGCCTTGGGATGTAATTCTGTAATTAAATAGAAACCGTGATATTCTGGTTTGAATAGATCCAGAGTCCATACGTTTAAATGCAGCTTTAAAAGTCTGGATGGCACGTTCAGCAAGACCATTAGTAGCTGGATGGTATGGCGATGAGGTTATGTGGCGGCTACCATTGTTCTGCCAAAATTTCTTCATCTCAGCACTAACAAAAATGGAAGCATTGTCTGTAACTACAGAAGTAGGAATACTATGAGTAGCAAACAAAATTCGAAGCTTATCTATGATCACCTCTGAGGTTGCTTATGATACTGGAAATACATCTAGCCATTTTGAGTGTGCATCTATGACAACTAGAAACATTTTATTTTCCAGAGGACCTGCATAATCAAGATGCAAACATGACCAGGGTTTATCTGGCCATGACCAAGGTTGTAGGGGAGCTGAAGGAGGAGCAGGCCTACTAACTTGACATGGCACACAAGATTTCACTTTTTGCTCTATGTCCTTATCAATGTTAGGCCACCACATCAGGGTGCGTGCTCTACTCTTCATTCGAGATGTGCCTGGATGAGCTTCATGTAGTTCTTCCAGCAGTGGCTTCCTCCCTGGGGGTGGAATAACCAATCGGCTTCTCCAGAACAAGCATTGATCAGTTATGGATAATTCATCTCTTTTGACAAAGTAAGGTTGTAGCTCAGCTGGAACACTTGCTGGCCAACCAAACTGAACATAGCTGTAGACCTCTGACAACAATGGGTCTCTGCATGTCCAAGTATGAATCTGGGAAAGTGTAGAGTCTATCTTTTCTAACATCAAAACTGGAACTGGTGTGCTCTCAGGACAGTCAGGTAGAGGTAAACGACTTAATGCATCAGCATCACAGTGAGCTTTACCTGGACGGTGCTTGACACTATACGTGTACATAGACGATGTCAATGCCCATCTTTGTGAGACCATAGCTGAAATTGACTTGTTAGGATTGAACAATGTTTGTAAGGGCTTGTGATCTGTGTACATGGTAAACCGTCTACCGTATAAGTAGGAATGGAGCTTTTTAACACCAAACACTAATGAAAGTCCTTCTCGCTCTATCTGTAAGTAATTTTGCTCTGGCTTGGACAGCGTGCGGGAGGCATATGCAATTGGCTTCTCTTCACCATTGGGAAAACGGTGAGACAAAACTGCCCCCAATCCATACTGGGATGCATCACATGCCAGAGTCAATTCTAAAGTTGGACTGTAGTGAACTAAGACAGATGAGGAGGTTAATATCTTTTTTGATTGCTGAAATGCCTGTTCTTGTGCATTAGTCCATGACCAAGCTTTGTTCTTTTGAAGCAGGGAATAAAGGGGTGCCAGCAATGTTGAAAGGTTAGGTAAAAGTTTACTGTAATACGTTAGGATGCCAAGGTAAGCTTTCAATTCAGACACATTTTTTGGTGTACGGGCTTCCTTAATGGCTCTAACTTTAGATTCTGTTGGGTGAATACCATGAGCATCAATTTGATAACCAAGATATTGTACTGATGTCGTCATGAAAGTATATTTATCTTTCTTTAATCTTAAGCCAGCTTTAAGCAATCTAGACAGAACCTCAGCTAGAGTACGGCAATGTTCTTTGGGAGTTTCGCCTGCCACCAAGATGTCATCGAGGTAGATCAACACATTGGGAATATCTTGAAGCAAGTTCTCAATTGTTTGCTGGAAAATGCCAGGAGCCGAAGAAACCCCAAAAGGCAAGTGATTGTAAGCAAACAGACCTTTGTGAGTGTTGATCACCAATAATTTCTTAGATTCATCATCTAATGGCAACTGTTGATATGCCTGGCTCATATCTAGAGAACTGAAATATTTTCCGCCAGACAGTTTAGCTAAGAGGTCCTCAATTTTTGGAATGGGAAACTGATCCAACTGTACAGCTTGGTTGACAGTTAAACGGTAGTCGCCACATAAGTGGATACTTTGTTTGTCATGTTTCAGTACTGGTAGCACAGGTGCAGCCCATTCAGAAAATGAAATTGGTTCTATAATGCCTGCTGCTTGTAAGTTTTTTAATTCCTGTTCCACTTTATCACGCATGGCATACGGCAAAGATCGGGCTTTGTAAAATTTGGGTGGCACTTGTGGATCTACAGCTAGTTTGACTTTGGGGCCTGTAAAGGTACCTAGTTCATTGCAAAAAACCTTTTGGAACTGATTCAAGACAGGGCTGAGAGTTTTGTCCTGTAGCAATAGCACTTGCTTACTTATTGCTGGCCAGTCAAGTTGAATTTGTGAAAGCCAGTTTTGCCCTAATAAGGTAGGCCCTGGTGTATCAACAATGACCAATGGCAGCTGGCATTGTTGGTTTTGGTATTCAACATTACATGTCAGTATGCCAACTGTCTTCAAAACATCCCCTGAGTAAGTGGTAAGCTTAGTGTTGGTAGGCTTCCACAGCTGTTCATAAGTGACCACTGACATAACTGAAACAGCTGCTCCAGTGTCAATTTGCATGCCAACTGTGTGACCATTAATTGTCATAGTAACAGTAAAAAAATTATTTAATTCATTGGTGTTGTTGCAAGTATTAACAGTAAACATTGGCCATGGATTGTACTCACTTGGTTGCTCTTGTTCATCTATATCATGGTCAACAAAATGAGTAGGTTTAGCTGGTTGCTTTCCTGAACTATGAGCTGACTTCGTTGGTAGCTTGCTTTGACAGACCTTGGCTATGTGTCCTTTCTTCTTACAGTTATTACAAACAGCTTCTTTATAATAGCATGCCGTAGCCTTGTGATTGGATTTCCCACAGTGATAACAAGGTTTACTGGTGTCTGTTGTTCCAGAAGATCGTACTCGCTGCGGGTTGAAAATCGGATTAACTGGTTGTGGTGTGCCATTACCATCTTGTATGGCCTTAGAGTCCTTAATGGCCGTCTCATGAGCTAGAGCAATCTCTGTAGCTTTCTTAAGGTTCAACCGTGGCTCAGATAATAGCCGTTGTTGCAGTGCGGTGTCATTAATTCCCACCACAAGCCTGTCGCGAAGCATATCGTCCAGCGAAGCACCAAAATTGCAATGTTCTGCTATGCCACGTAGCTCTGCTAAGTAAGTTGCCACTTTTTCACCGGACTTTTGTGCTCTTGAGTAGAAATGAAACCTCTGCATGATTTTTGAAGGCTATGGGTTGTAGTGGTCCTTTAAGACTTCCATGATCTGAGCAAATGATTTCTCGGATGGCTTGCTTGGGGATATGAGGCTTCGAAGTAGTCTGTAAGCATCTGACCCCATAACACTGATCAGTACGGCTCTTTTCTTATCAGCTGCTGTGATTCCATTGGCGAGGAAGTAGTATTCCAAACGCTCGACATAATGTGTCCACACTTCACCGTTTGTTGGGTTGAAGGGGTCTATCTTTCCAACTGAAGTAGCCATCCTCGTCGCCAAATGTAGTAACGTTAGACTGTATAGAACGACTCTACGCTAGTTCAACAGCACACACTTATCGACATCTAATAATACAATACTATATCAACACGTACAATTACAATAGCGCATGCGTACAACTATTATTACATCATGACACCATGTTGAGGTTTCAAAAAAATATTAAATAGATATTAATGCATAATTCTTATTTAACCCAGTGTTTTGAAAACTTTTAATGTTGACCACCTGAAAATGGATTTGACAAATCCCATACACATACGGCGTATGATATGTGCGACTATTTTTGTAAAGCAAAACATGTGACAAATTCCTTATTCCTGAGAATAACTTCGGTTATAAATCTGACACCGGGTCTATGTTTGAAAGGTCATAGAGCTAGCTACATATCCGTGGCTTTATGATCGCCCGGCTCGGATAATAATTTATGGTTGCGTCATGTTCTGGATCTCACCTTTCATGAAGAGTGACACCATTACTGCAACTTGTAGAATACCTCGTGGTTGAGTCATAGCATCAGCCCTCGGTGTAGCCTGCTGGAACTTGAGAGGGTGCTTCCGAGACTGTAGCTATAATTATTATTATTATTATTATTATTATTGTTACTGAGCAGACAGCACAGCTGATATGCTCAGGAAAAAAGCAATCATAAAATGAATTTAGCTACGTAGTTACAAAGCCGGATTACAGTTATAGAGTTCCATACAATGTTTGCAGTTCCGCTGAAAAAGAGTCAATATTGTTGCTCTCAATGATGGAAGATGGTAAGTTGTTCCAATCCTTAATTGATCTGGAGAAAAAGCTCTGTTGGTATGAATGGGTAGATGAATTTGGTAGAATAAAACGATGTGGGTGATATAGTCTGGTGGATCTTGTCATTGAAATAAAATGAAGAGGAATTGACAGTGAATAATCTTGATGTATAATTTTAAAAAGTGCTTGTAATCTGGATATTTTACGTCTCAGCTGAAGGCTTGGCCAAGAAAGATGCTGTAACATAGCTGTGACAGAGCTGAATCGATTGAAATCATTTAGGACCCATCTAGCTGCCCTACGCTGTACTTTCTCTAGCTGTTGAATATTGTTATGGTGGTATGGGTCCCAGATGACTGCAGCGTATTCCATTGACGGTCGTACTATCGTAAGGTAGGCTGTTGCTTTGATGTTAGATGAGCAGCAACTCAGATTGCGTTTCAAAAAGTTTAATGTTTTATTGGCCTTAGCAGCTATATTACTAATATGTGGAGACCATGATAGTTTGTTGTCCAATATAACACCAAGGTAGGAGTGTTAATTTGACGTACCCAAGTTGTGATTGTTTAGCTTGTAGTTGAAAATGATTGGTGATAATGATCTGGTAAACCGCATAATAGTACATTTGGTTACATTGAATCTTAATTGCCACTTAGTTGCCCATTCGTGTAGTTGATCAAGATCATGCTAAAGTTGAATGGCATCCTCCTTGGTGGTGATAATTCTGTAAAGTAAACAGTCATCAGCAAATAACCGTAGTGGCGAATTTACATGTTCTGTTATGTCATTAATGTATAGAAGAAACATCAAAGGGCCGAGGACCGTCCCTTGAGGGACTCCTGAGTGAACAGCTATCGAGTCAGAAAAAGTACCGTCCAAAGCTACTTGCTGTGACCTTCTGGTCAGCCAAGTATTGACCCACTGACAGATGTGATCGTTGATACCATAGTGTCTTAATTTAACTAATAGTCTTTGATGTGGGACACTATCAAACGCTTTAGCAAAGTCAAGGAGAATGACATCGGTTTGTTTCTGTTGGTCTAGAGCATGTGACAAGTCTTCTATCAGTGAAATAAGTTGGGTAACACAAGAGTGCTGGGATCTAAAGCCATGCTGGGTATCAATGAGAATGCTATTAGAGTTTAAATGATTCATTACGGAATGATATATAATATGTTCCATAGTTTTGGAGCATACAGAAGTCAATGATATTGGTCGGTAGTTTGCGGTACTAGTACGGTTTCCTTTCTTAAAAACTGGACATACATTGGCCATGAGCCAATCGGAAGGTAGTATACCTGTGTCTAGTGATTGAGTGAATATAACTTGCAGTATAGGAGATATTTCGTTTGCACAATTCTTCAAGATATATGGATGAATGTTGTCTGGCCCACTGGCTTTGTTGGTATCTAATAGGGATAATTGATGTTGGATACCAGCCACTGAAAATGTAATACTTGGCATAGTAGGCAGAGCATTCACAGGGTTGTTGCAACCATTCATGGAAGGGATATTAGATAAGTTTTCTTTAGTGAAGACTGACTCAAAATAGTTGTTTAATGCATTGGCTTTACTCTTTGTATCTGAGATAGATTCACCATCTACAATTAGGGTGGAGATATTATGGTAGTCCTTACGTTTTGCTCTAATATACTTCCAAAATTGTCTACGATTTCCATTAAATGAGTTGTCAAACATTCTATTAAAATAATTATTGTGTGCTACTTTAATCTTGCTATTTATAGAGTTTTAATCTTGCGATAGGCATTCCAGTCATTACTAGATTTGGTTCTTTTAGCTATGTTGTATAATTATTTGCGTCTCTTCATATCCCTCTTTATTTCTCTGTTTATCCATGGTAATTTGGAGTTGGAACGTATAGTTTTGTATGGCACGTGCTTTGCAACACTGTCATTGATTACACCTTTTAGATCAGTCCAGTTTTGTTCGACAGTTTTACAGTAAGGATCATTCCCAAGAAAATAAGTTTGAAATTCAAGTAGGTCTCTTTTAATATTCTCAAGATTAGTTCGGTGGTATAAAGCAACTTTGTGTTCAGATTTAGTATTAATATTTGTGTTATCTATATTATGATGGAAGACAACGGCCTCATGATCCGACATTCCTGGTGCAGTAGTTAAGTCCAATATGGTAGATGAGGTAGAAAGTACAAGATCAAGTATGTTGTTGTTTCTAGTCGGAGTATTGACAAATTGATTAAGGCCAATATCATTAATTTGATCAAGAAATACATTATTTAGTTCTACTCCATAGCTAGGATTAGAGATAACCTGACCACTTCCATCTAACCAATTAATACCTGGAAGGTTGAAATCACCCATTACTATTATATTAGGTAGTTCAGTAAACCTACGTGTAAGAGTGTTCAAAGATAATCCCAATTGCAGTATGGGGTCAATGGATAGGTCTGGTGGACGATAAAATGAGCAAACATAAATGGGGGCCCTTTTAGAAGGAGTCACTTTTGCCCAAATGATTTCAGCATTTACATCCAAATCAGGTTCTTCAGATACATCTAGGCCTTCCTTAATGCATAAGAATACACCTCCAGCACCCTCTACTCGATCCTTTCTTAATACAGTATATGTAGGAGGAAAAATTTCAGCGTTGTAATAAGAACTATCAAGATGTGATTCACAGCCACAAATAATGTGAGATAATTACTGTATACAGCTTAGACCTTGGTAGAAAATGGTAGCGGAGATCTTCTACAACGTAAAACCAGAGCGTACGTTCCCTTTGTTACATCTCTAATAAAACCGTAGGTTCCACATCCTCAGGGGAGAACGAGAATTTCAACTAATATCAGTTTGGCCGAATTCCGTTTCATGACGATCATTGACTCCGTAATTTACTCCATTTTCAGTTTGGGAACCAATTTACGGCTCAGCCAGTTGCTACCGGTGTCACAGTGATATATGTTTCCCCGGGTAACGTGTTTCCCGCACACATATCACTAACTCGCTAGCGACCTACAAGTCACAGTGATATGTGTTTCCCCGGCCCGGGTAATATGTTTCCCCTTTATAAGGTCATGTGCAACGTACGTATAAGGTAAATGCGGGTATTTCCGGACAGCGTACAATTCCGGACACTTTGGTACCTTTATCAAGCTAGCCGAGTAACGAAACAACGGATTGCCTTGAAATTTCTGCTGTGAATAGCTATTCTTATAGGGATTATAAAAACCGAAAAGTGTTGTTGAAACCATCATAATAAATGAGACATGTATATACATTTACAAATTCAGTAACCCTCGGTCACATGCGACCACAAGGCTGGTGATCAAGTGATACCAACGTGGGCATGGCAAGGGAGAAAAGTAATTACAATTACAAACAAAAACAACAATTACAAAACAAAACAAAAATATTAAATTACAAGTACATTATCACAACCACTCTCGGCAATCCCTTGCCATAAAAATCCTCTGGGATGCAGTCATACAAACCTTCGAGGCATCACCCAGCATCCGTCGAACCAGTGACCTTGTGATATTGATGTCCTTATCAATAAAATGTAGTACATTGTAAGTGTTAGTGACTGAAAATTGCTGGAAGTGACCTATAACGTTGATCTCAAGAGTCTCATAAAAGTTGGTAACATTTAACCGATCTAGCTCTGATAGAATTTGGTGGTATTCAGCCTTATTTTGTTTGCGAGATCTAGCCTGCTCAAGATGGTGGGCACTGTCCAATGGACATGTCAGTTCAAATAAAAGTATACTAGAAGTGACGGTATTATGGATAACAATGTCTGGTCTAAAGGGGGTCACAATCACATTAGGTGGAAGTGTAGATGGGGGTGACTCACTGGCTCGCAAGTTAGGAAGGTCAGCATAAACCCGGATATAGGGCAAGTCAATGTAAACCCTGATGAAACTGTCGACCAAAGACTGAATGACTAAATCATGTCGATAAGTGTACCTTCCCTGAGATAACGCAACCGGGCAGCCCCCCAAGACATGAGCAGTAGTCGGACGTGAGGAATCACAAAGTACACATTTTGCATGACATTGTATATTCCACCTTCGCAAATTCATGGCAGTTGGCAGAGTGTCCGAAGCCGCCCGCAAAAGAAATGACAGCTGACCAGGATGCACACTGGATAGTAATCGGTTCCAAGTTCGACAAGAGGTCTCAAACTCGGCAGAGTCTGCAAACTTGCACTGAACAGAAAGTGTTTGAAGATGATCCTCAGAGGTAGATTTAACCTCGCTAAGTAGCTGAGTCTTAGCTGTCACATACAATGATCTCGCAGTAGGTAATGAAGAGAGTTGCTTCCTGGCTGTAGATAGGATGGAATAATCACAATCCTGAAATTGCAGAAATTCTTGCCCTAAATGTAGATGCACGCCTAGCTCTTGGAGCTTAGGGTCTGAGGAAGCACTGATACATGACAACAAGCTAATCTTGGCCTCCCTTGTAACATTAGATACACTTGGGCAGCATATCCCCGGGTAATAAAGGACTACACGTGTTGCACTTCTTGGTAGATGTAGCCATCTTTTCAAGTAGCGAGTAGCCATAGACTCCATCTTTGATATGGCAGTAGGTGTAACTGCATCCACACTAAGGTGGAAACGCAACAGTGATAAAATGTAGTTTCGATAAATCCAAAGTTTGTATTCTCCACGTATGCGCAGGGTGTCAGTAGCTGATAGTAATCCTGTTATCCGGCCTACCATACGTTTATTAGCAGATCTCTTTGTAGCACTTAATGATACACCAATAAGCTTTCCTAAAAACTTTGTGCCGCCTTCAGTAATTGACCTTGTGACACCTTTAGATAAAACTATTCCTTTCTGCAAACACTTAGAGCCGTCGAATAGGTACGATATACACTTCACAGGTTTGAAAGATAGATCCAAGTCACATGCTCTACGGTCAACTGTTTGAAGAACACTAACATGTATATCAAAGTTATCAGAAACCAACGTAACATCATCAGCATAACCCATCACTGAATGCTCACTGGAGTTAACTACTTTCAATGAAGGCCTCCATTTAGCTTTACTGGTGACCGGATCTGTCTCAAGAGGAACGAATTTCCTAGCTCTTTTAGAACAGGGTAGCCACTGCGTCCTATTGAGATCAACTGTTTCATATACCACTTGTCCATTATCTTCACTATACACAATTTTACAAGATCCATCTGTGTAGTACTCATCAACATAAGCTTTGTACCATCCTGGCAATTCTCCATTGTCTTCAGTCCATTTTATATACACATAGGTACCAACAGGTGGAAGCATCTCAGTGTCCTTGATCTTCAACTGAAACTGATAGCCGTAGGAGGAGTTCAATGACTCTGCTAGCTTGAGAACAGGGTTGAACACAAGTAGGAAGATTATAGGAGAGAGTGTGTCTCCCTGAAAAACACCTCGTTTAAAAGGTATCTGGTCTGTTTCCCAAGAATTACCCTTAACGATGACAAACAACTGTGAATAAAAGGATTGAACGTAATCTTTAAAAGAAGGTGGCACTTTTACTGCTTCCAGCATATCAAAAATCAGTTGGTGGGATACAGAGCCGAAAGCATTCTTCAAGTCGAGGAAAGTCATCATCAGTGGCTTTCTATTTGTCAAAGCATCTTCCATGATAGCAGATAGAGAGTATATGTGCTCAAACACGCCCGGCAAGCCAGAAACAAAACCCTTCTGGATACTAGTATCTATAACATTGTTTGCTCTCAAGTAAATCTCAAGATGGCGGCTCAGAATCTTATGAAATAACTTCCCCACCACACAAGTAAGGGCAATTGGACGGAAGTTAGATGGATCACTGGTATCACCAGATTTATGGATAAGCCTTAACCGGGCAACTCCCCAGCTAGGTGGGGCAGTTCCTGTCTCAAGTAATTTATTAAACAGGGTAGCCATGAAATGATGACTTGACGGAAGGTGGTAGAGATGGTAATAGGTGATGCCATCCATTCCTGGAGCAGACTGCATAGAGCAGTGTTTCAATGTAGATTTCACTAATCCAGGAGTGATCTTCTCTGTGTTGAATAATGACGGATCACAATCAGGTATAAATTCATGGGTCCAATCCGGTAATTTGTTGTAAGTAACTGTACTATCAGAGTAAGTTTCCTTAAAGTAACTGGTAGCAGAACTATGATCGAAAGATGGATCAGGATTATTAGATGGTTGTAACTTCTTGTGAACATACTGCCAGGGATTCTTTCGGAACTCCTGCTCATTCTTACACATTTCCCTAGTGATCTGCTGGCGGCGATGGCATTTTAAAACTTTATTGTGCGTTCGCACCAGTGTAATAAAATTCCCGTCATCGCCCTCCATATGTCTACGAGAAGCGTTCTTCATGTCAGTAAGGTTCTTCAAAATTGTTTCCATTCTACGAGGGCGATGGCGTCCATTACAGGTTGGCAAAGTTATCACTTCATACTCCAATAGAAGGTCACTCACAATGTGAGAAAACTCTCCAGCACCTTCAGCAGGACTCAACACATCCCTGCCGATCGAGTGGTGTAGCCAGGCTAAACGGTTACGAAGAATGTCATCCAAACGTGGCCAACACGGCAGCGGGGTTTACTAAGTTCACTCGATTCCATGCCACCTGTCTATTATCTATGATGCCACATTACATCACTGTACTGGGATAAAAGCACCAGCGCTATAATACATACAAGCACATGTAGATTTGAATTTTGGCGCGAATTTTTTTGTCAAGTTGCAATGCTCTAGTTGGGTTAGATTTTTTGTCACGTCGCATTGCTCGAGTTAGTATAGTAGACTGCCCATGGATGATTCTAAACTGCACAAGAAGGCTACAGATGATTCTTGGATGAATGGATTGGTGATGAAAGGACTGTGTTATGAAGGGATAGTGGAAGATGTCGACACTTTGTTAGACAGGTTTCAGCAGCAGACAGTTACAAGTTGGGGCACTAGAACTTCGACAGCAACCTCCAAGGAAGTTATGGTGAGATTTTATAGCTGAATACTTGGAATATTTTTAACCTAGTAATGAACTTATAGGATTGCAAGTTATATTGGTCGAAAGATGGCTTGTCGTTCTGTGATACACCATTCCGTCCATCCAAAATTCGAAAACTTCATTGTCAGCATGGGCCACAGTACTACAAGGGTAAGGATCACAAAACAGACAGGATCTTGGTTCAGAGTACAAGAAAGCTAAACTGCTCAGCTGTAGTAGTCATAAGAGAATATCAAGTCTTCAAATCATTTAAAATCCTGAATGAAGAAAAGATTGAATTGTCACAAAAAGGATTAAGACAACTGAAAGAATGCCGTTTACAAGAGCTTAGGAAAGCTCTGCAAGAGAAACACATAGTTGAAGTTGACACTGTATACCATGTATCACTACCTTGCAATGAAGCTCATTGTCGTCATCCAGTTGGTGAAGTTGCTGGAATGGCACAAAGAGTGCATCCAATGCTTAAACAGAAGATATTTCAGATTGTACAGGAGGGCTTGACAAACCCTCAAGAAGTACGGAAAGTATTACGTGAATATGTCAAAATAGAGTTTAAAGAGAATTGTCCAGATATGTCAAATCGTTCCTACTTTCCAACTGTGGAAGATGTACGTAATCACATATACCTGACCAAACAAGGATTACAATACTCCAAGCTTGATCAAGAGAATTTAGAGCTAAAAATTAAAGAATGGTCAAGAAGCAAAAATTCTAAACATCATTTTAGGCCTTTCAACAATAATGCAGAGTCTGAGCAAACACTGCTGTGGGTGCATCAGGAAAGTTGGCAGCAAGACCTATTAGCCAAGTACGGCAATGTGATCACGCTAATGGATGCCACATACAAGACTACTCGTTATGTGATGTGCCACTGTTTTTCTTGTGTGTAAGAACAAATGTTGGCTACCAAACTGTTGCAGAATTTGTAGTTCAAACAGAAACTAAAGAGCACATTCTTGAAGCTATAGAAATTTTGAAACAGTGGAATCCATCTTGGAATCCACCTTAGCTTATGTGTGATTATTCTGAAGCTGAAATGTCAGCATTTGAAAGTGCATTTCCCTTAGCATCAGTATTTTTGTGTGATTTTCACCGGGAACAAGCTTGGACAAGGTGGGTATGAGACCGTAAGCATGGCTTAACCAACGAAGAAGGCAAAGAACTTCTTTCACTTCTTCGAGATTGTGCATGGGCATCTGCACCAGAAATCGAAGATCAATCTGTCAATCTGAATTATAAGAAAGCAGAAAACAAGTTAAAGGCTTCTAAAGTGTTCAAAAAGCATCAAAAAGTTCGTGCTTGGTTGTGCTCAAATTGGCTTGAGATACCAGAAGTACAGTATGTTTACAATGTGTAAATACATTAATGTAATCATAAGTGTTAAGTGTACATTACATGTGTGAGTATCCGCTATTGACACTTCCACTCCAGATATACAAAATGTTTTGAATCTTCAATTTTAATACCTTTAGGCACCTTTTTTTATTGTATTGTGGTACAGTGGGACCCCTCTAAGAGGATACTGTTGGGAGATTTATTTTTGTCCTTGACATAGAGGTGTCCTTTATATCAGGAGTTTATATCTCCCATACCATACTATCACTACCTTTACCACCCACAACACAAATACATTGTGTTGTGTGCTACCAAGTGTGGGCTATTGTTATTGATTTCCAACATACACTACACAACAAACGTACAAGCAATTTGCACATAATCAGCCAAAAAATTACAACATGGGTGAGTGGGGGCTTTGCCAAAATAATAATAAAGGAAAACATAATTTGGGTTGTCCAGCCTGGTAAAAACCTGATAGGCTTTTTTTGCCTATCAGGAAAAGCCATAAAGTAGCTCCACTCATGTTGTGCTTATCTTAACGCCTAAAAATACAATTAAAATTGTCTATGTCCTGTCATTCTCTTGATCTGGCAACACTACCTACAGAGAATTAAGGAAAATCATGTAAACCATATTACTGGAAGGGTGGGTGGGTGGGTAGCCCACTTGTACGAAACACGTGGCATAGAATGAATTACCACACCTCACTTAACATTATATAAACCCTGTCACGTGAGAAAGGCTCACGTGACCCCAATAGTATTCATGCGGGAGTTTATTTTCTGTCTAATTCATTACATTCAAACGACAGAAAATACAGCTGTACACGTGTAACTAACATCAACTGTAATAGCTTTATGATCAATATAACTCAACAACTGAAGAAGAGAAAGCTGGTAGCCAGCTCCAGCTTATTTATACAGTCCCACACTAAGGCCAAGGTTATATATCATCATGTACAACTAACAATAAACAAATTAGCAGTTCTAATTATTCACAAGAATTAACATCGATTTAGTTCATATTGTATAGCACTGGTGCTATTGATTTGGGACCTAGACATGTATCCCTTTGTATAGGAGCTGTTCACAATTCAGGGGTATCTTTTAAGAGGAGTTACACTGTAACTATATTTGAAAGGCAAATCATTGAGGTAACCTGTGTTTAATCTGAGCCTTAATGGTACATGCCAGAAGTGTGTGCTCTTGCTTCCATTATAGCATACAATATGCAAATTTGCATGACCACTGTAAGTGACAGCTCAAAATTAATTATATCACTTGTTCTGTATAAGGCCTCTAATTGTTTAAATAGCTACTTTACACGGTGTATTACATGATGCATTACACTGTGTGAAGTAGCTATACAGCTGCAAACATATTTATCTACACACTTCATATTGAAGTTATTCATCAACTAATTAAACAAAAATTATTTGTGACTGAATCTGCGAAAACCGTTCCTATCACCCAAGACAAGAAGTTAGATTTTTTTACACAATCAAAGCTTAATGAATGTACTTTCAAATTTCATTGTCACATGCAGTCGACCAGAGTAAAGTGGTCTCGCTTTTTTCAAGCACGGCGAGCCGTACGAGTGGTCTGGAATCTTGATGGAGCCCTGGTCAACCAGGAGATAGCTGTGTGTGGCTGTACAGCTCCGTGGTGTTGGACAATGACTTGTGCTGTAAATTTCCTTTCATTTTAGCCTGTTCTGAGCCCTGAATGACCCATAATTTGCCCTAATTTATCTCAACACGTTCCTTTTCAGTTTTTGAACACCATCTTACCTGCCTTCCAGGGCCCCCACCTCCCACCCTTCTGGAGCTTGCCTGATACAGACAACTTTGGTTTAAAAACTATCTAAAATGGTGGGAAACTTGGCTGTTAGCTGCTTCATCAGTGGATGATCTGGAGGTAAGAAATTGCTGTGAAACGTGTGAAAATTTGGTATGCGTAGCTACCACCACTGGCCAGCTACAACACTGAATATTTAAAACCAACGTTTCTTGATACTTTTAAATGAGTGATAAGACTGGTTTTCCCAGAGCCAGTCACATTTGTCATTGATGTATCATGTTTGAAATGTAATTTAACATTTTAGTGGCACATGCATGCAAGGTTTATTTAGTAATACTTTGTAGATGAATTTACTATGTTATTGCATTTACAGAAATGGGCACATGCGTATCGTGACAGCAGGTATTATGGAGCTGTGGACACAAATAATGGTGTAGAAGCTTTAAACAAAGTTTTGAAATATGGTTATCTACCTAAGAAGAACTCACGCACTTTATCAGGAATAGCAACACTGTTGGTAAAAAATTTTCTTCCGGACATGTACCAAAAGTATATTTTTCAAAATTACAAATTGTCTGGAGAGTATCGAGCTTACAGTCCAAGTGTACCTTCATATTTACATGGACGCCCACACTCCGTCATTACCCACTGCCTACACAGGAAAGCTAAGGCTAACAAGTACACTACAGAAGATGTCACTAAAGTCGATGATGGTGTTTTTCAAGTTACAAAGCCCAAAGGTGGAAATCACACAGTTACTTTCTGTAGTGACAGTGGTTCACCAAGCTGTACTTGCAAGGACTGGAAGCGACATCATATACCTTGCAAGCACTTTTTCTGTGTGTTTAATTTTTACCCTGATAATTGGGATTGGTCTACACTTCCTAAATGTTACTTGGAAAGTGCATATCTTTCCAGGGACGAGGGTGCACTAGAGTCATACTTTGGCAGTAGCAGTGGACAAGATGGCATGCAGTCACTCTCAGTGGAGACCAGCCCTTTAATAGATAGTGATGACCTGCCAAGTGAAACACCATCATCATCCAGTGAAATTATGCCAGTGAATGAAACTACAGAAGATTGTATGTCTGCTCATTTCCAAAAGGTGTGTCTGCTTGTAACCAAAAATTGCATTTAGTGCATGTGTATTTGATTATATAATCACTGAGTCTAACCACATAATATTTCAGTACAGATTATGAAGATTCGTATTTTCCCACCAAATTTTTTTCATTTTCCTAGTATGAAATTATAAATAAAAAGCAATTATCAAACATTTTGTGGTTGCAGACCACACTGTGTGCTCACACGAAGACACGGTTATTATGGTAGCTATATAGTTGAACCCCCTCTTAAAGGTGACCCCTGAATTGAAGACAGCTTCTATACATAGTATACCTGTCTAAGTCCTAAATCTATAGTACTAGCGCTCTATAAGCCCCTGAACAAAGGACACCTCTTTGTATCTATAGTAAATTCCCCCAATCGTGTCAATGAGGTTCCACTGTATTGTGCTAGACTTGATTGAGAAGATTTATTTGGGGATTAAAAGACAGTTTTTAACTACAATGAAAGTGATTAAGTCCATATAATATCAATTATACTAGATTGTTTAAGAATGAATTTACTATGACAACTCTCTTGGCTTGCAAAATATGACAGCATACAATATACCTGCAGGTAGATAAATATTGGTGACCCTTCCACTAAAATATATAAAACATATGTAAATTGTTGTTAGGAAATTTTATACGTTTATTCTTACAGAATCCTACACTGAAGAAATCTATTACAAAAGCAAGAGTTGCTATAAAGAACTTGGAAACTCTTACATACAACTTCCAAGAATGCAACCGCAAGGATGCACAAGACCTAGCCAAACAATTAGAAGAGCTCTATACGAAATTCTACAAACATTTACCAAACAAAGATGGCTTGGTAAGACGTCCTCGTCTACAAGTCACACTGCAAAATATTCGGAGAAGAGAGCATCGTAGAAAGGTGTTACTAAAATGCTCTGCAATGCCTAAAACCAAGCAAAAGAGATCTTCTAAATCAGTGATGTCACGTGTTGGTATTAAAGCAGACAGAATTCGAGAGGTAATATCTTCACAAAAGCCACAGCCTTGTTAATATGTCTCCCACAGAGTTGTAATGGTTGTGACCGTAAGAGTACAGTTAGTAAGCCAGATACAGCAGCCAAGCAACGTACCTCCAGTGCATCAGGTATGTAAGACAGTGTAACTTGTGTCCTTTGTAGTAAACATTGCTTTGCATGTGTTGCACTCTATAGGGGGGAAAAGGTGTTTTGAATGCAGTGGTTGTTTGTCTGAAGATTGTAAGAAGTGCACGAACTGTCTGGATATGAAGAAGTATGGAGGTGAAGGAAAATTAAAACAATGTTGTTCACAAAGAAAATGCTTTGCAATTGGTAAGTAGTTAATTTGTGTGAGTACCATAATGCTCTTTTGTTTATTTAGCAAGAGACAGTGTGCCACCTGACTCCAAGAAGGTTCATATTGATGATACACTTCTGGTAGAATATTTGAATGGTCTTCAACGTGAAGTTTTTCCAATTTGTAGAGATGGGAACTGCTTTTTCAGATGTATTGCATTTGAATTACTGGGTACCCAAGATTCACACATGACCATTCGTGATATTGTTGTGAAACATATTTCTTTCAACCAACCACTATTTACTGCCTATCATATGCCTCAAGGCACTGCTGCAACTATTGAAGATCACTTACAGACCATGTCCAAATCTAGCACATGGGCGACTGAATTGGAGATAAAGGCAACAGCTACATTATTTCAGGTGCCAGTGTACTACTGCATTCTAAATGACACTACAGAGAATTACCAGTGGGAGGTAATTTATCCCCTCAAACTCAGAAGCATTCAGCTTCCATCAGAATTTGTTGAAGCTGTGTCAAAGATTAATCACTTTGAACTATTTTATACTCGTAACTTGCACTATGATGCAGTTATATCCAGCGAAACTGGTAAAGTGTCTGTAGTCACTCCCAAATTAATTGATATTGAGGAGTATGTAATGCTTGACTAGTGTAACCAACAATATGCAAAATGTAATAATTTTATTGTGTGTGTCTCATTTTATCTGACAACTATATATGTATATGTGGGGGAGGGGGGGGGGGGGGGGCACTAGCTCAACCAGCTGACTGGATGCTTGACACTGCATTTGAGATCCGGTGGTGCAGTTGTTTGTCAACTAAAGACAACACCATTTACTACATTTACTACTTACACTTTTCGAATGGTGCATCACTGCTTTGCACTATGCTGCACTTTATTAGTACAGCCACAGAGTCTGTCAGTGAGGTCATCAGAAGCTATACTGAAGACTATGCCACACACCCTCCCAGCTAGCGGTTTAATAAGTTCACTTGATTTGATGCCCACATTACATCAAAGGGACAGCTATACTCTTTCAGATGCCAGTACTTTATTGTATGCAAATGACACTGAAGATCGGGAAATTATTTACCCTTGAAACCATTCAGCTACCAACTTTGCTTGTTCAAAAATTAACCCAGCATTTTCCATTTATGATGTGATGTGATTGTGTCCACAGAGACTAGTGTGGTGCCTCTAGTTACACCTCAATTGAATGGTTTGTGATACTTGAATTAACTTCTGTCAACAGTTCATATTTTACATAATTATGTACAAAGCAATAATAAGTTCAACATACTAAACATTGATGTTCACAAATCTCGAGCTCCAATCTAATAATCAAGTTCAATTACTCGTAACTCGTTACCTCGCTTGTTACTTTCTTAGCTCCAACTAGTCACAGTACGTCTGAGAAATTCTTCACCAATCCTTCGCGTGCAGCTATATGCTGTAAACTCTTTATATGTTGGTGTGCAATCCACAAGTATTCAGCAGAGCTGTTAACTAAACTTGCTACCACAATCATCTTCAAAACCATAACTCCTGAACGTCAGTAGGTCGTCCACCAAACACCATAATCGATTATCGCAAGTCCGTTTATATAAGAGTGAGAAGGACCATCTAACTTTTTATAAACGGCCTATTAGGCTAGAGCGGCGCTGTGTTAGACCATCACGTGATCTAACCGTGATGAGGGCGTGTGAAAGGTTCCACGTATTTAAAGTCTAGCACATGCGCTAGCTACCAGTAGCCCCTTTACATACCGGGGCATCCAATCGAGTGAACTTAGCGAATCCCCACGGCGGCAGTTTAGCGTATTGCTCTTGAGGGCGATGAGGAGACGCCATGTTCACCACGTCACGTGAACGTTCTTTTGTTCTAGTTGATTCATTCTTGGGTGCTATACACGAAGTGTCCGGAATTGTGCGCTGTCCGGAAATACCCGCATTCACCTTAGTGTTACTAACACTGTACGTACGTTGCACATGACCTTATAAAGGGGAAACATATTACCCGGGGACTGTTAGCATAGGCGCGCATGCACTTTTAATAATCATAGCTAGCCATACCTATACAACTAATACTATAATTATACATGTTGATGGAGGAAATCAAGCCATTCACTGGCATTCAGCTATAACTGCTAAACTGTGCTGTGATTTGGCTATGTAGCTATAGCATCAGTTTAATAAAACAGTAGCTACAGTACATGTATACAATAAAATACTATCTCTAGTTATATAGAGTAAATCATGTGTTTGCAGCTAATCAATGTAGCTACAGCTTTGGCATGCAGTCAGTCATTATCTACCCCCTTGCCGGTTCTATCTGGCCCCAAGGGAGTATTTTGGGACCCCTACTCTTCATTATTTACATGAATGATTTATCATCTTGTGTTACCATCAGTAAAACTTTACTATTCATTGACGACACCAAGATTTATAATACTGTTTGTAGTCCTGGAGATATTTCATTGTTTCAAAATGATTTAGACTCAGCAACTTTGTGAAATACGAGATATAATATGTTCTTTAATCCAAAAAAGAGTGTCCACCTATATCAATGCAAAAATCATCACTAATTACAAAATAGCTGACACACAGGTTTTAACAAATAGTTCACATAAAAATCTTGGTATTATAATATCATCAGACCTATCTTGGGATCAACACTACAAAAATATAACCCCTAAGACCTACAGAATGCTAGGTCTGCTCCATCGCAGCTTTAGCAAGCATCAAACAGTGACAGCCAAGAGAACTTTGTATATTTCCTTAGTGAGATCGCAAGTTATATACTATTCAGTGATTTGGAAACCTAACCAAAGTAACCATATCAAGGACATCACACTTATCGAGCAGGTCCAGAGAAGAGCAACAAAGTTTATTTTAAATGACTATAGTTCTGATTATTAGTATAGCTAACTAGTATAATTATTGTATTAGCTTATAATTATAGTAGCTATATAGCTAGTTAGCTAACTATAGCTACATACATGCAATATGCATGGGTGTCTATTAGCTAGATAGCAATATATCTACTGAATGGTTGGATCACGTACTGTTTGCAACTAGCCATAGGACCTTGGACATAGGTGGATCTAGGAGACATTGTCAGGGGGGGCCAAGGGGGGGGCAAGAAGTTTTAGTGCACAAAAGTGTTTATTTATTCCACTAAGAGGAGGATAAGAATGGAATTCTAGTACACAAGTTGTATATATTCATTTGAATAGCTTTATTCAGCATAGCTATAGCTGGTTGAATGATGGACATACAGTTTTTAAGACTATCTAGTTATAGAAAAATTTTAAAAATTAGGCCTCCTATATATAGGTTTGAATTTGAGAGCATTTTGATAGCACTTATAGCTTACAAAGTGTATGCTTTACAATGCATACAAAGATTGGTTAGCCTATCTAAGACAAACCTGTTTGATGGAAAAGTGTACACTAAATCAAAATAAGGAGTAGCTAGTTTTGTTATGTTGTGTGAAAATTGTAAATTGATGATGTTAGAATTTCGACTGTTCTATTAGAGTAGTGACTGCTCTATTAGAGTATCTTGATCTTTGCGCAAAAATTCCAATTTATTTGCCTTACTTTCTTTACAGTGTAGCTATGATTATGATTATGATGTGATTTGGGTTGAGGCTTAGAAGCCTGTACACCCATTCAATTACATACATACACATACATAAGTTAGATGCAATAAACAAAAAGTAACTATGAATATAATTATTACATTAACATAAATCTATAGTCATAAAAGTAATTATCTATAGCTGATTTAAAATTATTTAATGAAGAATTACCTACAATATCACTTGTAAGATTGTTTCAGTCATTAATTACTCTAGTACCAAAATAGTTGACCCGACATGAATGGTAGACAGGGGGCTTAAGTAATTTATATGCATAACCTCTAGTTTGTGTATTGTGGGAGAAAGTAAAAACGTTGGAGTGATCCAGATTGAAGTAATCATTCAACATCTTGAAAAGAAATATTAAGTCACCACGTCTGTGCCTGTACAAAAGAGATGGTAAATTCATTGATGTCAGTCGATCTATGTAAGACTTGTCTCTTAAAGATGGTACTAGTTTTGTAGCACGCCGCTGCACACCCTCAAGTTTACGTTGATCTAATACATAATGGGGTATAGTTTAGCTACAACTGTAAAGTACATTTATAACTGTTTTCTTCCCTTTTCACATTGGCTTTCTATACTTCTGCATACAGTGTGAATGCATGAATACAGTGTGAATGCATGAATACAGTGTGAATGCATTCTAGTTTCTGGTATCAATATAGTACTGTAGGTCCAAGGGGGGCAAGAAAAGGGCCAGGGGGCACAGCACCCCTTGGCCCCCTCAGATCCGCCTATGACCTTGGAGTTACTGCACGATGGCTATATCTTAGTGGGAAACACGGATCCCTGGTGATATATGTGCGGGGAAACACGAATCCCTAGGGATATGTGTGTGCGGTGAAATGTTAAAAAAATCGCTACGGGAAACACATATCACTGACAGCTTTTGGTGGGAAACACGGATCCCTAGTGATATGTGTGCGGGGAAACACTGATCCCTAGGGATATGTGTGCGGGAAACACGTTACTCGGGGAAACATATATCACTGTGACACCGGTTCCACCTTGATGTGAATAACAGGACAGCTGCACAACTCAAGTCTTCTATCATAGGGGAGAGTCACCACTCTATCATCTCGAACGAGTCGAAGGAATTATTTGAGCGTGGCTATGCTTTATGACATTCTGAAGGTAGGTACGATTCTTTGAAGCTATCAAATTACTGTAATTTCAATACATCTTGTACCAATGTTACAACAATAACATTAGAATACCCTTGTTCCGCTACAGTCTTCTATCAATTCTTATAGACATTCTTTCTTTGTGAACACTGTTTTCTTATGGAACAATCTATCGTGTGATGTATTTGATCTCAGCTCATCTAAGTTTCGCCAAGCTGTGTATAAACTGTTTTGTTGTATTTAATTTATATGTGTATGTGTTCTTTCTTGGTTTTTGTAGCTGTGTTTTCTCTGTATTTGTCCCCTCCGTTTTTGGTTTTGTATCTTCTAGGGAAACACCCTTGTACAGGCTCTGCCTTTTGGTGTCACCCTGTCTTTTTTGACAAATCAGATAAATAATAATAAAAGATCATAGTAATGATTATACTTATAGGATTTCCAGTTGTGGGTGAGAATTTGATGGTGCCACTAGTTTTCTGCTTCAAGTTCAACTTCTTTATGTGATAATCAAAACCATTAAGTTTGTTGTTTTGTTTGTACATGATCATGACTCAAGTTTACTCAACACTACTGATAGTCTCACAACGGACTGCATATTAACTGGAAATTGTTGACTTGTACAGCACTGAATGTTAAATTATTATGATATAATATGCATTAAAGCAACCGAAAAGTGAGCGTGAGCTTAATCTTTACTGATGATCAAGGGCTGCTTAAGATCCATGATTCCATGGTAAAGAAGCATCGGTAGACTGTCACTAGTAAAGGAGATGGTGAATAGAAGCAAAGCAACTTCTTGTCATGTGAAATTATAAAAATAACAAATGTCAGAGCCATTCTTGAATTTCTCAGCCACTACCAAGAGTTTGTGTTGCAGTGTCACCAAACCCTTGTGGTCTGAAAGCGAGACTATCCAAACACATTTCAAGGTTTACAACTTTTTTCTTTTTCTGCATTTGCAATTTTGCAACAAAATCCAAGATTGAGATACTCTAATAGAGCATTCAGTCAAATACTCTAATAGAACAGTCACCTCATGTACATGTAACACTTTAAACAGTTCTGGCTAAGTATGAATGCAGCTCCAACCTATGGACACACTTAGCTATGTGTAGCCCGCTAGGAATTTAAATGCACTTGGTTCTTCGTATTTCATTCTAATTTTGACAGTTAACTTGAAGCTCATAACTGAATTCTTGGCTAGCCTTTTAACTTTATCTATTATGCTATGCTGCAGTGCTCAAAAAGCCTTCTTTTTAAGCTCATAACTATGTTCAAAACTTCTATAGTTTCCATGTTTTGCTAATATACTTACACTTTCTATCAATGAACTTTCTATCAATAATAGCTAATGAGCAACTATTAATAATGTAAAAAGTGTTAATGCTTGTAAAATGTTTATAACTAATGTCTGTTTGTAAACTATTTCATTAGCATACTCTATAATAAAACAGTGCATAGCTACACTGTACCTAATTGCTACCATATTAGAGATCTATTAGTATAAATTATCCTTTATCTGTGAAATGTATTTTTGCAAACAAGCGTTTACAATGTGACATTGTTATTCTGCCTATTTGCTAGCAATATGCTTAATGCATCCAAACAAGGGAATTATGTTCAAGATTGTCCCCGCATAATAGGTTGGTACCTGTACCTAGATGACCATATACTGTTAGCTGACAGCATTTATAAACAAGACTCAGAGAAGCTTGGTACATTGGAAAGATGCATACATTTAATTTAGTTTACAGACTGAAGAAAAGAGATTTGATGCTGGATAACTTTATAGGGTAGCTACTTTTAGGATTACCCTTGTGATGACTTTATACATAGGCTATTCAAATATTCTATGAGTATCAGCTGTACTAACTAGTGAAATACTGACTTTCCAAAGTCAAAGGTTGCAAAAGGTAAAACTAAGAAATACATATATCAGTAATGTGTAAAGTAAGAAAGACAGGAAGTAGGTGCTAAAATGTTAGTAGTGTTACTATACCCTGTATGTTGCACGGTATCATGCAATCATATCACTCTGATGTTTGTCTTAACAGTCTGTATATAAGTAATAGCTAGTTGATATTAGCAGTACATGCAGGCAGTACATTCATAGAAACACGAAAATCAGTTTTGCAGAATAGCCTTGTTTTCAAATCCACAATTTAAAACTCACAGACAGCACTAAATTGAACTGTTTTTTGATAACTGCAAAAACCCAAAATTTTTATTGGGTTGCTGACCACAGTCACAGAGGTTAAACTAAGCAGCACACAGCCACCTTTTGTGTCACAATAACAAACTCACTGCTCACTACTGGTGGGATGTGCTCTTTCTGGTTCTGATGAGTGTCTGTCTTCTGCCATTTGTCTTTCTTCAATTATTCTTCGTGCAAGGGAACCATATCAAGGCATTAATTTTCTGCATCAACACTTTTCTTATAGATCCTATTTAGAAGCCACAAGACTATAAGTACTATAGTGACTGTAAGTGTAATAGATATGTACATGTATAGCTGCATTTACAATTGCATGGAGTGGCTACATCCTGTACACACTGCCTTGCTCTTAGCAATTAGAGCTTGCTGTGGTCACTCCCCTTATTGATCTAATGGCAATAAACTATAGTATCGGATGTGGAAAACTAGACATAGTGATCCATGCCCCTTAATACATTCCGTAACTCACTTGAGACAAAATCAGGGAGACTGAGATGCTCTAATAAAACAGTCAAAATTTTGTTCTTGTGAAAGTTAGTGGTCTTGTGCTGTTCACCCCAATTCTAGAGAATAGTGAACTGGACTACAAAACGTTGATGTATAAGTTGACATTTATCAAAACTGTAACCACTCGTCATGTGGTATACTTAGAAAAAAAATTGAATTTGCACTATGTAACAAACTCATGCATCAATATACAACCATAATATTATGCAGGGAACGATATACATATATTCTAAGCAGCAAGATAGTGGTTTAGGAATTAAATTGAAATAGTCTTTACTAGGAGGTGTCCTTATAAAGGCAATTATGTGAAAGGGTATGATTCTCTAGTTATTTCAATGTGTTATATAAATTACACATAATTATGTGGCAGGATATGCTCAACTAAATCACTCATGCTTCATATGCAACAGTTACTGTGTTGTTTACGTTGCAATAATACTTTTAAAATCCAGAAATGCATTGAGTTATCTGTAAGTAAGTGTTTAGGCTATACAAATACTCTAATAGAACATTCATATTTTAATAAGGCTGATAGCTGCAGCCAAATGAGAAATCTGCTTAATGTTGAAAGAATTACCTTACAGAATTTTCATACTCTAAGTAGCTCTATTTGAAGTTTCAGAAAATGGTTACTATAATAATGGTTATGGTTACTTAATGTATTTACTTTAGCTATAGGAAATGGTAACACTACTATAGGAAATGCTATAGTATGGCTGCCATTGAAGTAACACAACAGAAGAAGTGCCTGACTTTTATGGTAGTCCAACATAGAAATTTCTAGCTGTAACGTTGGCTAACCCACTTAAGGATTCACTTCATCTGGTGAGCAAACACATCAGTTATTATCACTACAAAAATGATATAGCTTTCCACTGGCTTTTTGAAAGATGGAAAAATGATGGAAATGTCATTTCCATGTATAAATCTTAGCTTTCCTAGAGTAAGGAAATATGGTATTTACAGAACTTTCCTGTTAAGATTCAGTCGTTTTCCCTTGGCTTTACTTTTGTGGAAACACAAGGAAAGATAATGAAATGTAAGGAACATAATGGAAATCCCATCCTATATGTATACTTCCAATACACCCCTAATTATGCAAAATAATTTAGACATATTGATTGTTTACACCATACAAGGCAATATTATATAACTACATTCAAGTAAAGTGCAATGTTCAGTGTCAGTCTCTTTGTCTTACTCCAGGAGTCTATAGAGAGAGACTATTACTAAGAGCAGACCAGGAGTCTTTTACCAGGAGCCCAGGAGTCTTTCACCGGAGCCCACAGAGAAGTCCAGCAGGAGCTTGTGGAGGAGGAAATCTTTACCAGGAGACCCTTTGTCTTTCACCAGGTACCTTGCAGCCAATATGGATCTCATTAAAAAACTTGCTGAAATAAATTACATAAACTGAGTATGAATACATAAGCATAGAACTGCATACAGTTGTACTATACAAAAACAGCTGTCTCTTTAACATTGGACCACAGTAGCGCTGCGTTTTTGTGTAGGCCAATGGCAATAGAGATACTTTTATTTGATGTGTAGTAAACAATGATGTGTATGCAAAAGCTCAAATTTTGAAGCCATCTTACAAATTTTTGAAGCCACCTCACAAATTTTTTTTGGAGTATAATATAGATAGCTGCTTTTTCACATCATTGTACACACAAACAATTGAACCGAATGTCACAGCATGGTGAATACAAAAAACTATACATTAGCATCAAAAATGTCAAACAACTGATTATGCTGTGTCCTAAACTTCTAATACTGCCAAGGCCAAGCACAATAAATTCACTATATTTCTATAAAAACATTTTGGTCGGTGGTAAGCACCTCACACAAGCTCTACCTTCTGTGTTTGCCCTCCAGTGCCTAACTAGTAAAGTTGATTGTACACTTGAGCCAAGGGTATGTATTATTACATGGGCATGTGTTATTACAGATTTTTTTGGATCAAGAACAGGATTACAGGATACAGATACACAACATACCATTATCGAGACACACATTCCACATTAACAACTTTCTTAGATCAAGAATTGGACAGACACACAAAGTGCTATATCACTTTCACTTAGAGGAGACACACTTATTGACATACATTCCACACTAACAACTAGTAATCACATTAATAAAAACCACTGACCTGAAACTTTAAAAGTTCTCATGTGGTTAGTCCATTCTTGACTTGTATCTCATCCCTAAAAAATCAATCCAAAGGACCGGAGTATGTGTAATATCTCATACATAAAACTTACCCCAAGCGTAACTCTCAGTCGGTCATTCGCTAAAACTGGTGTGAAACTCCTAGTTCATAAATCTCGTGATCCGTGTTGCTACACTAAAACCAACTATAACAAACAAACAAACACACGCAAATTAATGCTTGCCTCTATTGTACTTGGGTGGCAAAAACTGAAAGTCAGGAAACAGACTCGGTTCAAGGTAATGGCGCCACAGTAGTCTGAAGGCCACGGCTAGTCTGGTGACAGCCGCATTTAATATCTGTGCATATGGAATACAATTATATTTGAAAATATGCGCGAAACACGTGTACAATATTCTTATTAATTAATGCACCTGATCTGTCAGTGGAGTTACAAAAACAACTCATCTAGCAAGCAGTTATATACACTCGGGGAAGACAAGCATAGCACAAACTTTTCCCATAACCTGTGGGAAGAACGGCGAATACATCACTCTCCAAAACGAATTCCATTATAACGTCTCTTTGTTCTGGTTTCAAGGAAGAATATAATGTTGCAGATTCAGCAGCAGCAAGGATTCGGTCCGTACAAGCGGAAGTCATAGTGGCATAAATCTGAAATCACGTCATAGAATGTTGTTAATTGGTCGCTAAGCCATCTGATTGGACGCACCAATTTTCCGTAAGGCTGGCACAGGTACTGAATGCGGCTGTCACCAGACCCTCGTCCTACGCGCACGGGTCGGCTACGCCAGACTAGGCCACGGCAGGAGTTCGGGTCATCAAGCTGCAGTCTTTCTCCTCCATCCATGCGCGCCACCATCATGCTATACTTCAGTGTTAAGCCTGAGTGTTAACTGCTCTACTTGTATCACACATGATCACCGTCAGCCACTTCTTTGTTGTAACTTACAACTTCCGTAAACTAACATTTCCTAGAATCATTAGCGCAATGATGCGCTGTAAGTTTTGTGTTGAGGATAAGTTACTCTGCGATGGTGATAATGACTTCAACTAGACTACCTGGTGATAATAGACAAATAGATAGACTAGATCTAAGTCAGAGTGGCCATGCGGAGCGCCCTGTTCCAGCAATCGCTGGCATGGCTGCTTGACGTCTAGCAGTCTATAGTGTCGAGAATGAAGACTGACTGACTCTAATATAGCAAGTTTATGTTTTATCTTATTGTACTAGGTTAGGCTATAGGTATTTTCAATTGCGGTTGTACACGTGAGCTCTGTGTGTGTGCATTATATAGAATCTTTCCCGCCTCGTGGTGCATGGTGATAGAGGTCAAGTGGCTTTCGTCAAACATTCCAGCAAGAGAACCTGGTAGCTGAGACGACCGGTATTTGGAGACACTCCCGCATCCGTCTCATTGGTGCTGTGACGCAGTCGCAAGTCGTTAGCCTTACACTTTCTAACCCGCCGCTTAAAAGTCGTGGTACCGTGGCAAAGGAGAACGGTACCCAGTAAGGCAAGTGACTCATTATCTTGATTCTGTTCTTGTTGGTTTTATTTCAGTTACCGAAAGCAAATTATGACGATGGAAGTTTCACACCTCCGAGCGTCACGAAGAGCTCATCGCGCTCACCTCACTCGAGTTTTTGGGAAGATTGACGCCATTCTGGAGAGCAACGATGCTCCTGATGAGAGAAACACTGCCACCCTTCAAACATCGTTAGAGCAACTCGAAGCCAAGAAATGTACCATTGCGGAACTTGACACAAAAATTGTTGCTACAATTGAGGATCCAGAAGCACTTGAATCAGAAATTTTGGACTCCGAGGAAATAATGTTCAATGTGGCTGAGAAAATTACATTAGTCAAAGCAGTGTTGGCCAGACCAAAGCCACTCAATATTCAAGCTCTACCCTTTCAACCGCAGAGTGTCATGATCCCACCATCCAGTAACTCAATCAGTGATCAATTGTCAAGTCATTCGGTTAGTGACCGACCATCCAATCACACCGTCAGTGATCAGCCATCAAATCACACTATCAGTGATCAGCCATCAAGCCATACAGTTAGTGATCAATCAGCAAGTCATTCAGCCATTGTTCAACCATCAAATGAAGATGCATCTGTGACTGACACCCCTCAACAACAGCAGCGAACTGAATCCAACGAAGGAGCAAATCTCGCTCAGGCTCAGGGGTATGTTAACACCTTTGCTGGTATGTCCCAGAATGTCAGCCGCCTCCCCAAGCTAACATTACCCACATTTGGAGGCGACCCATTGAAGTGGCAGACATTTTGGGACTCCTTTGATTCTGCTGTGCACTCCAACAATGTGTTGACTAATGTTCAGAAACTGAACTATCTGAGGGCACACCTTGAAGGTGAAGCTGCAAGGGCAATTGCTGGCTTTCCCTTGACCAGTGTTAATTACCAGCAATCCTTAGATCTGTTGAAGGACAGGTTTGGTGATCAACAGAGAATCATTAATGCCCATATGCATTCACTGATGAACTTGCCACGTGCTAGTCACAACATAACTGGTTTGAGGGCCTTCCATGATGCCATTGAAAATCATGTGCGTGGTCTGTCAGCCTTGGGTCAATCAACAACGAGTTATGGGGCCCTGTTAGTTCCTATGGTACTAGGGAGACTTCCTGCTGATGTGAGAAAAAACCTGGCCAGAGAGCACAGCAGCCTAGAGTGGACCCTTGACAAGCTAAGGAAATCAATTGCCACAGAGATAAGAGTCCTTGAAGCTGGTGCCCTAGTTTCTCCATCTCAGTCAGACGAACACCACTCCACAGCTTCATTTCACACAGGAGCCATGAGCAAACCTGAACCTAGGAAGCTTAAGTGTGTATTTTGCAAGGGACCACACCCAGCTACACAGTGTGACACTATCCCAGACCAGTCTAAACGCATGGACATTGTCAAGCGTGATAAGCTTTGTTTTAATTGCCTTGGTCACCACAGAGTTGGTCAATGTCAGTCGAAGGGCCGCTGCAAACACTGCAAGGAGCGACATCATACCAGCTTGTGTCGAGGGACACATCACCAACAGAATTTTCCTAACACACAGAGACCAACTTCAGAACGGTAATCTACTCCCCCAACTCAAACTGCACAGAATTTGATAAATTCCATGATATCACATCCTCAGCCAACCAAGGTATGCTTTCTGAAGACAGCTGTTGCTACAGTGAGAGCTAACAACTTTTCTGCACAAGCAAACATATTACTAGACGAGGGAGCACAACGCTCATTTATCACACAAACTCTCACCAACTCTCTGCACCTTAATGTTCAAAGAAGAGAATCAGTTGCAATTGCTGCATTTGGAGCATCAGAGGTTTCCAACCAGACTCTTCCTGTTGCCACAATCTACCTAGAAACTACAGAAGGCATTCAGATTCCTATCAATGTTCTTGTCACTTCGAGAATCGCTCAGCCACTCCGTAACCTTCCCTTTTCCTATATTAAGCAACTGCGATATTTGAAGGGGCTACACCTTAACCATGCAATCTCAGACAGTGATGCAATCAACATCTCAATGCTTATAGGAGCCGATGCTTACTGGTCCATTGTGCAAGAAGCCATAGTTCGAGGACCAGGTCCTACTGCTGTTCAGACTAAGATTGGGTACTTACTTTCAGGACCACTATACAACTACACCAGCTCTATAGCATCCAGTGTATTTCATCTTAGTTCAGCATCACTGTTCGACTCAAGTGGTATCACCCCAGTAGAAAGCACACACTTTGGGCTGAGTAAGGAATCATTTGACTTCCTACAGGAGTACCTTCACAACTCAGTAAGTCGGCAGAGTGATGGCACATACATTGTGAGCTTTCCATGGAAATCCAGCCACCCCGTGCTACCTACAAACAAGTCCACTTGTGAACGACGTGTGAGGTTCCTTACTCGTAAACTAAGCAACACTACTGGCATGCTTAAAGTTTACCACAGCATAATAGAGGAACAACTGAGACGTGGATTCATTGAGCAGGTACCAATCTCAGAATTAGCCAAGCCATGCCATTACATACCACATCACGGTGTGCACAAGGATTCAGCAACAACACCACTCAGGATCGTGTATGACTGCAGCAGCCGTGAAGCCAAGCATTTGGCAAGTCTCAATGACTGTCTAGAAACTGGGCCTCCCTTTCTACAAGAACTACCAGCTATCCTCATCCGATTCCGTTGCCACAAGTTTGGTATTAGCGCTGACGTTGAAAAGGCATTCCTACATGTTCAGTTGCACGCCAAGGACCGTGACTACACTCGTTTTCTCTGGCCCTGCTGTCCTGATGATCCCAATAGCCCACTTCAAACATACCGATTCAAAGTTGTCCTGTTTGGATCGGCCAGCTCGCCATTTATGCTGTATGCTGCCCTTCATTGTCATCTCACACATTGTAGTTCGACAACATCCAAGGATCTTCTTCAGAATCTGTATGTGGACAATGTTCTGTCAGGGTGTTCTACTGAAGAAGAGTCCATTGTGTACTACACTGAGGCCAAAAAGGCACTATCTGACGCCAACTTTAATTTAAGAAGCTGGGCATCTAACAGTGTACAATTGACTACTGCAGCAGAGAAGGATCAAGTTATGGATAGTGGCAAACAGATAAACACACTTGGACTTGTGTGGGACACTGCCAATGACAATTTGTCACTCTCTCAGAAGGCCTTACCACTTGACAATTCTCCAGCCACAAAGCGCAAAGTGTTGCAGCAATCCTCCATGATTTTTGACCCATTGGGTTTTGCGTCCCCAGTTATGATTAGTGCCAAATTACTGCAACAACAACTATGGCAGAACAAGTTATCATGGGACAGTCCACTCCCGGCAGAGAGCCAACAACAATGGCAGACCCTTCTAGATGATCTCCGACAACTACACGCAATCTCCTTTCCTAGGTGTTACTTTAAGGATGGATTAAGTACAGATGCTCCAATTGAACTACACGTATTCTGTGACGCAAGCACTAAGGCTTATGGAGCAGTGGCATACTTTCGTCAAGGCAGTGAAACATCATTTGTGATCTCGAAATCCAGAGTGGCCCCCCTGAAACAACTCACACTTCCTAGACTAGAACTGATGGGTGCCACTACTGCAGCTCAGATGTTTACTTGGATCAGTTCGTCAATTCATCACAGGATCAACTCAGTCCATATGTGGTGTGACAGCCAAATCGTACTTCATTGGCTCAACAGTGATAAGAAACTGAAGCAGTTTGTTTCCAATCGTGTGTCAGCAATCACTAAAGCTTGCCCTGTCCAATGGTGGGGTTACTGTCCCTCTGCAGACAATCCTGCGGACTTGTTAACTAGAGGCATTTCGTTCTCAGCTTTACAAGCCTCAACTATGTGGACACATGGACCAGAGTGGATTGTTCATGAAGAATTAAGGCCAACATGGAGTGCTACTGACATACTAAATGTTCAACTTACTGTTACAGATGCTGAGTTGCAATCACCGGACCCAGTTGAAGAAACAACCAAAGGCGATCAGCACCCTACTGTGGCAGCCGTCATTGACATAGAGAGGTATGGTACTCTATCTAAACTGTTGTACATCACTGCATACGTGTTGCGATTTATTGAGTGTATCAAATCACATGGATCCAAGCCTGTAGGACCGATCACTGCCAGTGAACTAAGTAATGCCCAGAATGTGTGGATCCAAAGCTGCCAACATTCAACTTACCTGAAGGAAATCCACTCTTTACACAGGGGACGGACATCCAGTAGACGTCTCCCACTTGTCAGACAGCTCAGGTTGTTTTTAGACTCTGACAATTTCCTCCGTTGTGGTGGGAGGATACATAATGCTCCAGTTCACCACAATACCAAGTTCCCCTATCTTCTCCCCCCCAATCACAGACTAACCGCCTTGATTGTGTATGCTACTCATGCCACTCAACTACATGGGGGCACAGATACTACAGTGACTGCTCTGAGGCAACGTTTCTGGATTCCTGCAGCACGGAGAGTAGTGGCGAGGTTGCTTCGGAAGTGTGTAATCTGTCGTAGAGTTGCTGGAAAACCATTCCCTGTCCCTGATCCACCACCGCTGCCACAGGCCAGAGTACAAGATGGCCCTCCCTTCAGTGTGACTGGAGTTGATTTTACGGGAGCGATGTACGTGAAGAGGGAAGGAATGGTCGGTGAGTATAAGGTGCATGTGTGCTTGTTCACCTGCGCTAGTACCCAGGCTGTGCACCTTGAAGTTGTAACTGACCTTACAGAAGAAACCTTTCTCCAGGCTTTCCGAAGGTTTGCTGCCCGCAGGTCATTGCCCCGTCTGATCATATCAGACAATGCTTCAACTTATACATCAGCAGCAAAGGAGTTACATGAATTGTTCCAGTCACCTACACTGAAGTCTGCTCTTATGCACAAGGGCACAACATGGCAATTCATTCCCAAAAGAGCTCCCTGGTATGGGGGCTTTTGGGAGAGGCTGGTTGGAATGGTGAAGATGTCTCTGAAGAAGACCTTAGGCCGTGCCTTTATCTCACTCACTGTCCTCCAAACCACCATTGTTGAAGTTGAAGCAGTGATCAATGATCGACCTCTAACACACCTCTCATCTGCCACTGGAGACCTTGAGCCATTAACACCCTCTCATTTGTTGTGTGGGCGCCGAATTGTTCCTCTACCACATCCAAATGTTACAGATGAAGAGATATCTGACCCTGATTACCACTCTGCAGACCAGTTGAGAAGTAAGATAGACCGTCAAGGCCTACTATTACAGCACTTTAAATCACGATGGAAGAAGGAATATCTGACTTCGTTACGAGAAGTGCACCGCACAACAGGCACCACAGAACAAACAGTCAAGACAGGCGATGTGGTGCAAATACATGATGATTGTCCTAGAAACCAGTGGAGACTTGGAGTGGTTGAAGAAGTCGTAAAGGGGAAGGATGGATTTACCCACTCTCAAAGGCCTGCGGCCTAGCTTGACAGTCTTGTACTGCCAAGCAATTTTTGTCCATTAATAAGAATAATAATAATAATAATCAGATCAGTGACATTACGCACGACAAGTGGACGCACTAATCGTCCAATTGCACGTCTATATCCCTTGGAAGTGACACATTCTCCAACAGACGTGGAAACACTTGAGCAAGAACCTGAGCTGCCAGCAACACAGAATAACCAGATCTCTCACAGACATCCCAGGGGAGCAGCCTTAAGAGCAAGGAGGCAGTTAAGTGAATGGACTGAAATGCTACGCCGCCGCCCGGAGGATGTCGAGAATGAAGACTGACTGACTCTAATATAGCAAGTTTATGTTTTATCTTATTGTACTAGGTTAGGCTATAGGTATTTTCAATTGCGGTTGTACACGTGAGCTCTGTGTGTGTGCATTATATAGAATCTTTCCCGCCTCGTGGTGCATGGTGATAGAGGTCAAGTGGCTTTCGTCAAACATTCCAGCAAGAGAACCTGGTAGCTGAGACGACCGGTATTTGGAGACACTCCCGCATCCGTCTCATATAGTTCGCGCGTTGTAGCCATAGTCAGTCTCATTCAGTTCACCAGTGTTAAATTCTTAGCTAAGTAGCTTGAACTTCCATTGCATACATTTATTTTACATAATATTATGTTTACTGTGCAATGTAAATATGTGACCCTATTTTGGAAAACCATACATCTGGGCACATTGGCCAATTTTGTTTTTTATAGCTACAATGAAGCACTGAGTGGTTATCTACCTTGTGTGAAAAGTTTGTGACGATACGTTGAAGCATTCCAAAGATATGGCCAATTTACTGTCTAATACATTACAAACTAACTTTTCATTATCAGTTTATAGAACTGAATAGTGATCAAATGTGACAAATTGATGACAAATCACTTCGTTGACAAAGATCACCATTCTTACAATCTAAAATTAATGAAAAGAGATTCTTGAGAGTTTAATCATGTGTTCTTTGTGCTTTTTCTCAATTAAATCACTTGTAATATTGTGTAAAGACAGGAAAATGTTTGGTTTTGGGAATGAACAAATCACCCAATTTGTAAGTTAATTGTTGTCCCACGCATTGTGAAACTGCTACATGGTCTGATATAATTCAGTATATCTCCTAGATAAAAGAAGCTATGGGTGTGAAATTTCACAGCAAGAAGGCTTAATAGTTGCTTTATCAGAATATGTAAAAAAATTAATTTTAAAAAAAATCACTGAAATTTTCAATTGAGAATTCCCACAAATTTTGCATGTGCCTAGATGTATGGTTTTCCAAAATAGCAATGGTGGATCCAGGATGGGGCATTTGGGAGAAATGCCCCCCCTTCAAGAAATTGCATACAAGATCGAGATACTCTAATAGAGCAGTCAATTACTCTAATAAAGCAGTCACAATGTTCATGAGGCAGTGCAGCTTACTTATGAAACTATAAATAGGATTTTATTTTACATAATTTGGTAAAGGATAACTAGCTATTATTGTTGTGACCTTTTTTTTTTTTTTTTTGCTCTTCAACTTTTTTTTCAGCAAGGTGCCCCCCCCCCCCCCCCCCCCTCTTTCCAAACTCTGGATCCGCCCCTGAATAGGATCACATATATGGAAAGTTAGAGGGCTTGAAAGATCGTCTTTTCATGATTTTCCTGAAACAAGGAAATATACGTAAATCCGATCCGTTTTTGTAGTGTATTGTGTAGAAACATTTTGTCTGTCGTCAAAAAGCTGCACAGATCATGCTGCCACCAGAAAGTGACCAATAAAATCAAACCACCAATACTTTGAGTTGATGATAGACTACTTGAACAATGTTGTATTTAACTTAGTTTCGCCCCCAGGCGGTCTGCAAACAGACTAGAGTAGCTCTTGTATTCAGAGGCGTAGCCAAGGGGGGGGGGGGCATTTGCCCCCCCATCACCGTAGTGGTTTTTTTTAAAAACCTCCGTCACAAGCTTCCCAATATTAAACTGACACGCAAATTACTATAAATTATGTGCGCTACTGGTGAATTACCATTCATTAAATGCATGGTATCATAGATATTTGTATATCATACACTGAATAATAAAACCACAATAGTGTATATATACTGGGAATTCAAAGCTACTCAGACCTACGTGGTACCACCAGGGATTGCTAGTGAACGGGCACACACAACATCAATTCGCTCATGAATCCACCGAACGAAAATATTAGAGACACACTTCTATATTTAGCCTAGATTACTCACGTGATAGAGCATTTCGAATCTAAAGAGTGACCCGCTCAAAGGACCTTGCCGCGGCAGGAGTCACAACTCACAAGTGACAAAGAAAACCAGATGACGCTAAGAACCTACTGCCTATGAGGTCATAAAGTGTTAAATGTACCAAGTTTATTTTCTCGAGTCGATCACACTGGATCTTTGTACGGCAGTGCTGCCAGTGTAGTCGGCCTATTCCAAGAGGGCGGTGTCACAGTGATATATGTTTCCCCGGGTAACGTGTTTCCCGCACACATATCCCTAGGGATCCGTGTTTCCCCGCACACATATCACTAGGGATCCGTGTTTCCCACCAAAAGCTGTCAGTGATATGTGTTTCCCGTAGCGATTTTTTAAATATTTCACCGCACACACATATCCCTAGGGATTCGTGTTTCCCCGCACATATATCACCAGGGATCCGTGTTTCCCACTAAGATATAGCCATCGTGCAGTAACTCCAAGGTCCTATATTAGCGATTCCGGAATTCCGTAAATTTTGCATAAAATTTTCTCCGTGAACCTTCCATTGGAGAGTTGGCACAATCAATTCGCTGCCATACGAGTGATTGATCAAACAATTGGATCGTTTTTAGGGTTTCTGGGGGCAAGGAATACGATGGTGCAGTTAGTTTTCTGCTACAAATATGTTTGTGCGGAGTTTTATGCCAATTATAATATTATTTTGCAATATAGCCACCACAATGTTATGTTCTCTTTCCAAGAAACAACCCAGCACATGTTAGTTACACCAAGGTGAACATTTTTGTCCATGTAGTTTTCAATATTACCATGCTAAAAGTCAACAAATTTGCACCACAAATAGCTCATCTCTTTGATGCACCATTTTGGTAGCTGTCAAGGAGCTGCACATTAAGAGAAAAAATAATCATATAAGCAGCTATAAATCAACAGTACAACTCGTTGCTTTGTATGCACATGGTATTATTGAGTGGAGGTGACTGGTACAGAGTGGTTGCACTTCACCATGCGTATGCTGTATTGACATCCACAAGATGCTAAATGCATATGACTATTTAATGGCTTTCTATGGAGGTGACCTTTATTCAGAGGGTCTTACAAGTATGGTTACACTGTGGCCCATGTATTAAGGTATTTATAACAGAAAACAGAAGTTCAAAATGTAATAGCAAAGCTCAGCTATAAGCATTTGTTCAATTGTGCCATTTTTGGGACCTTTTTCAATGGAAAGATATGGAGAAAATTTTGCCTATTTTAAAGGACAAAATTGCTTATAACTCCACCATTCTATGACGGATTTTTAAAAACTAAGTGTTTATGAGATCCTTAGGGAGTACTGCACAAGGCTATGCTAAATAAAAACTATTTCCATTAATTTTAAAATTCTCCCGGAATCGCTACCTATATGGCCAGTTGCAAACAGTACGCGATCCAACCATTCAGTAGATATTATTGCTATCTAGCTAATAGACACCCATGCATGCATATTGCATGCAGCTGTATATAGCTATAGTTAGCTAACTAGCTATATAGCTACTATATAAGCTAGTACAATAATTATACTATAGCTAGCTATACTAATAATGATAACTATAATAGTCATTTAAAATAAACTTTGCTGCTCTTCTCTGGACCTGCTCAATAAGTGTGATGTCCTTGACAGGGGCGGATCTAGGATTTATAAAAGGGGGGGCTAACTCAAGGTGCTAATCTCTTGGGTAGAGAGCATGCTGGAACTAGGGGGTCTGGGGGCATGCCCCCCAGGAAATTTTGAAAAATAGGTGTTAAAATACTGCAATTTGGAGACATTCCCACATAAAATTCATAATATTTTCTATTATATATACTGCCTTTAGATTATAACAGAACCAACTATATGCTTCCAGTGAATGTTCTATTAGAGTAGTTAGCTGACTGCTCTATTAGAGTATCTCGATCTTGTACACCTCCAGGTCCTTGTTGCATAAACTTTAACATATAAATCCACTGATAATACCTTGGAAAGATGTTAATAAGGTGGTTTTATATTATTGGTGATCATATAATTATGCTAAGACGAAATTTCATTATAATTCTCAGCATCATATTGATCAAGTAAAGCCTATAAATATGAAGGGGGGGGGGGGCTTCAGCCCCCAAAGCTCCCCCCCTGAATCGGCCCCTGCTTGATATGGTTATAGGTTTCCAAATCACTGAACAGTATATAATTTGCAGTCTCACTAAGGAAATTATACAAAGTTCTCTTGGCTGTCACTGTTTGATGCTTGCTAAAGTTGCGATGGAGCAGTCCTAGCATTCTGTAGGTCTTAGGGATTGTGTTTTTGTAGTGTTGATCCCAAGATAGGTCTGATGATATTATAAGACCGAGATTTTTATGTGAACTATATTTGTTAAAACCTGTGTGTCAGCTATTTTATAATTAGTGATGACTTTTGCATTAATATAGGTGGACACTCTTTTTTGGATTAAAGAACATATTATATCTCATACTCCACAAAGTTGCTGAGTCTAAATCATTTTGAAATAGTGAAATATCTCCAGGACTACAAACAGTATTATAAATCTTGATGTCGTCAATAAATAGTAAAGTTTTACTGATGGTAACACAAGATGGTAAATCATTCATGTAAATAATGAAGAGTAGGGGTCCCAAAATACTCCATTGGGGAACCCCAGATAGAACCGGCAAGGGGGTAAATAATGACTGACTGCATGCCAAAGCTGTAGCTACATTGATTAGTTATACATATCTGCAATCACATGATTTTCTCTATATAGCTAGAGATAGTATTTTATTGTATACATGTACTTGTAGCTACTGTTTTATTAAACTGATGCTATAGCTATACGTAGCTAAATCACAGCACAGTTTAGTAGTTATAGTTGAATGCCAGTGAAAGGCTTGATTTCCTTCATCAACATGCATAATTATAGTATTAGTTGCAGTGGCGGATCTAGATGGGTTTCTGGGGTTTCGACAGAAACCCCCTTTTAAATTTAGCTCAGTGGTAGTATCAATACATAAACATTGTTGTACTAACAATTTGTCATAGCAAACAACTATATACCACTGTATTTCAGTAGCATGCATGCAGTTACACTTAACTAACACCATTTATAGCTATTAAACCATAGCAGCACTTCACTTTTCATCTCCCACTGCATTAAAAACGATCGAGATACTCTAATAGAGCAATCGAAGCTACAGCTTGTAGTCACCATATTTGCACCATAATTGCTCTGTAGTTAGGTATATAGTATTTACAGTTTAGAGCATTGAGTTGATTGTAATTGCTAACTAAAATTAGCCTAAAATCCGATCTAAAATCTCAAAATTTTCTGGAGAAATGTCATCAGTTGCCTTACTTAGCTAAACTAACTTTCAGAAACCCCCTTTTAAAATCCTAGATCCGCCACTGAGTTGTCAAGGTAGCTATATGGCTAGCTATGATTATTAAAAGTGCATGCGCGCCTATGCTAACACTATACGTAGCTACGTTGCACATGCTTTATAAAGGGGAAACATATTACCCGGGGAAACACATATCACTGTGACTTGTAGGTCGCTAGCGAGTTAGTGATATGTGTGCGGGGAAACACGGATCCCTAGGGATATGTGTGCGGGAAACACGTTACCTGGGGAAACATATATCACTGTGACAGCGGTTCTTCAGAACCCCCTGGCTACGGGTCTGGATCAGTCACAAGCTTACAAGTTCTGCTAGCAAGAAAGACTGGTGGGATTTCATGCAATACGTGGCATTTGAATTTCGCCGAGTGAAGTGAGTGAACATGTCATCCTTTCAGCAGTGTGCTAGGACTGCAACACAAGCTGTGGCAAACGTAAAGTAACTTGTATTAGCACTAAAATATTAACAATATAGTGTGAGGTCACGCGAGACTCAACGAGAGATTACGGAGTCCGGGGAACGTGCAGAGAGAGTTGTTGGCGCCAAGACACCTCATGGACAGTGACTCGACTAGTCAGACTTAACTGTATTATATTGTGATTGCTGTATGATTTTACAGTCTTAATAAATTATCTTAAAACTTGGAGGACCCCACCGAGATATTGCTGATTTTCACACATCGACCCAAAGTGAAGTAGAGTTCGGATAGTTATGGATTATCCCTGTGTGGTTTGCAAGGAAGATGTTGGCAACTCAGATAAGGCATTTCAGTGCTAGTTGTGCGAAGACTGGGAACACGTGGACTGCATCAGAGAATGTGAACGCCCGGATAGCACGCTGTAAGATGCACTGGTGAGGTGTCGCACAAAGTGTTTGTCCTTTATATGCACACGCTGTCGTAAGAAAGGTTCACTTGTTAAACAATTTATGAAGTGTGAATTTGAATTAGCGCACGCGCAAGACGAGCGGCTGGCCAGCGCGCGTCTATTAGAGCAAGCGGAGGCTCGTGCGCAAGCTAGTGAACAGGCAATAGCTGAATTTAAGTTAGAGCGTGATGCATTGAAAGCAGAAGTGAAGAAACGTTACGACGAAATATCGAAGTTGCAGAAGGGCTCCCCTAATAGAAAGACAACGGAACTCTCGGGAAAGAAAGAGTCAGAAGTGTCAGAGCACGATGGTTCCGAGTCATCTTCGTCCGAGTCTGCTGGAAGTACGACCTCTAGTCGTAGGTCGACCCAGGTACAAAGACGTAGTGCAGCACGTCCCCACCCCCCAGGCTTCAGAGAAGTGTCCAGTCGTGTTGAGAAGTTTTCAGGCAAGCGAGCTGAGGACGGCACATTTGAGGTGTGGCTTAGTGACTTTGAAGAAGCCACAAAGGACTGTGGATGGACAGATGACATGAGAGCTAGATGGTTCTCCTGGTTTGTGAGTGGCTCTGCCAAGGCTACATGGCAGAGGATCCTTACTACTGAGCAGAAAGCAGATTAGAAGAGTATTGTGAAAGTGTTCCAAGGGCAATATGGAGTGCATGTTGACCCCCGAACTGCTTACCAGAGGTGTAATGAACTCCGCTATGATCAATTTGGATCTGCACAAGGACTATTGAATGCTATGCGTGAGTATCAGAGAATGGCTCCTGAGAAGCTTGGTGATAGTATTCTAGAGTCCATCTTGTGGAATAAGGTGCCAATAGAGCTGCAGCAAGAGGTCAAGGAGATTACAGATGGCTCAGTTCAGGAACTGTTATTGAAATTGCTTAGAGCAGAATCAGCAGTAGCTGAGAGAAAGCGTCGCAGTCAGGAGACAATTGAGAAGCCACTTGGTGGTAGACATTATACATCTACTAAGCGAAGTAGTGACATTACTAGTGGTAAGAAGCCTGATGAAGGCAAAGGCACAAACTCTAAGGATTCTACCTATAGGAAGAGTGGTACAGTGAAGACTACTCTACAGAGTGAAGCTAGTATGCAACACATCAAGTGTTATAAGTGTAAGTTGAAAGGACACATGGCTAAAGATTGTCCAGAAGTGACCCAGAAGCCAGGAGCCAATGTGATAGAATCTGAGCTTACCCAAGAACTTAGCAAGGAGTCTGTTGACCCATGGATGAGGACAGTGAGTGCTGGTACTGGTAGTGAAATTGAAGTTGCTGAGGTACCTACCAGAGGTCCAACTTACAAGGTAGATATAATTGTGGATAGTGTTAAGACAAGGGCACTATTGGACCATGGAGCCCAAGTGTCTATTGTTCGCAGAGAATTGCTTCCTAAGGTACGTGAGGCCCAAGGATGGACAAAGGAACAGTACCAGACAAGGAACCTGAAGCTAGACAGACAGCCAATAGGAGCTAATGGAACAGAATTGGGCGTTGTGGCTCTAGTGAAACTCAAAGTGTCAGTTGAAGGCACAGACAGGACTCTACAGGTTCCATGTTATGTTTTGAACTCCAATAGACCACTTTGGAATGGTGAGTTGTGGAACTGTGGACTACTACTTGGGACTAATTGTTTAGAGAAGTTTGGGTTTTCAATCACTCATCCCAGCAGTCAGATGGTCAGACCAGCTGTGAAGGAAGTTGCTACTTCACAGGACACTAACAGCACAGAAACAGTAACCCCTAACTCAGTGGTGTGTACACCGGTATCCTCTAATACAGAAGTGAGTGTAGCATCTAGCACAAATGTGTGTGCAACAGTTACTCCTAGCACAAATGCGTGTGTATCTACTTCTCCTAGTGCAGACACAAGTAGGACTGTGGTACTAGACAAGCACCTGCGTATTGGACCGTTCCAAACTAAGGTTGTACAAGTGAATGTGGTGGGTACACCTGTATGTGATCTTCAGACAATTGGAATGGTTACACCAAGTGAGACGGTGGCTAACTTACAGTGTGATTTTACTGAAGAGGTGTGGAACAGCAGCACATCAGGAGTGCTAGCTATCACAAACTGGAGTGGTGAGCTATTAGCGATTGAACAAGGCACAACAATGGGCAGTGTGGAAGAGGTGGAACTTGTTAGTCAAGATGACCCAGTGTGGAGCAACACAGACCCATTGCCAGTAGATGTTGCAAGGCTTGACGAACTCACTGAGGATGAGGTCAGCCAGAGGAAAGCAGAGCTAGAGAGCCAGTTAGTAATTGGTGGTGCCTGTTCTGAAGAGGAGTGTGGCAAGTTTAAACAATTATTGTTGTGTAAGCATAGTTGTTTTGCTCTAGAAGACACAGAGCTTGGAGAGACAGGTCTGGTGGAGCATGTCATAGATACTGGTGAGGCAAAACCAGTGAAGACTTCTCCAAGATGTCTGCCATATGTTCTCAGGAAGGAACTTGAAGATGAGTTAATCAAGTTAGAGACAACTGGATGTATCGAGCCATCAACTAGTCCTTATGCATCAGGATTGGTGCTGGTGCGTAAGAAAGATGGGACATTAAGAGTGTGTGTTGATTACAGACAAGTGAATAAGGATACTGTAGCTGATAGATACCCCATGCCCAGAGTGGATGAGCTGGTGGACGCTATTGGTAGAAGGGAGGGCAAGTACTTCACAACTCTCGACCTGATGAAAGGTTATCACCAGGTGAAGATGGAGGAACAGTCAAAGCCAAAGACAGCCTTCACCTGCCATTTGGGACTTTACCAGTACCGTTGTATGCCTTTTGGCCTGACAAATGCGCCAGCGACATTTCAGAGATTAATGAACGAACTATTCAGTGGCAAGGAATGGGAGTCAGTATTTGTTTACCTGGATGATATTCTGGTAGTGTCGGCATCCTTTGAGGACCACTTGAGAGATGTGGGACTTGTATTGGATAGACTTAAGGATGCAGGACTGTGTCTCAAGCCCAGTAAGTGTATGTTTGCCAGGAAGGAGGTTGTGTACCTCGGATTCACCATATCATCAGAGGGAGTGACCCCTAATCAGGAGAAGGTGAAGGCAATTGTGGAATATCCCCAGCCAACAGACTGTAAGTCAGTGAGAAGGTTTTTGGGTATGTTAAATTTCTATAGGAGACACATACAGAGCTTGGCAGCTGTGGCCAGACCATTAACAGCACTAACACGTAAGGACCCAGTTGGTGGTATAGTGCAGTTTAAGTGGAGTCCAGATTGTGAGAAAAAATTTAGAGAATTGAAGGAGAAGCTAGTATCAGCACCAGTTTTGAGCCTACCAGATTTGTCAAGACAATTCTTTGTGTGGACAGATGCCAGCCTGTTAGGTTTTGGAGCAGTGCTTGAACAGCTTGATGATGAGGGTCGAAGGCACCCCATAGCTTATGCCAGTAGGCAAACCAATAATGCAGAGCAGAAGTATGCACCAACACAGTTGGAAGTGGCAGCTCTAGTTTATGCTGTGGAACACTTTGAAGTCTACCTGCTCGGACAACCATTCACAGTGTATACTGATCACCAGCCTTTAGTAAGTGCATTTATAGTTCACTTGAAGAGCCAGACAAAAGGCTTACTTGCTCGTTGGTATCTACAGCTAGCCAGGTTCCTGCCTAACGTGAAGATTGAGTACAAGCCTGGAGTTACTAATGTCGTGGCAGTTGCTTTGTCAAGAGCTCCCAATCAGGGTGACAGTGATGGTACCAGTGTTTCAGTAGAAGGAAGTGATGTATTACAGGGTGCCTCAAGGTAGCACCCTTGGCCCACTGCTCTTCCTGCTATACATCAATGACCTACCATCTGTCATAAAATTCTCAAGTATATTCCAGTTTGCTGATGATACCAAACTATCTAAAAGTATTGCTGTTTCTTCTGACCAACTGTGCTTACAAGAAGATCTCAACCATTTATTCACCTGGAGTGTTAACAATGATTTTAGATTCAGTGTACCCAAATGCATCCACCTGAGTTTCAACAGTAAATTCACTACCACATATTCTATTGATGGCTGCCCACTCCCACAGCTTCTTTCTCATCGTGACTTAGGTTTGAAGCTTTCATCAGATATGTCCTGGTTCAAGCACTATCAAATCATAACTGCTAAAGCCTATAAATATTTAGGACTGCTGAGGCGTGTCTTCCATAGCTGCCATTCTATCAGAACCAGAAAACTTCTTTATTTAACTCTAGTGAGATCTCAGTTAACTTATTGCTCACAATTGTGGAATCCTTATATGATCAAAGATACCACTATTCTTGAAAAAGTACAAAGACAAGCCACCAAGTTCATTCTAGCTGATTATGTCAGTGACTATAAAACACGCTTACTCCGGTTAGGTATCTTACCTCTAATGTATATGCTCGATCTCTATGATATTATGTTCCTTGTCAAAGCTTTACAACAGCCATCTTCTCAATTTAACATATACAACTACATATCATTTAGCTCTTCTAACACCAGGTCTTCGTCTACTAACAAACTAAATCATGTCCGCTCTAATAGTAACTATGCCAGAAACTTTTACTTTAATAGAACTCCCAGGATATGGAACCAATTACCTTGCATTGACATCAACCAGTCCCTACCAGTCATCAAAGCTACTATTCAGAACTATTTATGGCAACACTTCACCACAAATTTCTCTCCTGACAATCCCTGCACCTATCATTAATGCTGTAGATGCAGCAAGTGCTATGATTCTGGACTGACAATTAACTTTACTACATAAGTTTAATTAACTCCCGGCTGCCAGCACAGGTTGCTGGCAGACCATCAATGCAACTTTTTCTTCATCTATACCCACCTACACATGTATAATTGTAATTGTATGTTGCATTGTAAAGCATTAATAATAATAATAATAATACAGTTGTCAGAACCAGATTCAACTCTGCGACAAGTGCACAGATCAGTGTAAGGACCCAGAACTGGCAAAACTGATTGGTTTCCTTACTGACAAGACACTACCATCTGATCCTCGTGATGCCAATGTTGTGGTTGGTTTAGCCAAGAAGGGATACTATGTGGTAGATGGTATTCTTTATCACGAAAGTCCTGAAGTGTGTGATCACAGATGTGTAGTGGTACCAATTCATTTAAGACAGAAGTTACTGGATGAACATCATGATCTGCCATTCGCAGGACATTTTGCTGCGAAGAAGATGGTACAACGAATCAAGCAGTATTATTACTGGAGTGGACTACGAAGTGATGTGTACAAGAAGTGCTCCTCTTGTGTAACTTGTGCATCAGTAAGAGGACAGGGCAACAGAGGGAAACCACCCCTTGTGAGTATACCAGTTGGAGGCCCATTTGACATGATTGGAATGGACTTTGTTGAGTTAGATGTCAGTAAGAGTGGCAACAGGTATGCCCTTGTGTTTCAAGATTATTTAAGTAAGTGGCCCGAAGTGTATGCGTTATCCAACAGGCGGGCAGAGACTGTAGCTAACTGCTTACAGGACTTGGTGTGGAGACATGGAGTACCCAATAAGATCATACATGACAGAGCGGCCGAGTTCTTGTCTGATGTTCTACAGGAGACTGCTGAACTTCTAGGTGTGAGGCAGCTACCCACATCAGGGGGCCATCCCCAAACTGATGGTCTCGTAGAACGCTTCAATCGGACCTTGAAACAGATGCTGTCAAAGGTAGTCAATAAGGGAGGTCATGACTGGGACAACGTTGAAACCGGGTCACTACTGCTGACCCGGATGACCGACTGACCCCGATAGCAATCCGGGTCAGACCCGGATGTGACCCGGATTAATTAAAGCCGAGACGTGTTTCCGCTAGTCTCGGGTGAGCGAACGAGTCTACATTTTGAGCATTCGATTCGTGTTGAGTAAATATTGCAACTTCAGCCTAGCTGTAGGTTGAAGACCAAAAAAAAAAAGGTCTTCACCTACTGACAATAGCTACCCCTCACCATAGATACCCTCAGTTTCGTGCTACATACTGCACTTACTAACAAATAGGCGTGGCCGAGCATATGTTGGTAATGTGATAAGTGGGCGTGGCTCACGAAAGAGCTACGCGATAGCGTTTATAAGTTCCACGTCGTCAAACGAACAATATCGTTTCTCACGTGATCCAATCCGGGTCAGACCCGGATAAATTGTAAACCGGGTCAGTCCCGGATGACCCGGAGAAAATGTGACCCGGATGACCGGGATGACCCGACCCGGTTTCAACGCTGGACTGGGATCAATTGTTAGGTCCAGTGTTGTTAGCGTACAGAGCAACACCACATGCATCATCAGGCATGTCACCATTTTATTTACTGTATGGTAGGGACCCCCAGTTACCAAGTCAGTTAGAGTTTCAAGTGCCAGTTACAAGGTATCCTGTTGTGGAGACAGAGTATGGCAAAGAGCTAGCCATGGAGTTGAAACAAGCTCGTAGTGTGGCCAAGCAGAATATTAGTAAGAAACAGAAAGAACAGAAGAAATATTATGACCGAAGAAGCAAAGAAGTAGAGTTGCAGGTCGGAGATTTAGTTATGTTGAAGACAGAACCTAGGTTCAAGTTAGATCGTTTGTTTAAGGGACCATTTGTGGTGAAGTCCCTAACTTCAACGAATGCAGTGATCCAGTTGAAAGATGACAACACTGCAGAACTATTGAATGTGTCCAGGCAGCGACTATCCCGTTGTGAGCAAGCAATGGCAACTGCTACCCCATGGGTAGGGCACTCTGGTAAGCTGAGAAAGAGACGTCGAGTTCCGTTAATAGGCGAGACAAGCAAGCAGCCACTGATAACCAATCCGTAGAGGATCAATCTGAAGAGAGGGCTAGCTCCAGACAATGTTACCGTCACCAGACATGGACGTTTAGTAAAGAAGCCAGCAAGATTTCACATAATGAATAGCCCAGGGACTATTCACAAGAAGGAGGGGAAAGTTGTGAGGTCACGCGAGACTCAACGAGAGATTACGGAGTCCAGGGAACGTGCAGAGAGAGTTGTTGGCGCCAAGACACCTCATGGACAGTGACTCGACTAGTCAGACTTAACTGTATTATATTGTGATTGCTGTATGATTTTACAGTCTTAATAAATTATCTAATCCAGTCTTACATAGCTCTACCAGACTGGATGAATTTGTTGGAGTACAGTTGTGGCACGTGCGATGATGCTCGACGAATGAATCATTGATAAAAGATTAGCAATCAATACTGAAGTAGTTACGTAGCTAGTTGTGTGAGCTGTAATAATACAACACCGTATGTTGGCTAGCCCACCATTGGGTCATTAGCCCTTTTTGCAATCATGAATGATTTTGAGCGTTTCGTGGGGGCATGCCTGCCCCTCCATCACCTTCTGGCTAGCTACGCCCCTGAGTTGGATCAACGATATAACCAAATCCTTTCAAATTTTATACATGGAGGTTATTATGGGGTGCCATTTGTCTCAAAACCCCAAAAATTGAGATCTAAGCTAAATATCGTCGATATTTACTAAACATCGACGACATTTAGCTAAACATCGACGACATTTGCTAAACATCGACGACTTTTGCTAAACATCGATGATATTTACTAAACATCGATGACATTTACTAAACATCGACGATATTTACTAAACATCGACGACATTTACTAAACATTGATGACATTTGCTAAACATCGACGATATTTAACAATTCATCTGTTTTTGCGTTTTAATTTTCTGCGAATCCTGCAGTATAATAATATTATGGGCGCTTATACTTGTAAATACTAATTGCTGATTAGCTGCTTGTGACTGTAGATGAACCATCTGTGGTGCTATGCGTGACTCATTAGGCTTGTTTTCATTCGGATGAGTCCACGACCTTTAATGGAAATAATTGCTGCGCGTTTATTAAGATCAATGTTGCTGTCATCGGCGACGAGAGGAACTGATCTCATCTGTGACTAAGGATGTGAGGTATGGAGTTACCTTTTCAGTTGTAAATGTAACAACTTGTAAACTGCACGTATTTCACTTTTCATCACTGGGTGCCAATACGCTCGGTGACAGCATTATTGAATATAGCATTATTGAATATAATGCTGTCCGCTGTCACTGGGAGTATAATTCGGCTGATTATAATTATTTAGTTGCATGAATCAAGTAGTGTTTTATTTAGTTGTTTATTAATACTTTACAGGACTGTAATGCACCTATCAATGTAATTCCCGACTACCACTGATACGGGCTGAGGGTAGGGGATGGTGGGGGAATTGATCGCTAAATTTCTCCGACATAGTGGGGATCTATCTTCACTAAAAAAATTCACTCAGACAGCAAAGGTGTGTGCTTTCAGTTTAATTAGGAAGGAGTGTCTCGGCTGCTAGCTACTACGTTCGTACTAGAATCCACTTGAACTAACTCATCACTAGACCAACACCATACAACCGTACAAATCCCCTCCTAGCCCTGGTATTCTCGGGGGTTACAAGTTGAGACTTGGTCGTGGTTTGCATTGCCAGTACGTCCCTAGTAGGTGGGGAATTGTAATTTTCAGTGATGCAAATCCCCACCTCAGCCCATATTAGTGGTAGTTGGGGATTACATTGATAGGTGCATAACAGATCAATACACAAAATTAAACTAATAAAATAGCTTGTTGTAGTAATATTCATATGAATCTCAGCAGGCCACAATTTGAGTGCTCTTGTCAGACTGGTACTTTTTATTTAGTCTAATTTCCCAACCAAACGATATAATATGGACTTGCCTGCAAAGATGAAATTCTAAGATCATTTCAATATGTCAACTAGCTACACACAAGGGTAGTTCTAGAAATTTGCTGCCTGGTCTCCCAACTCAAAGGTAGAGCAACTTGTTAAGCTTGATTGTCAGTTTTGCATTATTGGTTGCATGCTTTTAATTCACTATCAAGGAATTTTAATATTGGTAACTTAGATCAAGATACTCTAGTAGAGCAGTCAATATTAAATTACTCTGATAGAATCATCAACATTATAGAGAGGCAACAGAGATAATTGAAGAATTTTATTTACTATAGAGTCATCGTATAATTTATTTTATAGCAGGTACAATGGAACCTCTCTTATCCAGGTAGTCTGGTATACTGTCCTTATCTCAGAAATATCCGTAACTAGCTAATAATAAAGCTAACTGTTCTGCAATGTTACTATTGCTACTATACATTTTAGTGGGTAGAAGGGGAAGTCACTACAGAGCATTCGTGGTCACTCCCCTGGGTTGTAAATTTTTTATCACCTAGCAACCAAGTGGTAGTTAGAATCAACAAGCCATCTAACATGTAAACATCTTATTTTCAATAGACTACAGGCCACATGCATGTGACTAATTTGGACTGTCTGGGCCTGGATAAAAGAGGTCCAGATAAGGGAGATTTCAAGGTTATTTCACAGGTCCCTTAGTCCTGTAGAGCAATGTGTGAGTCAGAGGCTGTACAGTTGAATTACAAAGCGCAAAATGATTCCAGTTTGTGTCAATGAATGCCTATCTACTGTATCAGTGTGAAAAATTTAAAGCGAATGAGAACGTTTGTAGCTATATACAGTAGTTTGAGGCAGGCAAGTTGTAGTAGCAACTAGTGATGTGCGATATGTGATATATATCGAAATATCGTGATAATTTTTTTATATCGTGATACGATATAGAATCTTTATATCGCGATATAAGCTGAAGTATAGATTTTAGTTATAATTAGAGAAAACTGTACCCAAGATGTCATTGTACACTGTAATATTTTTTGATAAAAGAACTTGTAATGTTGTATGCTAGTGATGTACCATGTTGTATTGTACTTCTAGTACATTAGTACTACAAGTGTCATCGGTGTAAGTACATGTACACAAGCTGAGTGATGAGTTTGTATATCGTGATATATATTGTATCGTGATAATTGTGTGTAATAATCGTGATATGAAAATATCCTATATCGCACACCACTAGTAGCAACACTGGTAAGTCAGTTGTACCTCGCTCTCACAGAGGCTCCAACTCTCATGCCTTAGGTGTGATTCTCATAATTTGGCCTTCAATCATGCCCAACATTCTCATGCCTAAAATTGATGCTCACTCCCAGAATTTTCTATTGCTGACTATGCTTCACTGAAGGCTCCCTGAGGCTAAAAAAGGTTGCGGCATGTGCAAGGATTTCAGCAGTCACGTGGTGATCTCTCGTTAAAACTTTAGTTTGGTGGTCAGAGTTCTCAATGGCGGTTGACTGGTTCCTCAACTGAGGAGAGTTGTATAAGGACAGCAAACAGTGTACTGGAACTTTGAAAGGTCACTGGGAATCCAGGCGGTTGGTTGCTACAAGATAGCTACAACCTGTGTGGACATGGTTAGAAGCTAGATAGTTGAGCTGGCAAGACATCTTGTAGAAGTGTGTACTCCAGCTGATCACATGAGCGTCATGTTTGTAATAGAAATTGTAATGAATTTCCACAGTTGTAATGTACAGTAGCACACAAACACATACACACACACACCAGCTATTAATATTTTACACTTTTAGCTAGTAATACACAGCTTCTCAATGATGTAACTATGTGCAAACACTTTCAAATATAACTAGTACAAGGAGGCCATGCTATTATGTCATGAAATCCTGAAGTACTGGTTATAATTTAACTTTGTTGAATTGCATGTTTGGACTACATCTCCACTGTTCACCTTTATGAAAAATTTCACTCCCAAGAAAGATCCAAGGTTGGAGCCTCTGCTCTCACTCAGCTATCATGTTATTCTGCTGCACGATACTGCAAAAGATGTAGCTCTACATTTCTGGGGCATATTGATACTGTGTGTTAAATTTTATTTGGGCCTGTGGAAGCATTTTTGGCATGTTTTTCCCAGTAATGAAGATACAAGCCTTCATATAGCTAAAGAAAGTAATAATGGCCCAATAAAACATCTTCACAAACATTAACTTTAAAAATAAGACCTATTTTCATTCTGTAGTTACTTGTGTTGAAATTATAAGAATCCAGCTTCAGTAATTTGTGAGTCTGGCTGAGGAGTATTTTGGGAAATCATCACTATTGTGGACCACAGTACCACACTCCCAAGAACAGATGTTGTTTTGCAGTGTTGTATTTCTACAACAACATAGTTGTTGAAACTCTACAACACATTTTGTAATTTGTGGAGGTTTTTACTCCCATACATTAAAAATATACACCTTAACCTTAACTGGTATACGGAAAATAGCTGTGTGTGGTTATACTAAGAACAGCTATGTATAATTTCAGTCTTGGAATATGGTGGTGGACCTGGACCATGTTGTCCAAGTGGACCAACTAGCTATGCAAATACAAATTGCTTAGCTTTTACAACAAAAATTAATGTGACCTTAGTCATCTATCATTTGCACATTTACAAGGTTTTATATAGGGGGTAGTGCATCATAACCTGAGATTATGTCTAATCATTTTTGGGTACCTGAGAAAGCACCAGAAGCAGTTTGTCAAACATTTCCTGGAGAAGAATACCCACACAGATCTGCAGAGGAGGTATGACACTCTTTAAGTGTCTTCAATAAGAATTTGTGTTAATTGTATAATTATTTTTGATTTTTAAACTACTGCTGCTTAGCCTAGGTTTACTGGATTGTGGAGACCTTGAATACAATTGCTTTCTTTACCTTTTCAAACATACTTTCTTTAAACAGGTTGGTAGGATCAGGAATCCTATAGACCTTCTTCAACACTTGTATTGTAAAGTTTTAATAAATAAAATTGACAGTACTGATCTCTTCCATTGTTGCCATTTCATGCAGTAAGCTCTTTATCACTTGATGACGTCTCCAATTTCCTGGGGTTCAGCGAGGTCAACCAGTTTTTATTGAAACCCTTCTAAAGTAGCTTTACATGGACCTTATCCACAATGACGTCACGAGCAACAAGATGGCCGCGTTATTTGGGGTACTAATGTACAGGTGCCTATGGAGAAATTGTTTTGATCCATCATATTTCACTCGTGAAGCAAGATACCGAGGAGTAACCAACAGGTATGGATATAAAGTAACAAAAACTATTGCAAACAAGCGTTATCTCGAAAATTTTCCGGCATGCGATGCAAATCATTTGTTGTCCTGTCTTGTAACTGTACCTGTTGCTTAGAGCTCGATATCTTCTTCCCTGGCTGAAATATGATCGATCAAAAGAATTTCTCCATAGGTGCCTGTACATTAGTACCCCAAATAACGCAGCCATCTTGTACTCGTGACGTCATTGTGGATAAAGTCCATTACTCTGTACAAATCCTATGAGCTCACATGAGTGTGTTGTACATCTTCTGGTTCACTTATATGTCGATGAAACTATGAAATTTTTATAAACAGTTCATATTTAATTAATACTTGGAAAGTTCTGCTTCTACCTTTTGCTACCCTGTCAGTACTCAGCAGCAGGCTGCTACAATTTTCAAAGTCAATGGCAATAAATCATCACAGTTTTTTTTCCAGTTTTAAGAGTCAACAATTTGTAAACACTTCAGAACATGAGACATATTGTGTGTAAATCAACAGCTGTAATTTCAAACAGCTATTAATAGTGTATTTTTTTACATCTGTACAGCAAACTGAAAAACACACATGTGCATTGTGTGATGTCACTAAAGTCTAGCCTCGCTATATTATGTTTTTTTGTTTTCTTTCCTTTTTAGTTGTCTCCTGGTATACACTCACAAACTTGATGTGGACATTCTGACAAATCACAAAAGAAACCCAAAACAGTACGTTTCTGAGCTCTGACTGTGGATCATCGATAGCGAGTTGATGAGCAACTGCATACTAGGTAGACCTACATACGAAGCAAATACAGTGGAGTAGAATCCTACACTGACACTGCACCATTTAGTAATATGCTTAATTCTTAATTTGTTCCACTACTTGAGAAACTTTGGCAATGGTGAAATTGATTGTCACCAAAGATCTGCTGTAGTGATTTCAATGGTTGCATACTTCATACTATTTAATTAATTAAAGGTTAAACATGTTAATGTTTAATATCAGTACAAAATACATAAGTACTGTACACATGTGTAACTCAGTAGCTGCCAAGCACAGATAAGATGTGCTTTATTACAAAAGGCCATCTAAGAATAGATGTAGGGGTGCTCAAACACTTTCTTTTTACTGTGTAGTAACTACAATAGGAAGGTACTGCTATAAGCTACAGGTGCACTTGTATTTTATAAACGCTAATGTCTTTTAAAAATTAATGTGCTTGTGCCAATTATGTTGGCATGATTGTATAATAACAGGCTAGCAAAAGCATCAAGTATTATGCCAGCAAATAATACAAGATTTTAAAGCAATGTGAATGTAAGAAATACGTGCAGCAAAACATGAACACACTATGCATAATGCTGCATTTGATATCAAATGCACAGTACTCTTATTTTTACAGTTTTTGGCTGATTTGATATACTCTAATAGAGCAGTCGCTTACTCTAATACAGCAGTCACAATTCTAATAAAACAGTCAGCTCTCAAACACATTATTTAATTGCATGTGATAAGACATTTAGAATGTAACAATATCCTCTCAACCAATCAGTTTGGTTTCCACCAAAAACATTCTGCTGATCTTCAACTACTATTAACTGTCCATGACTTAGCATCCAGTTTAAATGACAAAGCACAAACTGATTGCATACTGCTGGATTTCAGCAAGGCATTCGACAAGGTTTCCCACAAACTCTTACTGTTAAAGTTAAGGTACTATGGAATTACCAGAGAGACAATTAACTGTATTTGGTCTTTTTTAGCCAACCGTAAATAGTAAGTTTTTTGTGATGGTTCTATTTCAGAAGCTGTCAAGGTTACCAGTGGAGTACCTCAGTGCTCTGTATTGGGCCCCTTACTGTTCTTGTTTTTATAAATGACTTTCCCAGCTGTATTAAATCTACTTGTCACCTAATTTGCAGATGACTGTCTGTTGTAACGTATTAAGACATGTACAGATAGGTATCTTTGGAATAAGAAGGCCAATAGCTAGCTAGCATTCACAGTACATTAGTCATCTTGCATACCGTACGCAAGGAAATTTTGACATAGAAAAATTTAACAAAATTGACGAATCAATTAAATTCATCAAACTTAAGTTCGTCAAATGTCTTTAAAAATACAGGTTTTGTCTATAATTTTTTGATTTCGACAACATTTTATTCATCAAATCTGCTGAAATGTGAATTCGTCAAATTTTTCTTGCATCAAAATTTCCTTGCGTATGGTACAGCAGTGTAGGTAAAGTACACGAAGTGATGCATACACATTTTTAAGTTTTCATATAGAAGTGTAAAAACAAAATACAAGAATGGGGTATGGTATCAATGAGACAGCAACTCATTTACAGCCATATACATATAGTACATTTTTGAGCTAGGTTTTGAATATATGTTAGGTGGTTATTCACTTGGGTCAGTCAAGCCCATGAAACAACTAATTTAAATTGCCATGTAATAACACTACATGTAAATGGGCAGTGTCAAGACCAGTATAAACCAAGATTTGAACTGTACTAGATCGCTTCTTCTCCCTACCGAATTGGTCTGGCCACACAAGGCAACCCAACATACACCACGCATGCACAAATTAAAGTATGTAGCTGTCATTGTGCACAAATCCTGTATGCTATAGAGTCTCTAGACCCTCGTTCACGTGAGAGTCTGTCTCTGCCAGACTGAGTTCTGTCACTGGAACATTGAAAAGCAAAAAACGTGCAGTGTACATGCTGTCACATTTACAGCTTTAGAGGCTAACCCCATACCTCTTATCCTCACAGATGAGTTCCTTCCTCTCAGTGCAACTCGTCGCCAACACAGCAACATTAACCTTAACAGATGCGCACCATTAAAGGAGGTCCGAATGCCTAATGAGTCACGTAGTACCACAGATGATTCATCTACAGTCGCAAGCAGCTAATCAGCAATTATTAGTATTGTACGCGCCTATAATGAAAGGATCCGCAGAAAATTAAAACGCGAAAGCAGCTGAGTTGCTGAATATCGTCGATGTTTAGTAAATGTCAGCAAATGTCGTCGATGTTTAGTAAATGTCGTGATATTTAGCTAAATGTCGTCGATGTTTAGTAAATGTCATCGATGTTTAGCAAATGTCGTCGATGTTTAGCAAATGTTGTCGATGTTTAGTAAATGTCGTCGATGTTTAGCAAATGTTGTCGATGTTTAGTAAATGTCGTCGATGTTTAGCAAATGTCGTCAATATTTAGCTAAATGTCGTCGATGTTTAGTAAATATCGACGATATTTGGTTTAGATCTCAATTTTTGGGTTTTTGAGACAAATGGCACCCCATAGGTTATAGTCATAGGTCTTCATAATAGTGCCATAAATGATCGGCTCTCATTGCTCTTCTAGGAAATATCGCATCCGAAAACTCATGGTGGTCGAAAATACATGAGCTGCTCTACTGAGTATGATCGCCGGACTCGCACCAATCATCATAATAAGTGCTATGCTAACAAAACTTGTGATAGAGTAAGCCACCAATGTTCGACCACCATAAGTTCGGACGCGATTTTTCTTTAAACCCGCAAAGAAAATTTCTGCTCTTGCTATGCCTTTGGAGAGGTCTAGGCCATAAACTCTTGCATGCAAAATTTCAGACCTGCGGCTTTCTTTGTTTGGCTGCAGGAGCTGCAAAAGTGACCTGTCCGAATGTTCTCAATTCTCGGACAAAAATATGTATTATCGGTCGAGTGGCACTGCTCGTAATGCTTGAAGCTGATCAAGTCTTTCTGTGTTTGATATGACAAAGCAACTTTTATACTCTCCAAATATATGCAGATATTTAGCTTAGTCCTTATTGGCTGTGAATTACAAAGCTCCAAAGTCACCTCTGTCGAGCAACCTTAAATTCGGCCACATGTGAAGCTCGTACAAATCAAATAGTTACCTATATCGAATTCAAAGCTATTTTTATGAGCATTGACAGTATCAGCTACCGTTCAATAGTAAATAGATACATGCACAATGATCGCACCTTGATTTTTTCCCGAATAGCTACATTGCATCTAGGCTTCTCTGACAGTAGCAGCCTACCTACTGCATCCAGCACACATATACACAATCCAAATCCACTTAAATGGGATTTTTTACTATCCCCAAGTCTTAAAAATGTCAAAAGTTGCTCTTCAAAATGTCCAGGATATTAGCCAGATCAAAATACTCTAATAGAGCAATCACTTATTCTAATGTAACGATCAGCCAATGTATATGTAATCAGTATTTAAGCGCTGTAATCAATGAAATTCACATATTAATAGTCTTATTGAAGTGAATATGTCTCAGTGCGGCCCTCAAACTTTCTGACTGTTCCAATTGTATAATAGGTGACTGTTCTATTAGAGTGTTTCGATCTGGCTGATGTCCTTGATATTTTGAAGACAAACGTTTGGCATTTTTAAGACAGGGGTTAGTCAAAACTCCATTTAAGTGGATTTGGATTGTGTATATGTGTGCTGGGTGCAGTAGCTAGGCTGCTACTGTCAGAGATGCCTAAATGCAATGTTGCTATTCGGGCAAAAATCAAGGTGCGATCATTGTGCATGTATCTATTTACTATTGAACGGTAGCTGATGCTGTCAATGTTCATAAAAATAGCTTTGAATTCGATATAGGTAACTATTAGATTTATACGAGCTTCACATGTGGCCGAATTTAAGATTGCTCGACAGAGGTGACTTTGAAGCTTTGTAATTCATAGCCAATAAGGACTAAGCCAAATATCTGCATATATTTGGAGAGTATAAGAGTTGCTCTTTCATATCAAGTACAGAAAGACTTGATCAGCTTCAAGCATTACGAACAGTGCCACTCGACCGATAATACATATTTTTGTCCGAGAATTGAGAACATTCGGACAGGTCACATTTGCAGCTCCTGCAGCCAGACAAAGAAAGCTGCAGGTCTGAAATTTTGCATGCAAGAGTTTATGGCCTAGACCTCTCCAAAGGCACAGCAAGAGCAGAAATTTTCTTTGCAAGTTTAAAGAAACATCGCGTCCGAACCGATGATGGTCGAACATTGGTGGCTTACTCTAGAACAGCCTGGAAATCATATCCCAGTAAAAGGGTGCAGGATTTGGTTTTTGAAAAAACAAAAAGAAGTGAAACCCACTTAAAAACAACCAAGCTGTGGAAAAGAGTGTGGCCCTCTAAAGCCCTGGTGAAAAAGTTGTGAAATCAAAGGTGGCGGCCAAGAAATGGCTGCAATGATGTTAATGCTTAAAAAATTAATAATGGCTGTGTGCACTGTTAAAATTTATTAGCATTAACATCACTGCAGCCATTTCTTGGCCGCCACCTTTGATTTCACAACTTTTTTCACCCAGGCTTTTGAGGGCCGCACTCTTTTTTACAGCTTCGCTGTTTTTGAGTGTATATTATTATTATTATTATTATTAGTACTTTACAGTGACCAGCACTGAAGGTCTGACAGCAACATGTGCTATATAATCAGAACTTACTCAAACTTATTTAAATTATTACCAACTCAAGTTATAATACTGTATAAGTTGGTTTTTTAGTTGAACATTTCAATTTTTACCTATGTATATTTTAATTCTGGTGCTGGAGACACCATGAAACCAAAATATTTCAGACTCCCTGTATTCACAGGTTATAGCCTTCTCACAGGTCCCTAGTGGGATAGCATTTAATAAATGGCAATAGCTTTTGGGTTGCACAGCCTTCAGAACTCAAGGATTCCACATTCTAATCAACCCTTACAGTATCACTGGTTGGACAAAAGGAATGGCTACAAATGTACTCACCACAAACACAGTTGGCAGAGCAAAAAGACATTAGAAAAACAAGACACTGAATAAAAAGCCAATGGTCACACAACAGACGACAAAAGAAAATGCCTATTATATGTGATGCAAAGATTATAGCGCTGTAGTGACTGACATAATAATGAACTTATAAGATTTTTGTAAGTATGTGTGCATGTACATATGTGTAGTACTTATAGATACAAACAAACAGACTAACAGTTTACATTACGGATGAACAATCGTGATGAAGTAGTATCTATTGACAGACTGAAACCAACTTACATTACTCAACCATCTCAACTGATTCTACAAATTTACCTGCTTCATAAACAACATCACCCTCTACAACACCATGAACCACAAGATCTGGATGCCATATCCGGCTGTTGGTCAAAACATCTTTATTAATGCTTTCACTGAGGGGGGGATTACTGTATACTGACTGACATCATAATGAATTTATAAGATTTTTCTATGTATGTATGTATGTATGTATGTATCAGTGGCGGATCTAGGATTTTTAAAAGGGGGTTTCTAAAGGGGGAATAAGGCATCTGATGATATTTTTGTAGAAACTTTTAAACCCTGAGATGGGATTTTAGGCTATTTTAGTTAGCAATTACAATAAATTCAATGCTTTAAACAGTAAATACTATAGCTAACTATCGGGAAAATATGGTAACTACATGCAAGCTGTAGTTTTGATTGCTCTATTAGTCTAAGAGTAGTTACTTGACTGCTCTATTAGAGTATCTCGATCGTTTTTAATGCAGTGGGAGGTGAAAATTGAAGTGTTTCTGAGGGTTTAATAGTTATAAATGGTGTTAGTTGAGTGCAACTGCAAAGATGCTACTGAAATACAGTGATATATAGTTGTTTGCTATGACAAATTGTTAGTAAATAATGTTTATGTATTTAGACTGCCACTGAGCCAAATTTAAAAGGGGGTTTTCTGTCAAAACCCCAAAAACTCATCTAGATCCGCCACTGTGTATGTATGTATGTATCTTGTGTTTGGTACTTATAAACACTTATGTTCACCTTATGTATATTTAGTTGGCTTATAGTGTTGTACAGTGTTAATTGTCATAATGTAGAGTAATTTATCAACGTTTATTAATATTCATTCTCACCTTTGTTGCTACTAAATTCTTCAGCACCATGGATAGATAGGTACTGTAGGTATGGGCTATAAATTACTTTGTGGCCGATTTGGGTATTATTTGCGAATCCTTGCCATCCTATTTAGCTACCTGAAAAATGTTTGCCTTCATCATAACCTGCCAGCATCTTGGTCTGTGGCACCAAATCACAGAACCTTCATCGTCTATTCCTCTTCTAAATTATAGTGATAGCTATCCTGCTAACAGCTACTAACCAAGAATACAAATTGTTAAATTGTAAAATTGGGTTTAATGATTCTTGGGACCAGCCAATGGAAACACTTAATATATGGCCATACACCTGTATATGAAATACCTTTATGAAGGTAATAATTATATGCTGTAACTGTTGTTAATGACTATGTCCTACTGCTCTGCCATTGATAAGCACCTAACTTTGAAGGTGCTTTTCATAGACTAACACCAGCACTTTTGCAATATTACATGATATAACTACAAGATCATAATAATTACGTGGTTTGATGTGTTAGTCTGTTAGACTGTTATTATTATTTGTTAATTGGTACAAGGAAAGACAAAGTCTTCTAAATACATCTAAATAAAATCAAACCGGCGATCATACAAAAATATATCTAATTTAGTCTTAAAGATCAGTACGTTAGGTGCAGATACAATTTTGTGGGGTAAGGTGTTCCAATCATTGATGATTCTCTGTGAAAAACTATGACCTCTAAAAGCAGCGTTGAAACAATTTTTGTAAAGTCTGAGTCCATTTGATCAGGTGGGGTTGGTATTTTAAGTTTAAAAAGTATTTTTTGTCCACAGATACTAAATTGTTCAGGATTTTGTAAGTCATAATCAGATCCATTCTGGTTTGATGGTAAAGTAAGCTGGGTAGATTAAGTTCTTGGAGTCTTTCAGAATATGTCAAATTATAGAAGGAGGGTATACGTTTTGTGGCTCTCCTTTGAACTGCTTCTAATTTACGAATGTTTTTCATAAGATGAAGGTTCCAGACAGTTAATGCATAGTCCAAAATTGGGCGAACAAGAGTAACATATAATAATTTTATTGTGTTGGCATCCCTGGAGGCAAAGGTACGTTTAATAATTCCCAATACCCTGTTAGCTTTCATTACAATTTGATTAACATGACATGTAAACTTCAAATCTTTATCAAATAGTACACTCCCAGATCTTTTTCTTCCACAACCATGGAGATCATATTTGCTTCATTTTTGGAGGAGAAATAATACCCTGTGTTTGATGAAGAATGTCCAGTTGTGCTGTAGTGACATTTAGGAAGGCTAAGAAAGGATAGCCAGGTGTCACACCATTGTAAAGCAGAGTTGTTGTCTTTTTGCAGGATGGAAGAATCCTCAGATGAGCATATAGGGCGATAAAGTTTTGTGTCATCAGCAAAGATACCCAAATAGCTCTGTATACAGTCAGGTAGGACGTTGAAATATATAATAAATAAGATGGGACCGAGCACACTACCTTGTGGGACCCACTAGTGACAGTAGACCACTTGGGGAGTGCTCCATGAACAACCACCCATTGTTTCCTGTTTGATAAAAAGCTTTAATCCAATGAAGTACCAAGCCATTGACACCATATGCTTCTAACTTACGTAGTCAACAAGCATCTGTGGAGAACCTTATCGAAAGCTTTTTGGAAATCTAGGTACACAACATCAACACTAGTTCCATCATCAATACATCTTGTCCAGTGTTTCATAACAGTTAATAGCTGCGTCTCACAAGATATGCTACAAAATCCATGTTGCTCATTGCAAAAAAAGTCATTTGCTTGGAAGTAAGACATTATCCTATTTTTAATAGTTGATTCAAGCATTCTGCAAAATATTGAGGTGAAGCTGATTGGGCGATAATTGCTAGGAAGATTTGTATCACCTTTCTTATGAATGGCAGTGACTGTTGCTAGTTTCCAACAAAAAAGTAAAGAGGACTCCTGTAATGATTTATCAAATAGGAAATAAAGGGGTAAAATAAGTCCATCTTTGATTTCTTTCAGCAAACGTGGGTGGCAGTTGTCTGGGCCACAAGAATTATTTGGCTTAAGCTGGTTTAGTTCAGTATATAATTGCATGTGATGGTAATATTGCCTAAGTGGTGGCCCTTAGATTTATCTGGTAAGGATGGCAGATCTGCTTCTGGCTCAATAGTAAATACACTAGAGAAAAATCATTTAAACATTGAGCTGTTTCACAATCAGAACAGGTGAGTGATCCATCCTCTTTCCTTAAGGACATGATATCACAACGCACTTTTGCATTCTCTCTAACATGTTTCCAGAACACAGATGGATTTTGTTTGACACTATCAACAAATTTAAGTTCAAAATTGGATTTTTCCCTTTTAACAGTAGCAGTGGCAATGTTTCTCTTTGTGGTGTAAGAAAGATAATCAACATGCTGGTGAATGGCTTTATTGGTGTTCCATGCTTTATGTTTCTGTTTAATTGCTTTAAGAGTAGAAGGATTTAGCCACTCAGGTTTAAAATTAGATTCAAACATTTGAGTAGGAACATATTTGTCGATACGAAATAGCAGTTTAGAGTAGAAAAGTAGCCACGTTTTCTCAATATTTAGTCCTTCCAAGAGTACTTCCCAGTCGGTGTTCAATAAATCTCTAGTCATTGATACATAATCTCCACGGTCATATAGATATTTAGATACACTATGGCATTCCACTGTGCAATAACACAAAAAAACCTCTATAACAATATGATCTCACTTTTTCCAAGTGGCGATAAAGAGGTCATACTAGACACTGTATTTCCATCATTCTATAGTTAATATAAGATCTGGGAGTGGCACTTGATCTGGCACTTGGTTGCTTCTAAATCTAGTGGCAAATGTGACATGTTGGATAAGATATAGGTGACTGGATTTATAAAAAGGGGTCTTCCACACACATCCAATTCTATGAACTTGGAAGATAATAACTTTATGTTCAAGAACAATACAAACCTGAACTTTTTCCATCCAGTGCCCTATGTTGGTACTCACTACTGTCCAAATTTCAAGGCAATAACCTTTTCCAATCTGAAGTTATGAATTACCAAAGGTCATAATTTAGATGTGTGTGGAAGACCCCTTTTTGAAAATCTGGTCGATCATCTAATAGGCTTATAAAGGCCTCATTGTAAGTATTAGCAGGTGTGACAGTCAGAGATGTCCAGTTTATGTAGGGCGCATTAAAATCACAGACAACAAGTAGATGAAACACACCAATATCAACAGCATGTGTTAACAAAGAGCACAAGAGGTCAAAGTTCAGTGAGTCATTGTTAGGGGAATGATAAATTATACTCAAGAGTGTTGAAACCATCAATTGTGACTGTCTCTGGGAAAACCGGTCTTATCGCCCATTTAAAAGTATCGAGAAACGTCGGTTTTAAATATTCTGTGTGTTGTAGCTGGCCAATGGTGGTAGCTACTCGTACCAAATTTTCACACGTTTCACAACAATTTCTTACCTTCCTGATCATCCACTGAAGAAGTAGTCAACAGCTAAGTTTCCCGCCATTTTAGATAGTTTTTAAACCGAGGTTGTCTGTATCAAGGAGGGAAAGATGGTGTTCAAAAATTGAAAAGAGACGTGCTAGGATGAATTGGGCCAAGTTATAGGCCATTCAGGGCTCAGAACTGGCTAAAATCAAAGCAAATTTACAGCACAGGTCATTGTCCAACACCACAGAGCTGTACAGCCACACACAGCCATCTCCTGGTCGGCCAGGGCTCCATCAAGACCCCAGACCACTCGTACGGCTCGCCACTGTGCTCTAGAAAAGCAGCCAGCAAAAGCAGACCACTTTACTCTGGTCGACTGTGGCAGTGAAACTTGATAGTGCATTCATTAAGCTTTGTGTTTGTGTGAAAAAATCAAACTTCCTGTCTTGGGCGATAAGAACGGTTTTCGTAGATCCAGTCACAATAGACGATATGCACACTTTATTACTCGAACGAAAAATGATCAATTAAGCGTAGACGGCGCAAAACTCAACGGTACCTTAAAAGCGGAAATCCCATACAAAAGTATGGGAAGCAAATGCGGCTCGAACAATAACTCACCACTCGAGCTAAGGACAGGCCATCTCGCCTGCCATACACTTCTTTCCGTGCAAAAGAAGTGTATGGCAAGCGAGATTGCCTGTCCTTAGCTCGAGTGGTGAGTTATTGCTCGAGCCGCATTTGCTTCCCATACTTTTGTATGGGACTTCCGCTTTTAAGGTACCGTTGAGTTTTGCGCCGTCTACGCTTAATTGATCATTTTTCGTTCGAGTAATAAAGTGTGCATATCGTCTATTTATGTTGTTTGGTTCAGAGAAACTGTTTTAGCTGGTAGCATTACTAATTTAGACATTCATAATGTTACAAGGGTAATGTTCCAACTATCATTCCTGAATATATAAGTTTTATTAGTGGTTACCATTCCTGTGTGTTATGAATTGCACAAAATTTAATGCTGATGGTAAAGCCAGTCCCTTAAAGAATAGGTAGACTTTGTGTACAAGTGAATTATTACACTACCATTCTGATATAGCTACTGTATCTCCATAACATTAATATTTTATTTCATAGAGCTAGTTATTGTAGCTGATAACCACTCACATAGTGTATTATACAGACCAATATAGACCACAATACCTACTGTAGTTGATAAATACATATGTAGCTCTCTGCTTGACATAGTAGCTAACCTATAGCTTCCATAAATGGTAGTATCTCAATCATGGTATATGAAAACAAATTTGTTATGGTCTTAATATTCTATTGTCCAACTTCACTTGTCCTATAGGTTTATTGTCAGACTGGTGAGATCATGAATCCTATTAAGTAGTTCCAAGAACATCCTGTAACAGTATGAATGTATCTAGACTAACAGCTGGAACCAACCTTAGTGACCAATTGGAATATTCACAGTGTGCTGGGCAGCTATACTGGTAAATTACCACTGCCACTCCTGGCATTTCCTCTACTACTGATATGAATTACATAAAAATAACCAGCAAAAACAATCCCTAAGAGGTAATTACTAGTACCCATCCATCTATAGGTTATCCAAGTAGAGCTAGATTCTTTAGTTTTTCACCTTAGACTGTTGCTCAGTTTTATACAGATTTTGCCAACAGTATTCTAACTTATCAATCATAAGAGGTTGCTAGCAGAACTAGCTATATTCTGTATAGACTGTGTGCTGATATGACATTTCAAAAAATTATAACGGTAAACATCATTTTGTTATGAACTAGCATTATATTAATATTGGCATTTATAATGGAAGAAATGATGAAGCACAGTGCATGAGTAGCATGGTGCAACAGAGTGTGATGTAACAGAGTGCATAATATTCATAATACATCATCACATGTATGTACAGTATAGTGTATCTGCATGCATACCGTCAGTGTTTATAATACACACATTATATATGTTACACAAAGCTGTGGTCCATGGAGTGGCTGTGTATAACCATTTTATGTGCTGCTTCCTTCATCGTTTTGTGGAGACATAAGTTTTGGCCAGGGAATCCATTGCAACATAATGGATGCCAAGAAGGATGCCATTAGGCTGCAGTAGAATGCAAATGTCATAACAGTTTGATGGAAATGTAGTGCATACTCTTCAGTCATTGTGCAGTAATTATCATCAGCAAAACACATGAATGCATATGTGTCAAATATTTGAATAGTTAAAAGAGGAATCACTGCTAATTGAGCTATCAGTTGAAATAGAAATAAAGCCAAATGAAGGAAAGCTTGAAAGACATAACTGCAACATTTATCGCAATTATTAGGCAGTGCATTTTCACGAGCAGTCTTCTTTTTATCTGGATTTTGTGGACTACTTCCATCAGGGGTATCCTTGGGAATTAATTCTTTACGTATAAAGTCATCTATAGTCTTTCGTGTAATGGTCTCATCTTCTTTTGCAGTACCTATAACATATAATTCATAATATTTTGTCCACAGATAGTTTTCATATCGGTAAATTTTGTCATTTTGAAACAATGCTTTTCGAAGTTTTGTGAATGATCTTGCCAGCAGACTGCTATTTTCCTTATTACAGATAATACAATTCATTGATTCACAATTGCACTCCTCTTTTTTTTTATGACAGGAACGATCAAACCAGTATTTGCAGTGAAACATATTCATCGAAAACCACTTTGAATTACAGCAATAGAAATCTCTTGATTCAGTCTTAGTTATCTGCATGCAGCAAAATGAACAGCAGCAACAAGATATTTCATCTAATTTAATATTTTGATTTTGCTTAGTATAATAACAGCACTCTGATCCAAGACATGATAAAAAACAACATGGCAACTTTTCTTCCTCATTCTTATTAGTTTTTATACAAAAGTAAGTTTTGAGCTCAGGAATTGCAAGAATAAAGTGAATACATGCCCACAAAAACCAGCAGATCACTGACCACGATATGTAGAAATGTCTGTGGCTAGTAGGACAACTGCAGTTCAAACTAATAGTATCTTCATCTCTGTTGTCAAAATGAGCATTGGAATTGATGTATACAATATAAAATATTCCGAGCACAATCAAACCAAGGAGCAACCTTTTTTCATCAAGTGCACCTGAAAGAACTTTTTTCCATTCTGCTCCAGTTTTCCATGCATTTCTTGCAGCATTTGCTGCACCCGTGAAGCTGCCAGGTTGATTATCTGTTTGAGAAGGTTGTTGACCGCTGTTACCTTGGTTAACAGGATCCATCAATGTATCACCATTTTCAGTTGCCATGATAAAGTTGGTCACAGCATGTACTATGTAGTTGAAGACTGACAAAGCAGAAACTGAAGAATCAATGAATCAGTATGTGGTTTATACAGCATAAATACATACAAGTGTAGCTACACATGCATGTGTGCAAGGCATGCATGCATGCAGTGCAGTTGTTATATAAAACATGTACCAGTCAGAACTAAGGTTTTAGCTGTCAGTCTTTGCTTTGCCTGGTTAGTCAAAATGGTTGAACCGTTGGAAATGCAAAATGATACTGTTGACAAGGCATCTAAATGGACTATCTATTTTCTAATTGATCTTAGAGTGGTGTTTATAATTATCTATGTTTATGTTACAATTGTCAACCTGATATCCACAACTGCAGATAATGAGGCGACATCAGACAAATATGTTAATATTACTTTTAACGTTACCTCGCGACCTGAGCATACCAATGTACTTGTCTCTTTCATTGATGATGCTGTGCTATGGAACTGTAGAAAACTTTCAGCCACAAAAAATTACTATAAAGGACTTTATTTATTGCTGTTTATAGCTTTATCATTATCTCTGATAACCTACTTCATCGTCAAGGTGGCTATTATAGTAGGTGCTAGTCATGAGGAAAACTATTTAAGGAATATTGCAATCATACAATGTCTGCAAGCCTCAAAATTGCCAAAAAATTGCTTGCTGAAAAAAGACACCAAAACAATCTTGGATGGAAGTCATAATATATTAACTGAATGGGAAAGGCATTCACTACGGAGGAAAGTGTCTCTTATTTTTTCAGTTTGTTTTCTGCTAATGTCATTGGGCCTTTCTTTGTTGTTCTATGATCTACATATTCTATCATGCTTATTCGAGCCATCAGAAGACTTCATAGAATATAACAAGGAAATGAGACAAGTTGAACTTCGTTACTCTGATGCTTTAACTGTGAGTCAAAAAACTGTAGGAATCATTTTGTTTCTTTTAGCGGTACTATTTCTAATAAACTGTTACAACGTTTACTACTACACCTTTAAAGCTGTTGATTCATTGAAACAGGATCTTGAAAAAGAGAGTGATCTTGAAGAGAGAAGCAATAACAATTGAACTTCATAATTTCCTTTGCATTCATGCAAGTATGTACTGTACATTTTCTCAAGTGTACCATGCACTGTACTTCATTCTCCTTTAGCTATACTAGATTATTATTGTAAGTGTGTACTTACTTTGCAAATTGTAGTATGCTCCTGATGTTTCCCAATAGTAGACATCTAGCTCAATGGTTATTATTTTGCAAATAAATTTGAAAGTGTAATCTCTACGTAATAAGGTACATAATAAGGTACATAATACAAGCAGATAACCACAGCGATCAAACTCTGTGGTGTATAAAGACATGAAATAATGGTTTCATTGTGATTCAAACAATTATTTCGATTTGCAAACGAAAGGGTAATGAAGCATGACATTCAGCAATGCATGAACTATTGATGATTATAAATGACTCCATACCTAGGAGCAGATCTAACATTTTGCTAAGGGGGAGGGGGGCACACTGGTAGAAGTGACTGCACAGTGTGTGAAGCACACTGTGCAGAATGAACAGCAGATATTTCATCTAATAGATAATTGTACTGATAGATAATTGTTCAGGCATAATTGTTGTTCAATAAAAAGCTAGATTGGAAGATGTTTTTTTTTGCTTTTTTTTCCCCTGGGCTGGATGGACTGCCCTTGCCTACCACCCCCAGCACAAAGAAAGCACGTGCTGGACAACTGAATAAAAAGGACCAGATTGCTGAAAGTTTAAAAGTCCCTGTGCTCATCAATGCAGCCCATCTTAGGAGAGGCATCAGAGGAGCGAAGCGAGATGGACCTACTTCCACGTATGCACATTGTAGCTGACCGAAGTAGAGAAAAAGACAATGTACATCTGATAAAAGCCAGAGTCTGACTGTAACTAGTAGAGCCGCGGCGAGATAGATGGTCAGCCAAACGACGGTTGAAAACTATTGCCTCCCTTCCCATACCTCCAGTGGTCGCAAACACAAGGGGAGTGAAGGAGGCCTGCTCAACCTCTTTGACACGGTCACCATACTCACGTTTCTTCTGTGCCTCGTGACGTCGATACAAAGAGGGGACACTGGTGTTGCAGTAGCTCGGTGCATTAGGATGAAACACCCTTACATCAAAAAAGGCACTTTGCCGCTGCCCCCAGAATCCCCTAGCATGTATGTCTGCCCTAGCCTCATCCTGACGGTTGGCAGTCTTTGGTGCAATGATCTCCCCAGTAAGTGGCTGTAAAGGTGGCTCAAGGGCCACACCATGACATGTCTTGGAAAGCCACTCTACAGTGATGTTTTGCAAAGCATTGTGGCGAACAAATGTGAGGCCTCCATGTCTGCAAATCATAGCATGATCCACAGAAAATGGGACCCCACAAACACAGTGACTGGGTATGTTCAGGAGCTTCCAGCCGTATCTAAGCTGCAAGGCATCCCAAAATTCTTGCTTCATCAGATGGAATTCCTGCTCTGCTAAAGGCAATGCTGTCAGCCAGGCAGAAGCACCCGGTTCACTGTTCAGGTCTAAAACTCTTTGGGATTGTGACGAAAGATTAGATTTGATCGTAGAAGCCCTCCCCCTCAAAGTAGAGCGACGATCCTGATGAATCTGAGCCTTGATAGAACTAAACGTCGGGTAGAGGGGCTAGTAGATTCTGAGCAACAATCAAAGATCTCAGAGAGTGTGTGATTTTGATAGATGCAGTAAACTGAGAATCAGCAATGTCTACAGGATTGACAATACCCAAGCCACCTAGGCGGAAGGGTAGAGAGAGCACATCACGCTCTAAGGCAGAACAAGCACCATGGTCAGTGAGGGCAGGGATCAGCTTCAAACGGATGGCATCCTCTAGAGGCTGAAACAGGGGCCCGACATTGGGGATGGTCCTCATGATGTATACCCACCGGCCTATCATCGTACCTACGAAATACGAAATCCATAGCCCATCACGTACATAACCCATCACGTACATAAACCCCTCGATAAACCCATTTGGACTCCTCTGCTGGGTCAGTGAAACATTGGAAGTCGGGCTGCGGAAAGATGACAATGACCACGATAAATACGCTATGGCCATCACCAGAAGAGAAGGCATAATCGAACAAGACAAGACATCATAAGACTGGTGACGACACATCACTGTATAGTTAGCAGCTGACACGAGTTTAGAACCCCTTTAAGTGCATATCATTAGCACCCCGGCGTTTAAATGAGCCCCGGCGTTTAAATGAGCCCCGGCGTTTAAATGAGCCCCGGCGTTTATTATGACAGTCCCCTAGCTGTACCCGGCGTATATTTGAGCCCCTTGAGTACTTAACAACCAGACTCTATAGTATGCATAATTATTTGTAGTTTAGCCAGCCTATGACACTTGTCTGGTTAAAAACAACAACAACATCACTTTTGGTCAAACCAGCTGGGTCAGTGTTGCTGACCTGGGTGACTTTGGGAGGCTATAAAAGGTGAACACAGCATTTTTTTACTATTAATGTATTTATACACTCTATAACATTTATACAACCCTCACTAGTGTTGGGTGATTAATTGGTTTAATGCCATACCTGTTTCACTGTCCATACAAAAGTCTCAATAGTAGCAGTGAAATTTATCCAGTATTTCACTGGTAGCAGTGAAAAAGTTGTAATTGCAATTTCATTGGCTAGAATTTATGTTAACAATGTAGCGCCAATTAGTGTTGACACATGTTTAGTACATAGTGACAAATTGTGTACATAGAAACACTAATGCACTGCATGTGTATATGCAGCGAGTATGGTATTAACTGGGAATAGCATGGGTAGCAGTGAAATTTGGGATAAATATCACTCTTGTTGTATTGGAAATGGTAAATTTCACTCGGCTTCGCCTCGTGGAATTTATTCCCATTTCCAATACAACACTTGTGGTATTTATCCCAAATTTCACTGCTACCCATGCTATTACTAGTACAAATTGATAATCTAGATGTTTTTCATTAATCTAGATTGTTTGGGATCAGTAATCTCGATATGTGACTGGATTTTGGAAAAACGATCCAAATCGCACATTGGAAGTTCCGAGATAAACGGTTTTAAAGAATTGAAGCCAGCATAACTCTCCAAGGATAGCAAGCACGCGTATGAAAGTTACACAAAAGATGCATCAATCTGTTACCTTTCAAGCCACTTCCAGTACTTGTAGCTGCTTGTACAGTTTCCCGCCAAATAAGATAGAAAATCTGAGCAGTTGGACGAGCGAAGTAGTATCACGAGTGCTCACAAAGGGGTGGAGGCTGGGGGGTGGAGGCTGGGGGGTGGAGGCTGGGGGGTGGAGGCTGGGGGGTGGAGGCTGGGGGGTGGAGGCTGGGGGGTGGAGGCTGGGGGGTGGAGGCTGGGGGGTGGAGGCTGGGGGGTGGAGGCTGGGGGGTGGAGGCTGGGGGGTGGTGGGGAGGGCAAAAGTTAGACCTCAAAATGGAGGCAGACCACGATTGGAGTCCAGACACGAGATTACAGGGCTGTGCTGGCTCCTTAGTGGCTGATATGTAGCAAAATCAACAGAGAACACGTCTGGCCAACATTATAAGGCTGTCCACCAGTAAGCCACTGACTCTTGCCAAGCCAGGTCCTTCACAAGGCCTGAAACCGCCATTTGAGCACTCCACACCACCCAGAAAAGACGTGTGTAAAAACCAGCCTCGTGTAGTTTGAGTAGTGCTGAGGGTCAAAACTTGTAGTACGATGGTGTAGCTATCCACTGGTGGTGTTAGTTTGATTTTGCCTGATGTGCGATTTGGATCGGTTCTGTAAAATCTGGTCACATATTAGTCACAAATCCATTTTACATCTTGTCAATTAGCAAACATTAGTTTTGTTGTAATAAGCAGGTGGAGCATGACAATAGTGCAGATTAGTTTAATCCCACCTAGATTTGGTCTTGTGAAAGTTTCTTTGGTCATAGAAAGGACTTAGCATACTTAGAATTTAAGCTTGTTGGCAAACAAAACAACCATCATGATTGATATGCTGTAGACCTTGTTGAATACCTTGATGCAGAGAGGTAAATTGGATACTTCACTTAACCAGATATCGGGATTTAATCGAAAATTGAGATTATTTTTAAAGCAGTAACTAGATTATCAGAAAGGCAATATCGCCCAACCTCACCTTGTAGAAACTCTGTAATCGCAATGACAGACAACACTCATTTGATTCTCAGGGCAATCTTTAAATAGAATGTACCCTAAACAACTTGAGCTGGATCCTGAAAAACAGCTAAAAATTAAAAGTGGTTTTCTTTTTTCTCAAGTGAGTTAACATTTCAGCTAACCATATGATTAGTGGTGATAGTAAAAGTGTTAACAATAAACATGTGTGGTTTAGCTCCATTGCAAGTTGGGGAAAGGCTATAATGGATACCACACTTTTATAGCTTCCCCATAGAAAATGTATGGTGAAAATTTCGATTAGTCATAAATATTGTGTCAGACATTTGAACAAAAGATTTTTGAAATATTTTTAACAGGCCAAATTTCAAGGTCATTATGTATAATTGTATCCATGAGTTATTAAATGTTTTTGAGGATTCAGCTCAACATGTACCTACTATAGGCCTGCTACATGACTACACAATGACGTGATATTGATTGAATGGAAGCACATGATCTTACTATTAATTTGAGATTAGCTGGAACAACAAAGCTGTGTTATATATCAGTTGGCCCATGACCTTTTTCTTACAAGTTAGGTACTGAACTAGGTGACAGCTTGACTCATGTGGTAGCTTGCATTTGTAAGTTCATTCTATAACACAGTCTTCAATGCACCATGCAAAGCAAACATAAGCTCCTAAGCATGGGATGTTTCATTTTGTTCAAGAATAAGTGGATAACAAATGATGGACAGATAAATAGAAGTGCTTTCAAACACACCTATGCATGTACATTGCTTTTTGCATATAATCAATTAATTAATTAATTGTTTGTTATGTTTGCATAGGATATCTATTGCTACCTGTGAGGTGTTTAAAAGAACCATGCACCCCAGGAATTTTTGATAAGGGATTGCAACAAGTCTTTTGTTTAAAAACCTTAAGGTCGAAATTATCAAGAATCCCTGTCTGGCTACCATGCCAATATTGTGTGTGGCTGTCATTGGGGAAAACTGTGATTTTAAGGAAAACATGAAAGACATCTACTCTTACATAACAGTTGGTGGGAACCATTCAAGGCAGGCCTTTCAGGAGATCCTAGAGGAACATGAAGATTTGTGACACAATAGATTGTTCAGCTACTGCCTCTGTGCGGTTTATTTGCCAATGAAGAAAGAGTTGGTACGCAGATTTGCATTTCAGCACAATAGGGCTGCAGCGTTTCATCATAAGATGACAACCTGGGACTGGGTGAGTTGCTTATGTTATACCACTGCATGTGCACCAATATTGATGCCACTAGTGTATATATTTCTTTAGTCCCTGTTTTATTTTTTTGTTTTTGAATGACAGTATCAGGAAAGAATAGTTTCCCTATATTGTAGGTGTATCATACAATAAGGTACTGTAGTACTGTGTGGTAGTGCAAAATCTCCTTAGAAACCAATTTGCTTTTCATTTACAACAGCTTTGCAGTATACAATCCAACTCAAAAATGCCATCAGGTCAATCCTAAACACTTTTTAAAATATTCTGTTTTTTGCTTACTATATAACTGCTAACTATTGCCTTAATTTGCCTACCACAGCAGCTAAATGGATGCATCATTGAGTTAATTTCCCCTCCCATTTCTTTCTCTGCTACCTTGTAGTTGTTGATTTGTGGGTAACACATAGTGCAGGGCTCTGCCCACACTGTTCGGCAATGGTTCAAATCAACCAGTACCTCCAAAAACCAACCAGTGCCTTCTTAAATCTGACTTGTACAATTCTTACATAATATCACTGATGCACATACAATATACTGTGTTGTAAATGTAACCAACAGTCTAATACAACACACAGCATGTTTACTTTGCAAATTATGTGGCTATCATCAAGAGTATAATAATATACCAAGAGTGTCGAATAGTGTATTACCCCGTGATTAGTGATTGCATAAAATAACAAGGATATTTCAGTGATGTAAAATGGTAGCTTGAAATAATGTATATGTGGCAACGGGTCTTTGTTCACCAGTCTTCCGTGTTATTCAACCAAGTGTTCAACAGTCATTGTACAAGGAAAGTATAGTAAGGACCCAAGACAACTCCAGCTAACTACAACAATGTTCAGTTGCACAAATGAACATGTTGCCATGCCTTCAGGGATCCGCTTGGCAGTGCCAGAACTTTAACATTAGCCATTTCCTTTTAACACTATCATGGTTTAGTGGCCGAATTGGGTTAATACAGCAACCCTCAATGGCAATATAAACAAACTAATTACTGAAATATTGATGTTAATTTAAGCAATCATTAATCACATGTAATACACCTGTTCAATACTGTTGGTTTCTATTACTGTATATACTCTTGCTATCATGCATAACGTGGTCAACAAATTATATGTATACCAAAAAGGTATACAAAATGGAGAAAAAAAAGGTTTTATCACAGGTGTGATTTGAACCCTCACCCTACACTGCAGTAACCACAACAACTTTAGGGAGGCGCTTTACCAACTGATCTGTTTATCATGTGATCTGTTTATCATGTGGTTAGCAATGCAATGCAGCTGAAATTTTCTGCTGTGGCGGATGGAAGGAACACTTTTGAAGCTTGTTTGCAATGTGACCAGATATTGAGCGTTTCATTTCACATGTGAATCATGTTGATACATATACAGATTGCCGAGTAAGCATTGTGAATGGCTGACATATGAAAAAGTATGTCACAAACATGAAAATGTGGCACTGAGAAAAAGTTGTCATGGGCAGGAATTGAACCCTGAACCTTGGGGTTAACAGTTCTATGCACTAACACTGGTTGTTTGTTGGTGATTTTGGCAGGAATATAACTTTTTCCCTCTACACCAACACATTCAACGTTCTGTAGAAAGCGAAAGAAAGCATGTAGCGAGGAAAACAAGCTTGGAGTTGCCAGGTGATGAACGCTTAATTTCTTTAGAGTCGCATATCAATACCTGCTTTGGCTACCGAGTTAGCAACATGACGAAGAAAGAATGCAGATGGATAGACAGACAGCTTTTCAGCTTTATATATATAGATAGATATTACCATATTATGCTGTCGTGTACATTAGCTATATAATCATTAAAAAATGACAGTGATCCTTGTCTTCAATATTCTGTAGCCATGACTAATTTGTAAATTATGTGTACTACAGTACCTTTTATGTTATTGCCAAATAATTATTGGTTTATGTACAGTTTGAATACTTTATCTTTGTCATTTGTTTAACTTTTCGTGTTTAGATTTCTCAAAGTAGAAAGCTGCTTTATGAAATGGCTGGTGTGGACAAAGATGGAGAAACCCCGGAGCATAAGCCAGAGGGGTGGAGGATGGCCTGTTCTGCTGTTACCTCTCTAGACGTATGTAAATACATATTTGGTACAAGTGAAAAATTGCATCCTTCATTTTTTGATTGAATGGTGTTTTTCTGTGTCCCGAGCAAGTGCTCAATTTTTTTTTCTTTGAACATACAGTACATGCTTTACAATTTTTGTTGTCTCAAAAGTTTTGGTTGACCCTTATAATTAACAGAGGTCCCACTGTATATACAGCTTTAGAATTTGAAATCTCTTTTCCTGGTTTTAGTTCACAGATTTCTAATCATTTTATTTTCTTGTTTTCGTAACTGTATAATACATAATTACTTGCAAATTGGTATGACAATTTCAAACAATAGATCATGGGATCATGCAATAGTGAAACACTCAGACACAACTGCATGTTTCCCAAATCACTTCAGCCGCACACATTTTGTTGTATGTTCATAGACCCAGCTAGTACACCATACAGTACATGAGGATTAAGATTGTTTGGATTCAGCATGAAGATATGGAACAAAGATTGAGTAGATGTGAAATTATTGTTAACTATCTTTGTCTCTTTGGGTCTACAAAGGCATGTCATAAAAGCTACTCTCTTATAAATGTAGTCTGCATTTGTTTACATGTAAAATAGTATATATAGCAACGCACATTAATTTTAGCACCTATAGAAGCTCCTATAGGGAACGTCACTTCAAGTAAACACGACAAAACATTTTAAAAGATAACCTTTAATACAGTCCACAAAACTTTACACAGAATTTCATGGTCACATCTGGTGGGAACAGCTAGTAGTACTTATACGGTTTGTTAAATCTTTCAATGGAATATTTGTTCACTTGTGTAGGTTAAAAAGCTTGAAGAAAAGATGATTTATTTCCTTGCATCCCTCCCTGTACGAAGTTTTGAGAAGTTGTCAATGATCTATGATCTGTATAGCAAGGGGCAAACTAAAGACCAGAATGTGTCAAGATCAGCCAAGGGAATCTCATCTATTCCGGATTTAAGAGGTTCAACATTTAAACCGTTTAGAAACCTTGATGCAGATATGGTTTATGAAATTCTGAATGATATCGCTGGAAAACGTTGTAAAGTATCAGCTGCAGGTGCTAGATGCCAGGACATAAAAGCACTTAAAACAATTCAAGATGCTTTTGTACAATATACACGCTGTGAGAACTGGGAGGATGCAGTGGAAAAATATCCTGCGTATACCACTGTTGAAAAGCTAGAACCCTATAAGAAACAGTATTTCAGCAGCAAGAAAGTACCTAATAAATTTGTTACGTATTGCCAAAGGGCCACAGATGGCACATTTACTCCAGATGGTTTTGTAGACCATGGAAACTATTTTTCAATTTTTCATCAAAAGTGCATTGGTGTTTTGTGGAGCCAAGCAATGTTTGATCTTACTCCAAACATGATTAATATGAATGATCTAACCACCTGTGAAGGATTTGGTTTTGCGATATTAGATTTATGTGGATCTGATAAGGTATAGTATATATTATCTCTGTACAGAATATTTACTCCATACAGTTGTGCTCGATTCGTATCATGCAAATCTAGTATTTATATATGAATTACTTTCACACATCACTTCCAATGTATAAATACTAAAGATTGGACAATATAATAGGTAGTGCTAAAAACCAGAGTACACCCTGTAGAATAGTACGGAATGGAACCAATCAGGGCACACGCCAAGCAGATTTGTTTTTTGCAAATTGTGCACCTTTTCCAATTGTCACACACAATTGTGCTAGAGTTGGTTTGTGTCTACCTGTATTTATGGGCATGCTTGCTTGAAGGTTCTATTCAATATCCACTGCACTGCACGTAGTGTGCTTAAAGATCCATCAAGTTCAGCTTGTAGACTATTTCTATCTATTACAAATTAAAAGATTGACGTACAGTTTACTCTAATAGAACAGTCGTTTAGAATAAATCATAATTTTACACAAAAATTTAAAACTTTATCATGATTTTTTGCAAAAATAAGGTGAATCATAGCAGTAAGTACTTTACTGCACTTGAAATTATTTTAATCAACTCATTTGTGAATGTTCTATGGATATATCTGTATTTTGTCACCAACATTCATTGCTTTCTGTATGTTTGTCCAATTACAGTACATGCATACATGACTTAGTATTACCTTATCGTATGTGCCAATTTATTTACAGTATATCAATGATCAAAATTAGTATGACCCATAACAAATCCACTCAAGAAGCATGCCCACCCTTAGGGCGCCTGCAGCCCACTTCTAAACGCTGGAGACAAGGAGTGGAATATGTGACCATCTAAGCAAAAACCCGTAGTTCACACAACTTCCGAATTTCCTTAGCATTATCTGGACTGTTGAAGGAATGGTTCACCAAACTTTCAGTTGATTATTTTGGAATTACAGTAGGAAAAACAAGGAAGTGGATTTGTACAGTGACTATACTAAAAATAAACTACAGGCGCTTACATTCGCAGCCATAACTTCCATTTGGATTACTCTACAGACTTGGGATTTGGCTTACAGTGTTCACCATGAATTGACAGATCGACCTAGGTTTAGTTTTTGCCCAACAGCTACTCACGCATAGGCATATGAAGACAGTTTTATTGAAGATTTTGTTACATCTTCCGCATTGTAAACAAATGCACATGACACACAAACCATTCAGGGCTGCCCACATGGGAGGGGAGCAACTGGGGCATTTTTCTCCAGGCCCCAGCCTGAAAGGGGCCCCAGCCTGAAAGGGGCCCCAAGAGGCCCCATGAAAGGCCCCTTGAATACCTGTTTAAAAGATTGATATACTCTAATAGAGCAGTCAGATCTATATACTCTAATAGAACAGTCATAGTATCCTTCAGAGGAGCAGTGTAGCAAGCTTATAAATAAGGAGATAATATGGTTGGAGAGGGGTAGCTATTGTTATTGCCAGCATGTAATGACCTTTTTTTTTTTGGTCTTTAATCTACAGCTTGGATGAAGTTGTGATTCAGAATGGAAACCACCTTGTCCCTGGGGCCCACTTTAACTCTTTGCCCTGGGCCCCTTAATTTCTCTGGGCGGCCCTGAAACCATTGGGGCTACAGAAATTAAATCAATGATTTTCAAACTCCCCATGATTGCAAATAAGATGGTGTATAGGTTTAATTGATTTGACTCTTCCTTCTCCTCTTCCTTCTCTGAGTATAATATGGCTCAATTAAAACTTGCATAAAATTTTCTTTTTAACGCGTGATTTCACCATTTTTTTAATATTCGTTTTTCTCAAAATGCATGTTTTGTGAACTAGACGGGTTTTTGCTGAGGCAATCACATATGCGAAACTGTAAATTACTACCTTTCATTTTGCCACTATACAGCTTCCTTAGTGCAAACTTGAGCAACAAGCTAGTGTTGTTGCCAGACTTCTGTTTCAGTGCAGGAGCTTATCAATTAAAGATTATAAGCATCCATGCTGAAAATCTCTAATTGGTAAGCCCCTGCACTGAACTAGAGGTCTGGCCATGTGGGACTAGTTTGCTCCTCAAGTTTGCTCTAAGGATATCTTGAGGGATATTGTCTACTGGCAAGTTGATTGCTGGTTAACTATTGCTGTCATATTCCCTGTACCGCCTGCAGCATTACTAAACACTGGGTAAGGAATATTAAAGTGCTGTATAGTGACATAATGAACAGTATTATTATGAAACGGTTTTTGCATATTCCACTGTTTGTCTTCAGCATTTAGAAGTGGGCTGCAGATGCCCTAAGGATGCATATTAGCAAGACCGGTAAATCCAACTGTAGAATGTGCAAAAAGTAAAAATACATCAGTCCAGTGTTCCGGTCCAGTCCATTCACCTGAAAAAAGCTATGAAACAAGAAGGGATCACTGGGATGGTAATGTAAACCACAAATATCCCAATGAATCATCTAAGTACTAGAAAAACCATTCCATTCATATGAAAGCAAAGTTTGTAGTGGTATTACAGTGTTGCTTTGGCATTACTTTAGTAGAATATGTCTGTAACAATTAAGATTGGCAGCTGGAGAAAACATGAAAACAATATAATAGCAGCTGCTTCAAGACCCTGTTCAGTAGTAAGTAAGGAAACAACTTTTTGCTACAAGCTATTCCACAACATTCACAACTGTGCTTCATCATTGATGATAGGCGTGGTCACTCAAATACTTGTTAGCGTCATGTACAATCCATGGCAAAAATCAATTGTCTTGAGAACAGATAAAGTTACTTTAAACTATCCTTATGACTTCAAATTTCTATCTGAATATCGTATCTGAATATCTAGATAATATGGATATCTGTTCAAACCCTGCTTCTAGTGTATACAGTAGACTGATAGCACAAAAGTAGTGTAACATTACTTAATGTTCATTCATTACCAATTGGTTTATGCATAATATGCTGTTTTCTGTTTCAGGTGACTCAAGATGTAAACCTGCTTGCACAAGTGGTGCTAGCTATTAACTACAACTTAGGGCTTGTGAACTTCACAGTGATGGTTTTTTGCTAGTTAGAAAGATGTAATGAGACTACAATTTGTTTGAAAGCAGATATGACACAAGTAGCTGTTTGTGGATTGTCATTAAGGCCTAGTGGTATGTACATATATACATGTACACTGATAAGGTACCAGTTTATTCACATACATATGCATGTACCAAATGAACTATTGTATCTTCTTTGTCATGTGTGCTTTTCATTGACTAACTACTCATTCTTTAAAAAGTCCTGCAGGTAAATTATTTTGCTAAAGAATTAATAGAAAAAGATAATTCATTATAAATCCATGCATGTCATTGAATTTCATGATGTAACAGCTTTTTAATGTACAATTAGTGACTACCTATGCTCACAAGGCTTTAGAGATTGGCTGGACAAAATTGGACCAGGTTGCCAGTCCGTATCCACTGGTCACTTACAAGATTTGATAAGCATACTTATAATGTTTGGGTAGGATATGGATAACATAACTACAATGGTCTTTAATTTTTGGTGTTACGTACAGTGTATCTCAGTCAGCTAAGGCTGTACTGCTCCTATTTAATACACAGCCACTGCTACTGAAAAAAATTTAGTACTGTTTAAGTAGAGATCCCCCCTAAAATGACGCGTGTCACCCAAATTGCCTTAAAATCATCCTAGAAACATCTGATGTGACAAAAATGATAATATTAGTCTATTAAACATCAAATAGTATTATAAACAGAAAACTAACACTTACATGCAATGGGATACAGACTTTTTAAAAGTCAATGATACTTGAATTTTTGTGTGCCAGCCAGCCTGCCTGCCTCTCTTCCTACCAGTCACAAGGTTGGAGGTCAGACAAACTATGATGCAGCCACCATTTTTTTTGCCAATGGCATGTGCCTTTTGAGGGCTTAACAGGTGTGTGCCCTTAGTGCCTTGTATTTCCTTTTTATTCAAGCTGGTCATCTTTATGCAATGAATCTATTATTTTAGTTTTCCATGTATCAAAATATTTTTTTGCTGCATACAGTATTTCAATGGCGGATACAGGATGAGGAATTTAGGGCAAATTCCCCCCTTCACCTTGTGAAGGAGCCAGCCATACTTATGATTAAAATACTAAACTTTATGTCAGGCCACCATCAGTTTATAAAACTCATGAAAATGTTTTACTAGCATTTATTACAAATCCACCTGAAATTAAAGCAAACTAAGGGTAAACCAGCTGTGAAATTGTCACCCAACACCTTTGTGATTACTAAGCGCCTCTAAAACAATAATTACCGTGTTGCTATTGTTTAAGGCACTCTGAGCCTTTTATATAGCTTTCAGCCATCTGCAAAGGCCGAAATTAATGGCAAAACTCAACAACAGTAAGACACTACTAAGAGGTGATTATTTGCTGCTTCAAAAATGCAGTAATTGTTATTTTAAACAAGATTATCTAGCTCTCCCCAACCACTAGCTTGTTTGTGCCCCTCCCCTTGCCAGCTCCTGGTTCTGTCCCTGTATTTAGGTGCCATAAAGTTACTTAAAACACTTACATTACTGCTATTAGAGCTAGCTGCTACTGGATACCCAGTAGATACCTGTAAGTACAAGCTATATGGACTAATGCCAATCCGGCATGAGACCATACCTCTTAACAATCTATTTACTTGAACATGATCAGTGCTTGAAATAATGGTCGGATATTTGACATTTTCCGACCAAAATTGGTGTTTGTTCGAACATGTCCTATTTTGGTCGGACATGTTGTCCAACCAAAATTGGTATAAAATTTACTCAGACAAATGCGTATCAGACTTAATATAATAATAATTTTTCATGGTAAAAGTATTCAATGTTTGAACAAGTTTTACAAATGTCTGATCAAAAATAGGTGCTATGTCCTAGCGCTTTTGTCTGCTTATTTCAAGCACTTCACAATGACCACTTCCTCTTATTGGTCTAGCTATGTGATAGCATGGCAAAAAAAGGAATAGTGCCATATAGTCATTCCCTGATAGGTGTGAGAGGCTGACTGAAGGGATGTTTGCACAGAGCTGTGGCTTCACTACTTTATATTAAATTTATAATTAGTGTATGCATGAACACATGTACTTATGTGACTGGTTCTACAAGATCTCCACGTGTTAGAGCATTTTTCAAATTCCTTTTTCTTTAGATAGCCAGAGGAATACATATGGTCAATCAAAAGTTTCAGCTTGACAGTACAGACAGCGCAACAAAGTTGTAACAACAGAAAAATTGGTCTGTACAGTGACAATGCGGAAAATAAAACTATAGGCACTTAAATAAGTTACACAAATCCATGTATCTTTACTATTTTCGAGACCTGAGAATGGCACAATAATCACCGAGAATGAAGCCCGAGTTGATTATGTGCCATTCCAAAGGTGTCTAAAGTAGTGAAGATACTGTGGATAACCAATTTAGACTATGGCTCGTGTAGCTCTGGTCACTGCCACTAATGGCAGCTTCCTGATCGATTTAGTGCTACAATAACTAGAGGTGTACCGATATGGGTTTTTGGCATGTGCCGATATCCGATATTGATGCCACCAAAAGAAGCTGATAACCGATAGTTGGTCTGATATTTGCATTATAGTTAAAAGTGTACATTTACCTACCCTACAACAACATGTGCGTGTATTCATTGCTATACTCTGCCTGTGGTGGTATGCAGCTTGGGTTTCTATTGTGCAATCCAGACAATTAGGCACCCACAAACATTTTTATGTATACTCCCATGAAGCCTTATACGGATATTTCTGCATTCTACTGGTTTGTGAGAAAGCTGGTACAGCAAGTTTCCTTGGTTATCCTGCATATCCAACAATTAAGCGACTTTTAATATATTTTTTTTTATTGGAAAGATACACGCGTCTACACTGGAAGCAGGTTTTCAAGGCTTTGTTATGGAGCGTCAGATAACTTTTAAACCTTTTCCAGGTTCTAGCAGGAATGGCCAGCATGACATCTACTTTCCCGTAAAATGTAACAGCTTAATACGGCCTTCTTCATGGTACAAAGTAGGGGGTTTAACATTACACATAGAACCATTGGCAATGAAAATATTGGCTCACCCCAACAATCCAGGCACAAACTTTTTAACGATTCCAGGTTATACCAGGCTAGATCTATCCTTTCTTGAATACTTCAGCTAGCTATACCGTTCGTGACGAACGTTTTACATGGTACAAATAATTTTATAAAAACCACCATCTCAATCCAATAGTCGCATACCCTGGCTGAGCACTGATTAGTGATTATTAGTGACGCGCACGCTATATTGCGTGGGCGAGTTGCAATGGAGAAGTATTCCGTTCTTGAATGTTTAATTCATCAACTTTTCAATGGTCAATAGTCCTTGTACATCATGCTAATAACTTTTTTTGATCACATGATACATATTTTGTACATTTAATCAAATAAATATTTTTAAAAATGGTCATTATAAAAATTTCAAGTTATTTGTTTGCAGTTCTCCAACATATAAACCTGTGGAAAAAACAGTCACATTTAAATTGGTGAATTTAAAATAATCTTTATCACGCACACACTACACACACACACACACACTACACACACACACACACTACACACACTTCACTACATATTCACATTAAAATAAAACACTACAAGGTATGGTAATAGTTGTTTACATTGGTTAATTTTGTGGTGTGCCACATATAGCAACAAGGGAAATGTGTATCTGTGATCAAGAATTTAATTTATCATAATTAGATGGTCACACTATCTTTGTCAACTAGAGATGAACTGGCTTTTGGTAAAAAGCGAGGGGTAGCCAATGCCTTGGGACTCTTGTATGCTATGTGAGAAATCCAATCAGAAATACACAAATATATTAGAAACCAAATCCTAAATCCAAAATCATGTAAAAATAATGGAGAAAGTGAGTTTAACAAAGTAGACAATGATCGATCATGAATAACTAGAACAAGATGTAGATCAACAACTGTACAGGTAGTTACTAGTTAGTAATATCACTAAACGCTTTTAAAAATACATAAAGATTGGTAGTCTCGTACACGCCAGTTGAGTGCTTTGCGTGGGCATTGGCAACCCCTCTGGTACACCATTTCTGTGTTTTGCGTGGGCGTTGGCTACCCCTCGGGAAAAATAAAATAATGAAAGACTATACAGAAGCTGATCTGTACAGAAGATGAGCCCTGCACAGCTACATGGGCTTTTTTTTACAAAGCATACACTCACCTTATTTGCACATTGCCCAATCGTCATCATGGACGCTTCCACCTCCCACCGTGCACTAAAGTAATAGAAACAAACATCATTAAATAATATAAGCATTAATATTATTATAGCATAACACAGCAGCACAATATTACAGCATGATAAACAAACCAAAGTATTTATACAGAAAACTATGTCATAGACATTTAATCGTCTTTGAGCAAGGCCATTTTAACAAAGGCACAAATTGAGCGTGGGCGGGCAATTCATTACATTCTTTTCGCCATTTATAACTATCACTGGCAAACTAATGCATATACAATATCAAAGAACGTATATATTTAAACAGTTGTATGATACTTATAGACTGTTTTTCACTGTCAACCACTTCTTGTGCGTGGGCGGCCCATCACCCCTCCCCTCCGCACCCTTCCACCCACCCACCCCCTATATGATATACGTGCTATACAGCTGAGCATATAAAAGTTGCTAAAATTAACAGGTTTTTGTAGAACCAGTTTTATTTTTAAAATTCTAATTGAACAAACAGTACATTTTCATACTGTAGCTGAATGACATTAAAATACATTGAATTGTCTGATATGGTGACCCTTCTTTTTATTACAAGGTATTCTATAACTGTTTCATTTATATGTAAACATTGTGATAAGCTTTCCAGCAAGACAGTAGAATCACGTGTGTTTATATGACTTCTTGTAGCGTAGCGCTTGTTTCAGAGTGAAAAATAAGCCACTGGCACTAAAGAGCCACCACATGAATAACATAGAAAACCAATGCACAATCCGTTTATGTACAACTATTGCTACTGTATAAATATCGGTAGCGATATCAGTCCTCCTGCTGTTCTTTACTGATACCGATATTGGTAAAAATTACCATATTGGTGGCCGATATTATAGCTGATCCAATTATCGGTATACCTCTAACAATAACTCACTGGTATGCTTCCTAATTATGTATACAATCATCTTTATGATCCAGT